>NC_061504.1:7953810-8278185 GCF_022539355.2 Hippoglossus stenolepis
GACACACTGAGGCACATAGTGTACTGTGTTCGTACTGTGGTGTGTGATGTATATTTTCACAATGTGGCCGCCCCCTCCAGAGCCAGCCACTGTTAGGACTACTCTTATAGTTCTCTTAGCATCGACGTAAGGAAGCAGTTCGGTGTCATTTTTACATTTTGTCTATACTTGAACATTATCATTAATACATATGGCAGAATTTACACATTCACTTGGAGTTTTGTTTGTATCCACCTTACAAATATATACACAAGTCAGTTTTTCACTTTCCTTTCAGCTCGGTTTTTGCTCTACACTAAGTTGTGAGGGCAGCGTCGTACCATATTTTACTATCCAGATTACACCTGATAATAGTGTCACAAAATATCAAATGATCGTACATCATGCATTATTGATTGTACAAACCGCTTTTCCATTGACTGATATGAAAATATGATTATAGTAGCTTTTCTACATAAAATCGTTTGTATTATCAAGCAAAATGTCTCAAATGTTAATGAGAGAGAAGCTGCTGTACAAGATACTTCACATGTGTAAAAAAACACTTTAAGTAAACAAGAGTCTGAACAGGCTTTCAGTCTCAGTCTGGAAAAAGTAGCGAGGTTCAAGACGTCGCCCTGTATCTCCGCTGTCCTTTAGTGTGTCTCATTCTCAATCCCCCTCGGCTCGAAGGTTTACCCGGGTCACAGGCTGAAGCAGCTAGAGAATCATTTCGAGAGATTTGAGAAAGCCAGGAGACGGTAATGACCCTGCCTGTGGCCACCGTGGCTTGTTTACAAGAAGCAGCGAGTGTTTAGGTGCCCTTGAGCACGACAGTGTTCATCTGGAGCTTCTCAAGGGCTGAAGTGCTCAGCAGTATTTCTGCTGAGCCTACGGTCATGTGAGGCGTTTGTTCTGTCTCGCCAACAGTTCAAAACATGTTTCAGTATAAACCAGTGAAACCTTGAAACCTTGGAAACAGAAAAATAACTTGCGATTTCGAAAATGAGTATTGACGTTCCGCAGCCTCCTCTCCTTCCAGATTTGACACTGGGAAGAGAAATTAGTGCAGCGTGTGACTCATCGTCGTCTCTCTTTTATGAGAGGTGCAACGTTTGACGAGCCAAGATGGGAGGGCGGCTGATGGATGAAGACGTCATATTTCTACCGCTCCGGCACAAAGGCAAAAAGAAAGATTTTGTGTTTGCGCATGAATGGTACACATCTCAGTTTTGAGACAGACAAATAAGCGGTGAGAGACGCAGCCTGACAGAGGGATCAAACCCGGGTCCGATACGAAGCTGTTTGAAGTATTCTCTGCTGACTGGTGACGCCAAGTCTAATTGAGCTGATTTATATACATCAGCGTCAACCATGGAGTCTTTCACTCTGACATCAAAGCACCATTTCAAAGTGTTTTTTCAGATCTTCTGCTTCCATTTGTGCACCTCTGAACTTCTTCTCTGTTGTCTGCTTGTGCATCATACGAACCCCCGCATTCTCTCACCTAAATGTTTCAGCAGCAAAACACTTGTTATTGCACATCAGACTCTTTCACTGAGACTTAGGGCAAAATCAAAGTGTTGGAAATTCTGCAAGAAGACAGGCAGATGCTTTGTTTCCCCGCTTTTAAGCGTATTAATAATCCTCCTCCATTATTATTTATTCAAGAGGAGGTGGTGTGGACTTTGAGAGATGTGGGCTGTTACCAGACGGGGGAGGCTCTAACAAAGAGATGCTGTCATGTTGCATTTTGGGAAGTGTATTTTTGGAGCCGAGTACCGTACAAGGATTCAAAAGTCAGTAAGAGTATCTTAGCTCCTGCTGCACCCGTTTTGACGGTTCTTTTTAAAAATGTACTCCCCCAGTTTTATGAACTTTCAAAACTAAATTTTAACAGTGGGAGACAGAACAAAGAATCTGATGAATTTACAAAAGGACATGGTCTTAAAGCAACATACTGGTTTTATGGGTACTTAGGGGAAGCAGGACGAGCTGTAACTACAACATTGTCAATTCATAAAGTAGTTCGGCCAACAAGGTGATGTTTACTTATTTACACCTAGACTATCCATGAAACAACCAAACAACAAATGTTAGTACAATATGTAATCTTCTTTTAGCTCCGGTTTTGGTCACCACCATCTCCACAGAGAAATATGAAGCTATTTTGCTGATTAGGCTCCACTTTGTCAACCAGCTGCTTGATAACTTTGTCTGTTTGGTGTTGGGCAGGTTGTGCAGAGTAAAGCCGTGTTTCATTAAACTAAAACAAGGAACTGAAACTGGGTAGTCACTCTTCACATTGCATATGTGCTAATTTGATACATTTAAAAATAAACAAATAATAACCAGTGCAGCTTTAATTCAGTTTTCTCATCAAAAGATAAATCGCGTGAATGATGATATTTGTGTTTACATTAGAGAATTGTATGAAAAGGGACGTTTTGAGATGAAGTAAGAGACTAAATGGCCCAGGAGTCCGACTGGTGGCGGTTGTATTACATTAGGTCGGGTGATAGAGGGAATACAAAGTGCGGACTCTGATCTCCTGGAGATCCAAAATGGCCACCATGTGACACAAGAAAACCATTTCATGCAGTATAATTAAAGAGACCTTTCCATTTGCTCTTCTCACAACACCTGTGCACCTCTTTTTGAAAGTGTGTGAGTGTAAGACTCATATCTTTCCTATCTTTAAACACAGGGCTTACAAGACCATTGAGGATGACGACCTCAAGTTTCCACTAATATATGGTGAAGGGAAAAAGGTAGGTGTGTGTGTGGGTGTGTTTGTGTGTGGGTGTGTGTGTGGGTGTGTGCGTGAGCGTGCACGCGTGTGTCCACTCCATGCCAGGCATTCAGAGCTGTAGAGGAAAAACTAAATTACCAGATCTAATGTTGTCAGTATGATACACTCACACATGCATACACACAAACACTACATGCCTGCCAGCCACCCAGAGAGTGGGCGAACTGATGTGCAAGTGTGTGTGTCAATGCACACCATCAGGAGAGAGGAGTCGGTCCATCGGTTCCACTCCAGTAGCCATGTCTAATACACAAACACACACACACACACACACACACACACACACACACACACACAAACAAACAGGCGTTCAGGCAGACACACACCACTCGGGAGATGACAGTCGTCCCTTTTAGACGTGAAGTTAATTCCCACTGGTGCATCATTGGGAGAAATGTGAGGAAGAGATTGAAACCAAAATCACACAAGTAAATCACACAAAACGCTCAGAGTCATGTCAGTTTGTTTCATACGTTCAAACAGCTCAGTTTGATGAAGAAGAGAACGTAACAAGTCTTCATCAGAATGGGGAGAAGCCTCTGTCTGCTACGCAGCGCCAGGGTTTCAAATTCACACAGGGATGAAAGGGTGGAAGAAGACTGAAAAAGATGTTGATAATTAAAGGAACAGAACAGTGACATTTTGGGGGTTTCAGTAACCTCTGGATACTTAACTACATTTCTAACAGCGTCACATATCTGTAGCCTGACTGACAGACATGCAACCAAGCCACCTTTAGTGTAAAGTGTAGCTTTAATCAATTATGCAATGGAGGAAAAGAAACTAAACGAGCACCTATGGAAAACAGCAGAGGCTGTCATATTCTGATTTTACTTAATTCACTCCTGATGTTTTTCAACAGATGTTAGATTTTCCCTCTGTCAAACTGCACCAGCAGCAACTTGACATCTAAGGCATCTATATTTACACATGTTTCCACTGATTTTTAAAAAACAAGCACACCAGCATATGCCCTAAAATGCAAATCTGTATTTCAACACACTGTGCAGTCAGCTACTGTTTCCAGCTTTACCACCTACATGAGTGGGTGGGAGAGCTGATAGTCCATGTAGACACCGTATTTGTACAAGTGTCAACCCACCATGACGTCACCTATTGGTTTGTAAACGGCAGTTTGGAAGCCTTAAGTTTGACATTTGGTCCAGCGCCATCTTGTTTTTTTGAAACCAGAAGTAACCATATTTTGAGGAGCATGGGGGTGTGGATGCATACTGTGCTTTATCGTCTAGTTTACTCTTAATGGGACCGTAATTTACGAAATGAACATCATGCTGTTTTGAAACTAGTAATTGGGGCTATAAGCTTGTAAGGGAAAAAGTTGCTGACATTATAATCAAGTGAGAAGTAGGGTCATTGACATTATGACAAATATTACAATTTCTTTCCAAATATTCTGAATATTCTTCATTAAAATAAAACCTCTACTTTACAGGCTCGGGTGTTGGCCACTATCGGTGTGACCCGCGGGCTCGGTGACCACGACCTCAAAGTTCACGACTCCAACATCTACATCAAGCCGTTCCTGTCCTGCTGCCCCGAGGTAAGAGCCACGGCACTGCAGCAAATATCCTGCTGACTCACATTCAGATACTGCAGATAGAAAGAATAAAAGACAAAGGCTAATCTTTACTCCCTAGTTTGCTTTACATGTATACACATTTAAATGGCAACTTTTCACATGTTGACTGATTGCCAAAGAAATAGTTTTACATTTTTGAAAATTGTCTTAGATTGGTAGATTTATAGCATCCTCATGTTCATCCAAAAAACGCCAAACTGCTGCTTTAAGAATTCAAGACTTTTGGTGCAATATTTATGCGATTTCCTTTTCTTTTATCCTCCTCCCTTTTTTGTATTTAGGCCATTTAGGATCCAGTGCCCCACATAAAGTGACATTGTGCTCATGAGCAGTTTTTAATGTCTCGTTATCCCACTGTAACTGTAACTGTAGCTCAGGCAGTCAAGAACACATTGACAAATGCATTATATCAGCTTACGTCTGCGGCTGGCCTGCGCTTCATTTTGTCATTCGATGTTTTCCAAACACAAGGACTTGTGGGTAAACCTGTTGACATCTATCTCCTTAAGCCTGTTTACCCTCAGACTTGGGCTGTTTCCCGTAGCTGGTACAATTATTACAGAATCCATTTCCTCCATCTCGTCTTTTTTATTCTTGCCAGCCCCAACTCCTTACTTTGTCCTGTCTGACTTCTGCCACATGACTGTTTCTAACCCTGTCATATCTGCACCACAGTCACCAGAAGTAGCATTTTGCTTCCTCTCTGTCTGAACAAGGTCCTCTGCCGCAGGAGAAACCCGAGCTCACCTGTCTGACTGTCTGGTTTCAAAGCGCTTTCATCTCCCGATGTAGTTCGACTTGCAGAGTTTTGCACTTTTCCTCCCAGAGCTCTCCTCTTAATCTTTAATTCATTAATGCCCGGGTTCACGCCAGGTTCACACGGAAGACGTAACGCCGCTCAACACTTTCCATGTGCGCCTCCCTGTCTAGCACAGAGACAACTCTCACGTCTTGTCAAAGTCTCTCGAGTGGGTTTTTGAAAAAGCTTAGATTGAAGGAAGACTGCATTTAATTAATCAGATTGTGTAAATGCTCGGTCAGCATAGATTAAGTACAGTGGAGGAAGAAATCTTTCACTTTGAGGTAACTTGACAATATGCTATATATGTGCTGCTCTGGTTTCTGAGCGACGACCAATATTTGGTGCTTCTCGTCCGGGTCAAAGTGTGGATACCCGACCCGAGCCCGTCAGGCCCGGTTCGGACAAAATTTTTGAAATGGTTTGGTTTGTGTTCGTGTCATCATGTTGCCTGGGCTATCTACTGTATATGATTTTCTTACACTGCAGCTCGAATCAGGTTCAGACAAAAAATATTGGCAAATTTTCTCTTCGGGTAGAAAATTGTGGCCCGAGCTGCACTCTTGTCCAGATGTTTGCACTAATTTCAACCTATGGGTTCTTGATGAATTATATTTAGTTGATATTCACTTATATTTTTGTTGCAGTTGTAACAGCGAAAGTAATAGTAACTGAATAATTATCAAATATCTAATTGTATGAGCTTGTGGTCTTGACACTCTGCACGTTTCTGCTTGAAATAAGTATTCGTAGTGATGCTAGCATCTGTCGGTCCAGCGGAAAGATCAACTATATTAGATATTAACTATTGGTTTAGGGTGATTTGCTTCATCCTCAACTGTACTTGATTCATTGATGATTAACAAATGCTTACATCCTACAGACTAAATTAAGATGGGTGCATGTTAGCATGTATTAATGAGTAGTTTTTTTAATAATGAAAGTGTTATTGTTTTGTGGTTATCGTGCAGGTGAAGGTGTATAACCTGACCCAGTATGAGCACGGGGCTGATGATGTGCTGGTAATGGGAACGGACGGGCTCTGGGACGTCCTCTCCAACCAGGATGTAGCTGAGGCAGTTACGACTTTTCTAGCCAACTGTGACCCTGATGACCTGCACAGGTAGGACACTTTTTCTCCGCTTTTTTCTTATACTTTTCTTCAATTCTACACCATGTTGTATTACTTTGCTTGAAAGTGAAAGCTGTGTTGCAGATTTTATTCAACAGGCACTGTTTCCATTTTAAGGATAAAAAATGATAAATAAGCCTCAGTTTCATATTAGGTCATCATATTTCAGTTTTAAGGGACTGAAGGCTTTGTTCTTGTTCCTTCTGTTGTCCAGGTACACGATGGCTGCACAGGACCTGGTGATGCGAGCCCGTGGCGTGCTGAGGGACAGAGGCTGGCGGATCACCAACGAGCGCCTGGGCTCCGGAGACGACATCTCGGTCTTCATCATACCGCTCATGTACGGCAATCGTCAGGCCTGAGGAGCCCGACAGAGATGCTGCCACTCAAGGACCCTGAAGGGCCTGTAGGCTCCTAAACCAACTCAGAACTGAACTCAGAATCCTCTTTCAGTTTCCCCTGTGCCGTTTGCACTTTTCATTTTCCTCCTTAGACCAAAGTCAGATGCGACCTTTAGATTTCTTGGTGCTTGATTTCTCAGCTAGAGTTCAGGATTGCGCAGCCACCAATTGGGCGGGTCAGAGCAACTAGTCCACCCTGCTTTTTCAGCAGAAGTTTTTAGTGTCAGAAACCACAAGACACATGGTTATTTTATTTTATTTGAGTCGTAAATCAAAATAAATAATTAGTGAGTAAATCTTTGATTGTAGTGAGTAAAAGCAGTTCCATAGGATGGTTGAGGTGACTTTCCCTAAACTTCTGCAGAGATTATAAAATTAAAATATAAAATAGTCGAATGAACCGAACGAAAAATGAAGGAAAGACCTTTTTCTTTCTTTCCTTCTCTTACCTCTCTTCTTATGCTGTACAACACCTGGCTTCTCCTCTTTCTACCCTCTCTTTTAGTACACTCCTCTTCCCTTTTACTGCACAGTCAAACTGGTTTATTATAAAAAGAATACCTCCTACATCTCCTGACTGTGGACGGAGCTGACAGGTCAGGTGCATTTTCTGTTTTGCCACAGTGTGGCCGCGAAGGATCATTTTGCTGAAGAACCACTGAACATGTGGATGCAGCAGAGAAGAAGAAAAAGGATGAAGACTTGAAGTTGTCGACCTTTATAGTAGCAAGCTAGACTCATGAGGAATCTGCTTTCTTGATGGAATAAAAGAAAACTCACTAGAGGATCTGAACTATGATGATCAGCCAGAAGAACGACGTAGTTTGATATGGTTGATGGAGTTTGATATGGAAACTGATCACTCATTTAACATGTGCACAGAAGGAACATGTCCACTGTTTCAAGTCATTTAATCTGATGTTGTTGTCAGTAGCTTGAGTTTGATTGCACTTAGTTGGTGATTAGCAGCATAGCTATGCTGTTTGCTGACATGGGTTATGAAAACATTGGTTTAACATTTGGCAAAATGCACTAAATAGCTTTTTAAAAATCTAATTTATTTCTAAACGAACAGTGACAAACTTCAGATTTTTGGAATGGAATACCATTAAGACCAACTTTTCCGACCTACCTTCTTAGCAACTAAAATTCCTAAACAGTGAAAGATTAAACTTTAGATTAAATGACTTGCCCAGCAGTGTAGTAGCACTTTAGGCCGACCCACAATACTCATCGAGGGGTCATGATACTTGTAATGACAAAGAGGAAAATATTCCCTGCAGCAGGGAGGATTTAGAAAATCATGAAATACAATTGAGATCAAGCTGAATCAAAGGTCCACAGAGACAGACAGAATGTTCCTGTTGCTTGAACATGTTTCGGAAGATTTAGACGTCAAAACAGATCGCGTTTGTCTAGAAAGGAACAGGTTTGGGAACAATGAGGTTTTGTGTTTGGATGTAGTGATTTCCTGTGTGTCAGTGCATGCAGGGATATATTGTAGGCCTGGGAACATGAGCGACGGTGCAATGGTTTACACTGCAGTTTGTTTTATATGGACTGAATTTACATTTCTGTACTGTATCAAAGCGTTAATGGTAATGTTATTTGTTTGTTAATGTGCCGTAACCATGCATATATTTATTAGGTTGTTCGTTCCTTTGGGAATATTAGCATCCCAGACATTTAGCATAATAGCTTGATGTGATTCATTATAAAGGAAGAGAATGAAATGAAACGGAAACCCTTATCGCCAGACAGGGAACCTAATAATGTTTTATTTAAATTTTTTTACTTTTTTTCATCTTGTTGACTGGAGAAGCGATTCGATTTGTGCAGTCTCGTAACTGTCATGGCCTCAGAAACTTAAAAATGAGCATTCGCTCCCTTCCCTCTATTATTATTCTATATTCATGGAGGCTGCTCTGCTCAGCCAGACTCGCTGAATATAAGCAGGACATAAGGAGTTGTCTGGGGAAAGGAGAAACTTACACGGCAGAGGATCGATAACAAGTTTTGGAGAAGTTTCTTTCCAAACTGAGTTAAAAAAGATTGACAGCATAAACAAACTGCATGTTTTAAAGGTACGATTTAGTCCTTGACTGAAAAAATAATTGCTTATGTTTTATGATAATTTTTTTCCCTGTAAAATGGATGTGTAGAGTTTTGGAGTAGCACTGGTTTACTTTAGGCTCGAGTGGAAAGCGGGAATTCATTGCTGCCTTCAAATGGAAATCTCGAGCTTTTGGTTACGATGTGTGAAATCGTGTATATGGTTTGCTTGGTGTTTAGGTGGTTACGTTGTGACAACATTGCTACTGGGAAATGGCGACATAGACATGGATTTCAATGTTACCGCTGTCTAGCAACAGTTAAGCGAGCAAGCAAGTCCATTTCCTCAAAGCGGTGTTCCTAAGACGTAACCGCCGCTGCTAGGAAATAGCAAAATTGAGGCTAATATTAAAATTGCTGTTGCCATCCAGAAGCCACAAGGGCTAACAATTTAGTGAACTAGCAGGCCCATTTCCTATTAGTGGTGTTCTCACGACGCAACCACAGCTGCTAGGAAATGGCAACATGGAGGCTAATATTAACGTTACTGTTGCCGTCCAGAACCCACAAGGCCTGAAAATGTAGCGAGCAAGCAGGTGGGTAATGTAACGCAGGAAAGGTATGATTAGGAAAAGATGAAGCCGTTGGGGAATACAAAAAATATCCTTGTAAACACAACCCCATTTGAAGGCAGCGTACGTCTCCTTGTATAAAAACGGGGAGTACAGGTGATTGACTGAATCCAAAGACGTTCATTTGAAAATTGTGCAGTGCCAGGATGAGGAAGCCATTGTTAAAGGAGTAGTTTGAATTTTTGAGAAATACACTTACTTGTAAGATTGATTCTACTGAGGTCAGCGCAGTAGCACGAAGCCACAGCTAGCAGCTTTATTATCTTAGCGTAGCCCAGTATAAAGATTGGACGAACTTTTCCACCCTTTCCAGGCTTAATGCTAAGCTAAGCTAAACTGCTGCCGGCCATTGGCATTTTAGCGCACAGACTCAAGAGTGGTTCCAGTCTTCTCCGCTAACTTTCAGCCACACAGTGTTTGCCCCAAAATGTCGAACTGTTCTTTTGAGTCTCTTGATATGTGCCATTGCATCACATGGGCTATTTATCATCTAGCTTTTTTTGCAGTCGACAATTATTACCTACATTCCTCTTACAAGCAGCAGTCATTTACAAATACCTGAAATTCATATGGTGCACTTTTTCTCTTGTACATTCCATGAAAAGAAATATTTTAAATATCTGTTATGTGCTGTTGTAGCTTCTGAGTTGCATCTGTTCTCTCATCATATAAGCTGTACGACGGTTAGTTTTCTAATCTAATTGTTTATTGATTTTTCCTTTTGCTTTAATTTACTCGTTCTATTTAAAACTGACCCGCCGCCACCTAGGCTTTGTCTTAACACGGGCTCCAGGTGGACGCAGCTGATTGAAATAGCCGGACTGTAACTGAATGTTTTGAACTGTGATCGTGTTAAGACAAAGTATTAAGGGGGAAACCAGACTATGTGTTGAATGTTCATCCTTCTACCCGTCATTACGCCTTTTTCTCTTAGATGAATGTCAAAGAATGAAAATATAGTTTATTTTTCTCATCCTTCTGTGCCATCCAACTGCTGCACATCAACTCAGGTTCAACTATGGTGTA
Organism: Hippoglossus stenolepis; assembly: GCF_022539355.2. Lineage (NCBI taxonomy): Eukaryota > Metazoa > Chordata > Actinopteri > Pleuronectiformes > Pleuronectidae > Hippoglossus > Hippoglossus stenolepis. The sequence goes on from NC_061504.1 coordinate 7,964,244, forward strand.
GTTAAACTGGAAATGCTGTTCGAAGAGTGGTTGATAAGGATGACGGGTCCTTCATGATGGTTTATTAGTTCATTTGTAAATAAATAGTAGTGGATTAGTGTGTGCTACAAGATCAGACGTAAGTTTTGCTTTGTCCTTTCTGCCCGACTGTAGAATTCCCCTTTTTCAAGTTGCTATATTGTTAAAGTTTAGTGACTGATGTTGTTCTTTTTTCTACCTTAGTCTATAAGTTTCGTAATCGGAAAAATGAGAAGAACTTGGGAGTTTTTTTTCTGTAGCAAAGGGGAAGTTAAAGCCCAATGGGGAACCATTTACAGTAAAGTGACCATTGTGCTACCCTCAACCTTTCTTGTTTGTGAATGTGAAATGTACATTTTGTATAAGACAAAAATAACTTATGAAGTCAAAAATGAAATATTTTAATGTTTCTTTGTGCAACTTTGACTTATGGGGAGAAAAATCTTTGTTTATCTCAAGTGTTTCTTTTCCAGAAGTAAAAAAAAAAAATGACAATAAATGTTATAGCTTAATGTAAAAAGAAAAAGTTGTGTGTGTCATTAAAAAAGGAAGAAATTAAGGTCAACACACAAGTGCCCACAATCGATATTTCCCCAAATCCTTCTTCTCCCAGTTCAAATTATTCTTCAGACCAAATAAATTTGAAGGAACAAGAAACAAAAGAATAGTTTATTAATATTGCTACTTCTTCTGATTATGACCTTATTCTGGTAATCAGAATACGTGGCAGTGTTTCATTCAGATTGTCTTAATCAGATTACTATTGGAATATTAGTGTATATTAAGTATGATTTTGAATACAAACTTGTAATTTAATATTTGACATTTACATACTGACTCTTGGACAACATCATTCACCCGAGATTGAGGCTTGAAAATGAATTGAAACAAGACTTGGAGAGAAGTAACACAAATCCATGTGATGTCATTAAAATAAGCTTTATTGAAAATGGGGGGGAAAGCATGGGATATTTTAGCTTTGCATGTGTTTCAGATGAAAATGTCTGTCCAAGCTCACAACACTTGATAATTGTGGATGCCTGCTCCTCTGCATTCCCTTCATCCTGATCCAGTTCCATTCCTCTGTCGCAAGTCGCCAGCGCCGGCAAGGCAGTAGATTGCGCAGTCATCTCCATAACGGGAGCAACGTGACAACCCGACCAACAGCACAAACTACTACCTCAGCCAGCGCCTGGCCTCTTTTACTCAGCAGCTGTTCGCCTTCTGTCGTCCTCTTGAAAGATCTCCTCACTCCAGTGTCTCAGCCTCGATCTCCATTCAGCCTGTGTCGCTGTGCGTAAAAGCGCACGGGGGGGAGAGAGAGAGAAATGACGTGCGCGTAAAACGTGGCCGCAATAAAGCGAGACAAAAACCCCACCCTGACTGTGAACATTAAAAAAAAAACACCTCTTGCACCTTTCCCCAGTTCCCTAAACCCGCTGCTCTCCTCGATTGACCTCAGTGGAAGTGACATGTGGCAGGTATGAGATGCTGGAGCCCTGCGTGCGTGGATTGGTTTCTGAGGAGCACAGGCGACGTTCATCCTTATTTCCCCCCCCCCGCATCCAAAAATGTGCCTGGTGGCATTAGTGTTCATCTTAACACAAGTGGCACTAAAACGGAGACTAAATTATAACAATGGGAGGAAAAAGAAAAAGAAATTCTGTACCCTGCGTATCTAAATCATCCAATTACGCATGGAAGATATCGCCGCAGAGACATTATCTAACATGTGCACTCATATATAATCACGTGTGGGATGAAGAAAAATCGGGAGGCAAAGAGTGATTGTTAAAGCATTTAGTTTAAAAACCAACTGAGATTAATGAGGAATAAAAGCCACGGTAGCTTGAAACTCACATGCTCTGATTGCGTAAAATGTAAAAATCCCACATCGGCTCCTCGCTCACGATTTTTCCTCCTCTATTGTCTCTGCTCTCTCGCTGCAGGGAGATGCAAAATAAAAGTTGTCACGGTGTCAAATCCTCCAGATTTAAACCACAGACATGTGCGCAAAAGCCACCACAGCGAGGCGAGACGGGTTTTCTTCTCCTCCCTCTCCGGCTCCGGTCTGACGGTCTGATGTGTGTCTGTGTCTTTGGGGGGTGGGGGTGTAGGCACGACCAGAGACAGGAAACGAATGCAGAGGTCCCACTCCGACTGTTTTTTTCCCCAAAATACCAGCAGAGGGTTGGTTGAGTTGAGGCCCCTTCAGTGAGCGCCCTCTGCTGGTTGCAGTCAGGAAAAAAAAGGAAAAACTCGAGATTCTACTATTATAGCAATTGTCATAAAAATATTTGAATTGTCGATTAAAAAAAAGTATTATAATTATGACATATGTTATGATAATTATAATGAAAATTAGTATTGATGTACAGGACTATTTCTACATATTGCATCTTATTGCTGATATTATTCGGGGGGGTTCAATTCATATATATATATATATATATATATATATATATATATAAATCGTCTTAATCTTTAGAAAAAAATCTCTAAAGGAATCAAAGGCAAACCCGGAAGTACCAGAGCGTTCATCACCGCACTCTCGACGGAATTTTTATATAAGGCGGAAGTGGAGGATGTGTTCTTATGGTTGTAAACATGTCTTTTAGCCACAGGAAATATTATCGTTATTTTCGGGGAAAGTGGATATTTATGAATCAAACATTTTTAACGTGGCAGTGAAACCTCGCGTTTACCTGAACGCAGATTTGTTTTCGTCGTTTCAACGAACATTTTTAAAACAACGCTGCCTTCAAGTGCTGTTGGAAATATTAATGTTGTCCGACAAAATGGTACAAGAATGTCAAATTCATATCAACCGTACATAGTTACATATGACGCCTAAATTGTGATCACGTACTGGCCATGTTAGAAACAGTAATTGCATATATGCACCCTTTTTATACACAGTCTATGATCCACACATTAGTTTTGTTGTTGTGCATGTATGTTTAATTTCTACTCCAATGCTCTAGTCGTCAATTCGATTTAAGGATACCTATGAAATCTGCACTGTCGCGTTCACAATATAAAATAGCATTAAAAAGTAAAAGTTGTTGCAAAAACAGTCACTGACAAAACAACATAACCAGCGTACTGGAAAGTAGTGGAGTAAAGTCCGAGTGTCCGTGAACGCACCACAGCAGCTCTCCCAACCTTGCTAGTTGTTAGCACGTCGGCTAACGCGGCTACAGACGACGTTAAATTCCACAGAGAGCGACATTCGGCGAAGTAAAGCAAATGGATTTACGCTCATTTCCCACGTGACTCCGGGGAACCCACCGAGGACCCCGCGGACCGGCGGCGCCATCCACTTTCTCAGCTCGCGTTAGCTGCGCAACGGGCTAAGCTGATTGTAGCCAGTCAAATTAGCTGTATGCTAGTTTTCCATTGCCTCGAATGCCTCAATGAATGGGGGTGGATGCAGTGAGTGAAGACATCAGTCAACAATGTACGGCTGCTCCTGCTAGCTTCCTCCCTGTGGTCCTCAGCTATCAGGTGCCCCGAGAACAGTGGACTTTATTCGGGCAAACCCGACAACTCGCGTCGTTGCGAACGCCACCGAACACGGACGGCCAACAACACTTCGCCCTGTGGAGTATAAGTTTGTGGGGAAATGCATCATCGCGAAGAAATCGTGCATTGCCCAGGTACACAGACTTAGCCGTAGCCCGGTTAGCTTGCGTAACGTAGTGTCACCGGCCAGTGATTGGAAGAGCCCGTGTGTGTTTGTGTTTACAAAGTTAGTTTCGCATTGTTTTGGACGTCCCCGGATCGGGTCTCTGCCGCGGACTTGATTTATGTGAAGCTGTCATCCGTGAGGCGAGATGACCGCGTCTCGGACTGACCCTGCCCTCCGTCCCAGGTAGGGGAGTGGTGGCGGCGGTGGAGACTCCCCGGCCCGGCCTGTTCTGGCCCTCCGTTTACGGATCATGGGAAAAGACTAATCAGAGGAATTGGCCGTTTTATTTATGCATCCGCTGTCAAAGCATCAGACGATGATTTGCGATCGACCCTTGATTGATCAGTGATTTGCTGTTTAGAGGATTTTCAAAGGATCATGATGGACACGGAGGAAGTTCCCCAAGAAGAAAATCATTGGAAGTGATGACCATGGGCTGTTGAGCTCCACTCGGTGCATTTTCTCTCATATTATCCTTAAAGACTGTTTCACTGGAAACTGCTCCAACATGTCGTTTGCGGAGTTCGTCCCCCCGCCCGAATGCCCGGTTTTTGAGCCCAGTTGGGAGGATTTCTCGGACCCTTTAGGATTCATCAACAAGATCCGACCCATTGCAGAGAAAACGGGCATCTGCAAGATCCGACCCCCAGAGGTAAACTCCTGTCATTTCCCACATTGAAATAATAATCCTCTTGATTAAAATCTACGAGGATACGATCCAACGCTGCTTTGCTTCGGGCCTGCGTGAATTTTGCGACATGACTACTTGCCATTACTCCTAATAGAGGTCAAATGAGGCTTAATTTATCTGCCATCATGTGCATCTTTGCATTTGAATGACACTGGATTTCATTTGTTGCTCAGGAAAAAAGTTTGTAAAAGACAAAGTACATTCAGCAGTTCCAAAAAAGGTCCATTTGTTGTTGTTTTCCTGGTGGCTAGCCAAGTTGCACTACAACCATTGTACCACGTTAGCTGCGAAGATGCGACATTGAGCCACGCGCAGGCCTGTAGCCCCTGTCAGAGCATTACCCATATTTATGTAATGTAAATGATGTGCTGTATACAAATTAATATCAGACCACGTTTTCACTGTCCAGGACCTTTAATATGTTTGGATGGTGTTGTAGACACATGCAAATAACCAATAAAATACGTTTGAACTTTCCAAGATCTTAGGATGATGTGTTGTATACACATGTAAATAACCACCAGACCACGTTTTAACTTTCTAGGAGCTATAATATGTTTAGAGGATGTGTTGCATACACACACAAATAGCCATCAGAGCACAGTTTTACTTTCTAGGACTTTTAATTAGTTTGAATGTGTCTGTGTGACATAAATTAAACTATAGCAGCTTTAACTGTCAGTTTGTATACAAAGTTGTACTGCACGATAAAAGGCTCAACTGCACTTGGCCATGAGTATTATGTTATTAATACAGTTTTAATCTCTAACTTCACTAAATAACATCTGCTCATGTTCTTTGTTTTCCTCTGACATTGATTCGTTCCAAGTTGCAGCGTTGCATCTGTCACCCACTCATTATTGATGTGATTTTTTAGGAAGAGTGTTGTTATGCTTCTGTTTCCTGTCTATCAGGACTGGCAGCCTCCATTTGCCTGTGACGTACGCAACTTTCGCTTCACTCCCAGGGTGCAACGGCTGAACGAGCTCGAGGTGAGTTTACCAAGAACATGCGTCTTTGCCAAGAAGATGCATCATGCCATAATAACTGTAATAATGAGCAAAGGTGAATCTCAAGCGTTGCTTTGTTAAGAGGATAAAATGAACATTCATTTGCATTCAGTTTAGAAATGAGAAAGAGTCTTTTAACATTGTTCACTGCTCCATGATTTGGTAGTAACTCATCAATTCTCTCTCTCGACCCTGTTCTGACCTGGTATTAAAATGTGTCACGAGTGTGTCTTGTGATCAGAGCTCACTTTCCCGCTCTATATGAAAATAATCACATATGTCATTTGTGCTCATGAAGACCAAATTATGGGGTTCTTACCCAGTCTGAGTAAACAGATGTGTCTGTAACTGTGTGAGAGAGAGAATTCAGGAGGGACGGAATGAATCGAATGAATCCATGAATCGATTCATTCATGGATTCCGTAGAGCTACTATGACAACATATTATGCAGTGATCAGTTTTGAAATTGCTGCGGTGCACACAGACAAATTATCACTTATCACAAGGTTCTCACTTAATTTCAGTGTGTTCGTTTATCAAAGTGCAGCCATTCTGGTATAATATTGCCTGAGGTGTCCGGTCTAGTGTGCATAACAGCAGAACGTAAGGCTCCTGCATTTAGAGTCTGTCCTCTCTCTTCCTTCTCTCTCCTACACGTCCAGGCGCTCACTCGGGTCAAGCTCAACTTTCTGGATCAAATCGCAAAGTTCTGGGAGCTGCAGGGATCCAAGATTCGATTCCCTCATGTGGAGAGAAAGACGTTGGACCTCTATCAGCTTAGCAAGGTAAAACTAGACGGATATGAAAATAACACTACTCCGATGACATTTGTAATTTGTTTTACGATGTGGATAAATACTGTCAAAACTTGGGCGGATCTTATGTTTGACTGCTGCTGCATGTATTGATTCAGTTGCCTTACCTTTTGTTATGCATACGTGTGTGTGTGTTTCAGATTGTGTCGTCCGAGGGTGGCTTTGAGATGGTGTGTAAAGAGAAGAGGTGGTCCAAGGTGGCGAGCCGAATGGGCTTTCCATCTGGGAAAGGCGCCGGCTCATTGCTCCGCTCCCACTATGAGAGGATTCTTTACCCCTACGAGCTCTTTCAGTCTGGAGCCACGCTTACCGTGAGTGGGGCTTACTGCTGTTCATTCACGTCATGTCTGCATGATATAAACAATTCTGTCACTTGCATGAAAATAGCAAATAAACAAGAAAATAAGAAGGTTTTCTTTCACACTCATGTTTTCCCCAATCAGGGCATCCAGAGGTTGTATGATGAGGGCGATGATGGGGAGGAAGTAGATGAGGGAGTTGGTGACGAGGCGGTGGAGGAAGAGGAGCAAGATGAGGAGGAGGAGGAGGAGGATAAAGACGGGGAGGGTGATGCTACGCAAACCAAAGATCAGCTTCTGCCTGAGAGGCGGTCCAGGCGCCTTAAGTCTGAGGTAAACAGAAAACAACAACATGACTTATTAATAACTGTCAGTTTGGCTGGGAGACTGTGTCACATGATAGAAAGTTTAATTCCTGCTCCAAATAGGTCGTAGTTGTTTTAAAACTGGCTAATCTCCTTTTAGCATCTCTGTCACTGCCCTGCCCAGATTCCTAGACGTGGCAGATATGCTCCCCTGAGGCCGTCTTAGCCTAGATCCACAATACTATTTCCTCGTTTGTAAATGCATATGTGCATGTGAGTGGTCAACTGATGGGCATTGTCAGGCGTGTTACTATAGATGGGGATTAAAAGGGATATAGAGCCAAAACACTCATGTGGACCGAGATTGGTCTATTTTAAAAATGCTGGTTTCAAACAAAATGTAGTGACTCTGTTTCACACTTTTCCATTTTTGTTGCTGTGTTTCTCCTAGAGAGAAAACAAGGAGCCAAAAGGCCTGAAAATCTTCGGCGCAAGTCCCAAGATGGTGGGCTTGGAGATCGTGTCAGCTGGTACGGAAAGTTTTTGATTGACGTGTATGTTTAAACACATGGGAGGCACCAAAAATAAAAAAAAGTAACTGAGACAATTTCTTTTCTTGTATCTGCAACTTTCAATTAGATGACGGATTCAACAAGAAGCAGCGTCACTTAAAAGCCCAGGCCTTTGCCATCAAAATGAGACCTCGCAAGGAGACGCTGGAGGTGAACTTTGTGAGTAGTAGTCCTGTATGTTTGACAATTGCCTGATTTCTGACATTGATTGTATCCTCAGTAACTCTGTATATGACCATCCCTGTATATTTTCTAACACCAACCCCCCCCCCCACCCTGCGCGCAGATCGACCTCTACCTCTGCCTTGTGTGCGGTCGTGGCGACGAGGAGGACCGGCTCCTGCTGTGTGACGGCTGTGACGACAGCTACCACACCTTCTGTCTGATCCCACCTCTGCAGGATGTGCCCAAGGGGGACTGGCGCTGCCCTAAGTGTGTTGCCGAGGTAACGCTCTCTGGCCAATTTCGATTCTCAAAGTTCATTTATATTCATTCATACTTTTCAATCTGTTTATCATTTGTTCTTTCCATATTCAACAAAAATAAAGTTAGGGTTAGAAGAGAAAGATTTATTATAATATCTGATCCCAAAAATCTCTTCGATTTTGGATTCTGTATTGATTATGGAAAGTACGATTCTTTCCAATCCTCAAATGTGAAAACAAACATCCTAAAACCCCTCCGATGTAATTTCACATTGTGGTATTGTCTCGTATGATAAGAATTGTTTTCTTATCGCTCTGTCATCCTAATCGTATCTATGATATATATATATAAATAATTTTTGTGGTTATTGCCCTGTTGCTGTATAAACTCCTGATGTAATCAATCTGTTGTCCACCTCCCCCACAGGAGTGCAGTAAGCCCAGGGAGGCGTTTGGCTTCGAGCAGGCTGTAAGAGAGTACACTCTGCAGAGCTTCGGAGAGATGGCTGACCACTTCAAGTCGGACTATTTCAACATGCCCGTACACGTACGTCAAATCCACATTTTTAAGCTAGAATACGCCAATTGTACTTTTTCGTTTGTGCTACAGATACGACTTGCATCCACCCTTCTTCAGAGTTTTAGAGCCACTAAAACTGAGAAGTTTGGAAATGCTGCTGGCCCCATTTTAGTTTGAGAACTGAAACGTATTAGTACAGATGTGCCCTTAGAAGGGAAATGTGTTGCTTTCAGGCTTTTGAAGTGAAAAGGTAAGGCCGGGATTCTCATTAGTTCCACTTTGTGCCTCCAGATGGTTCCCACGGAGCTGGTGGAGAAGGAGTTCTGGCGCCTGGTCAGCAGCATCGAGGAAGATGTCATCGTGGAGTACGGCGCTGACATCAGCTCCAAAGAGGTGGGCAGCGGATTTCCTGTCAGGGACGGCAAGAGGAGGCTGTTGGGCGACGAAGAGGTGAGAGCAACTGCAACTGGTTGGCTAAGGCATACAAGCTCCGGGCAGTAATTCTAGTTATTTCTCCACATCTAATCTTGAAATGTTTTTTTCCCCTGTACGTCTTGTTCAACATCATGAACGCACCAAAAACTGAGGCGCTCTCTCACCTCGCTGTCTTGCCAATTTAGCACATTCACCCGGGTTTCACGTTTCCATCACTGCTGATCAGAGCAGATAAAAGCTGATTGTATCTATTCCTATTGCAGACAAAATCCCAGACGTTAATGCATGTTTGTGGGTTTTTGACAAGTGGAAAAGACGCTTTACAATCAGTTAATTATTTTCTTAAATATTCTATAAAATCGTTATAACAATACAACACTGTTAATTGATATTCAAATGTGTGCTACTGACACCACCGGCGTTATTTAATTCCTCAGACTTCAATTTAATAGATGCTCTAAAATCCTTTTTCTCTTTTATTAAATTACACTATTATGATGTAAAAACATGACGTTTTCTCTAAAGTGAAATAGAGTGAAATATTGCCTCTCTTGTCAGGAGTATGCCAACTCGGGCTGGAACCTGAACAACATGCCGGTGCTGGAGCAGTCTGTGCTCACCCACATCAATGTGGACATCTCAGGCATGAAGGTACCCTGGCTTTACGTGGGCATGTGTTTCTCCTCGTTCTGTTGGCACATCGAGGACCACTGGAGTTACTCCATCAACTTCTTGCACTGGTGAGACTTTTTTTCACTACCTCTGATACTTTTGTACAGAAGCAAACATAAAATCCACTGTTTAAAGCAAAAATAAATATACAATATATTACAATAAATAACGCTGACAACTGAAAAAGTCAAACGAAGTAATTGAGTTATTCATGCTCATGTGAATTAATTTAATTCTGTCCCACTGGAAATTGAGGTAAATATCTTTAATGCTAATTTATTCCTTTCTGTTCTTTCCAGGGGTGAGCCGAAGACGTGGTACGGCGTGCCAGCCTCTGCAGCAGAGCAGCTGGAGGCCGTGATGAAGAAGTTGGCTCCAGAGCTGTTTGACTCGCAGCCAGACCTCCTCCATCAGTTGGTCACCATCATGAATCCAAACGTCCTCATGGAGCACGGTGTCCCTGTACGTGTCCCTGGGCCTGCGGTTGATATTTGATCTGATTATTGGTTGTATGTTCCATGTTGTTTATCAACCACACGTTTGTACCTCCCCTCCTCAGGTGTACAGGACCAATCAGTGTGCAGGGGAGTTTGTGGTGACCTTCCCCAGAGCCTATCACAGTGGCTTCAACCAGGGATACAACTTCGCTGAGGCTGTTAATTTCTGCACTGCTGACTGGGTGAGGGGAAACACACTTCTCACTCTTCTTCTTGCTCTTCCTCTTCTTCCTCTTTAAATTCTTCCTCTTCTGCTTACTCTTATAGTTATTACTCTTTCTCTTCTTCTTCATCTCCCTCTTCTTCCTCCTCCTCTTCTTTTTCATTTCCCCAACCACTCCTTCTACTGCTTCTTCTACAAGTGTTCTACTAAAACAATGTTTTTCATTGAACATGGATGTTCATTTTTCACTCATGCTCTTCCTCAGTTGCCTATGGGTCGTCAGTGTGTGGCCCACTACAGGCGACTCCACCGCTACTGCGTCTTCTCACACGAGGAGCTGCTGTGCAAGATGGCTGCAGATCCAGAGAGCCTTGACGTGGAACTGGCTGCTTCTGTCTTCAAGGAAATGGGAGATATGATGGTGGAGGAGACAAAGCTCCGACACGCCATACGAGAAATGGTAAGAGGGATTTTGGTCCTGGTAAAAGATGGTAGTCTGGCTTTAAAGCTGGGTTTCATCTGTGGGTTGTAGTAGTATGCCTAAGTTTCATATTTTCATTAGTTCTCTTTCCCCCCTACCTACAGGGGGTGCTCTCCTCAGAACAAGAGGTTTTTGAACTGGTGCCCGATGATGAGCGCCAGTGCTACAAGTGTAAAACAACCTGTTTTCTGTCCGCACTGACTTGCACCTGCAGCCCCGACCGTCTGGTTTGTCTTCACCACGCAGAAGATCTGTGCGACTGTCCGCTCGGCAACAAGTGTCTCCGGTGAGAGGAATTTTTTTTAGGCACAATACCAGTTTAGTTAGGTCTAATAAAAGAATAACTTTAAGTCAAGTATTTGTAATTATAATCATACTAGCTGTAGCCACACAAACCATATCAACTAGTGTTTGCCATGATATATTTCAGGTATCGTTATGATCTGGAGGAGTTTCCGTCCATGCTTTATGGGGTGAAGACACGGGCTCAGTCCTATGACACGTGGGCAAAGAGGGTCACAGAAGCCCTGGCTGCAGACCAGAAGAACAAGAAAGGTTTTCTATACTTTATTAGTGCAACAAAATACATTTCCCCAAAAAATCTATTCTTGTTCTGGTGTCTCATTGTTCCACTTCATGATTATTTTGTGTCTGACAGATCTTATTGAGCTCAAGGTTTTGCTGGAGGACGCCGAGGACAGAAAGTATCCAGAGAACAGTCTGTTCCGACGCCTCAGGGAGATGGTCAAAGAGGCGGAGACGTGCTCCTCTGTAGCTCAGCTGCTGCTCAGCCGAAAGCAGAGGCACAGGTGAGCGGCAGGTGTTTTTTGTGAATGTATACGGTGTGCAGGGTTCAAAAGTCTGCAGCATGGGGAGCTCTTCTCTCACAGTAAACACTTTTCCGGAGGGTGATGAAACGGCTCCTAGCAGCGTTTTCTAATACTAATCCGCCACATCTCGAAGGAGCTGAATCCAGCCAGTCTCCTGCTGCTGCAGCAATAAATAGAATTAAGAAACTAAAGCGTTTTCTGAACATTGGAGCCTGTAAACCTTTTCAAGTAGTGCCCCCTCAAATTAAAATTGTGAACCCAAAAACAAGCTTGGAAATCGATGCATTATCTGCTCAGGTTCAGAGGAGAAACTAAATCAGGACTCTTTTTCCATGTGTGTGTGTGCAGCGGTCGTCTGCGTTCCGAGAACACTCGTAACCGCACCAAGCTGACGGTGGACGAGCTCAAGGCTTTTGTGGATCAGCTCTTCAGGCTGCCCTGCATCATCAGCCAGGCCCGACAAGTCAAAGTTAGTCCCGTCAACACCCACACTCCAATAGTCATATTCAGTTGTTGTTCTTCCCTTTTTCAAATTTTTTCCTATAAACCCCCTTCTTTCTCTCTCAAAACGATGACTCTATCTTCTTTTGGGCCCAATCTCTGTCTTTTACCTCCAACGTCTCCAGGAGTTACTGGAAAATGTGGAGGACTTCCATGAGCGAGCCCAGGCAGCGCTGTCGGACGAGATGCCTGACTCCTCAAAGCTGCAGGTGCTGTTGGATCTGGGCAGCGGGCTGGACGTTGAGCTGCCTGAGCTTCCGAGGCTCAAACAGGAGCTCCAGCAGGCCCGCTGGCTTGATGAGGTAGACTGGAATAAGAGCTTCTGTCTGTCTGTGTGGTTAAAACGAACTGAGGTCTCATGCTACATACTGTCCTTCCCAGGTTCGCGTCACCCTGGCCGATCCCCACCGGGTCACCCTGGAGCTGATGAAGAGACTGATAGACTCCGGGGTGGGTCTGGCTCCGCACCACGCCGTGGAGAAGGCCATGGCCGAGCTACAAGAGATCCTGACTGTCTCAGAGAGATGGGAGGATAAGGCTCGTGGCTGCCTGCAGGCAAGGTAAGGCTGCACTAATTCAGATGAGGATACACATTTGTAAAGACTTCCTTTCCCACAGTGGTGTTAAACATTTATGAAAGCATTTTGCAGGCAAAATGCATGTAAGTCACAACTGTTCACACGCTACAGATTTTAAGCCAGATTTGTCACTTTTGAAAATCCCAGTCAAAGGCACCCAGCGCAATTTATATTAACTGCATCGGGCTTGGAAAGAAAAAGCAGTTTTCTCTCGTGCTCGAGTTACGTTTGGAAATAAAAATGCAGCTCAACCCACTCGCTGTTCTTTACAACTGAACTGCTTTGTGATTTCCTCCACATGTTTTTTAACCTACAACGACTGCAAGTCATGGCGTGTGAACTTGTCTGTACAAAATAGCTCCATGACTCATACGTGATCACCCCATGTCTCTTTGTCCTCATATAACCCCAGGCCTCGACACAGCTTGGTGACCTTGGAGAGCATTGTGCTGGAAGCTCGTAACATCCCAGCATATCTGCCAAATATTTTGGCCCTCCGAGAGGCCCTACAGAAGGCTAAGGAGTGGACCTGCAAGGTGGAGGCCATCCAGAGCGGCAGCAGCTACGCTTACCTGGAGCAGCTGGAGAGTTTGCTGGCCAGGGGTCGCTCCATCCCTGTCCGGCTAGATCCGCTCACCCAGGTAGAGTCTCAGGTAGCGGCAGCCAGAGCCTGGAGAGAGAGAACTGGTCGCACCTTCCTCAAGAAGAACTCCACGTACACGCTGCTCCAGGTGGGTAATCATAAGTCAAGGAGGGAGTTGTTGTTGATTTGATGCTTGGCTGGGAGGTGGGAATTACATTGGGCTATGATGGTGGATCTGAATACAAAACGACAAAGTTGGGTGAAAAATAAATTTACACATGGGGTGGAAAAACAGCAGAATGAAAAGTTGGTCTCTTCTCATAGGTTCTCAGTCCTCGCGTCGACATTGGGGTGTACGGTAACAGCAAAAGCAAGCGGAAGCGTGTGAAGGAGCTCATGGAGAAGGAGAGAGGCGGCTTTGACCCTGACGCACTCAGCGACCTCGAGGAAAGCCTGGAGGAGGTACGAGACCCTTCAACTGTCGTCGCAGCCTTCAAATCCAAAGAGCAGAAAGAAGTGGAGGCCATCCACTCACTCCGAGCTGCCAACCTTGCCAAGATGGCCATGGCCGACCGCATCGAGGAGGTAAAGTTCTGCCTGTGTCGAAAGACGGCCAGCGGCTTCATGTTGCAGTGCGAGCTTTGTAAGGACTGGTTCCACGGAGCGTGCGTGCCTCTGCCTAAGACGGGAACCCAGAAGAAAGTGGGCGTGGGCTGGCAGAGTAACAGCAAAGACTCTAAATTCCTGTGTCCGCTGTGTCAGCGGTCCAGGAGGCCGAGACTAGAGACAATTCTGTCGCTGCTGGTGTCGCTGCAGAAGCTGCCGGTGCGTCTGCCAGAAGGAGAGGCTCTCCAGTGTTTGACCGAGAGGGCAATGAGCTGGCAGGTACGCAGAGAAATTATACTACTGATCAGAGCTTCTCAGGTTGCACCACCTTTATTGTGAGCGCTTTTGATCTCTACTAAGCACTCACCTTTTCACTGGTCTAAATGTCCCACTAGGACCAAGCGCGTCAATCTCTCGCCACTGAGGAGTTGTCCTCGGCACTGGCAAAACTGTCTGTGCTGAGTCAGCGGATGGTGGAGCAAGCGGCGAGAGAGAAAACAGAGAAAATCATCAACGCTGAGCTTCAGAAAGCTGCTGCCAACCCTGACTTACAGGTATCAAACTTTGAAAGATTGAATGATTTAAATGATCTTCGTTTATGTTCTCATACTTCAGTCAGATTCTAGGTTGTGTAGTGTAGTTTTCATGGCCTCTACTGGGGCTGATGTAAGTATGGAATAGACCAGAAGATGGCACTAATAACACATTATCACAGTCTAAAGTGTGAAGAAATGAAGGGACTTACAGGTATCAGATCGTAGTAAACATTCAGATTGTATAAAATTTGGTCTTAAATTATGGGGCAGTAGTTTGCAAACCTAGCGTCCAGTCAATGAAACCAGATTGGAGGTGAATCAAAGCTACTTTGACTCATAAATACAATAAAATATTTATTTAAAATATGCCATCAACATGGAGCATCTTCCGACTCAAAAAGGGTCTCAGAAGACTTTCAAAGAGACAAGACATTCATCAGTTCACAGACAAACTCTAAGAAACTGTAGAAGTCCAAAGACACAGAGCAGAGGGATCAGTGAGGTAAAAATAAAAGGAATCGTTGAGTAACAGCTTAAAGGAATTATTTTAACTGGTTATCCCCGAGCTGGCTGTTTTCCAGCTGAAGCTCAGTAGAAGATGAAGAAGGGTGATGCAGCAGGACAATGACCCGGAGCATCGATCTATTTCGCTTCTAATTGTGGGATAATGTAATTTGTCATCACTTCGCCTGGCATTCTTTTGGTTAGGGGATTTTGACAGATTTATTGCACTAAATAAATCCAAGAGCAGAGGAGAAATATTTTACATTCACACAGAAGCAGCATGAGCACAAGGAGAAGAGCTGAAGCTGGAGCACAGGAAATCTAATGCTAAACATTACAAGTGCTGAGTCAGTTTCCCCCCCCCCCCTCACCAGGGCCACATCCAGACTTTCCAGCAGTCGGGTTTCAGCAGAGCCACGTCACCTCGCCAGTCTTTGGACTACGATGACGAGGAGACGGACTCAGACGAGGATATTAGGGAGACCTACGGTTACGATATGAAGGTGAGTGAGGCAGAATTGAGTGACCTTGTTCAAAGCCCATGTTAGCCAGCAGGATGTTTTTTTTAATTCTTTTGTCTCTGTTCTTCTCTTTGTTTTAGGACCCAGGTGAGGTGAAGCCCTACCTGTTCTGTGACGAGGAGATTCCCGTCAAATCCGAGGAGGTGGTCAGTCACATGTGGCCGGCTGCCACGCCCTCCTTCTGTGCCGAGCATGCCTACTCCTCCGCCTCCAAGTCCTGTGTGCAAAGTGAGGCCCCATTAACTTTTTCCACCCCCGTCACTCAATGTGCTTTGTTGACTCTGCATATCTATCCCTCTCTCTCTTTTTTTCTCTTGACCTTTCAAGCTTTAATGATTCAAATTCAGTTTTTCTATATTCATACTCACATTTTTAATTACACTCTTGAGAAATTAGAGACTCCAGTTTTTCTTTGTGCCTCTGTCACCTCACACTCAAAATGTATCATTTCAGACATTAGCACACCCAGAAAGCAGCCCAGGAAGACCCCTCTCATCCCTCGCAGCCTGGAGCCGCCGGTGCTGGAGCTGTCCCCGCAGGCGAAGGCCCAGCTGGAGGAGCTGATGATGCTGGGAGACCTGCTGGAGGTGTCCCTGGATGAGACCCAGCACATCTGGAGGATCCTGCAGGCCACGCACCCCCCCTCTGAGGAGAGATTCCTGCAGGTCATGGAGGTAGGGAGGGCATTTGTTACGCAACCTCAGGATCGTGTTTGAGTCAGTTGTTGTGATTGGTTCTGGTGAAGACTTTTGCAAACGCAGGTCAAATTTAGGAAAGTAGTCCCTGGAAGAAATACTGAATTATAGCTTCATCGTTTCCTTGTGTTCTACAGCCCGACGATTCTCTGATGGACAAGCCCCTGAAGCTCAAGCTCAAAGATGCCGAGAAGAAGAGGAAACGGAAGCTGGAAAGAGCCGAGCACCACCACATGCTGATGGCCGCCGCAGCCGTGGGCGGGGGCCAGGTGATGGGAGAAATGCGACCGGCCAAGTCCAAGGAACTGAAAAGGGTCGGCCTGGAGCTCGGCCTGGGCGGGAAACCCAAGAAAAAGAAACTAAAGCTCAACATGGACAAAAACCGAGAGATGAAGCAGCTCGCCAAACGGTTAGCCAAGGAGGAGAAGGAGAGGAAGAGAAAGGAGAAGGCGGCCGCCAAGGCAGAGGCCGTCCGAGAGGGACTGGAGAAGAGGAAGGAGAAGAAGATCCTCGACATTCCCTCCAAGTACGACTGGTCCGGAGCTGAGGACTCCAATGATGAGAACGCTGTGTGTGCGGCTAAGAACTGCCAGAGACCCTGTAAAGATAAGGTAAGAACTCAGGTCATTGGCCTCCACTGGTTTAATGAAAAATAATATTGTGAAATATTTCTCTTGCTAAGATACGTCCGAGTTTCCACTCCTTAGATCAAGACCTGTGTTGGGAGGGTGTTTCAGGGAAAGAGGCACAAGGAGGTGAATCATAGATGATTGATAGGCACAGCGTTGGTTTAGCAATTAACAGTGGTCAAGTGACCATGTGACTGTGCACCTTTTTAAAACTCAAAGTTCTGTCTCCTTTAAATATTATTATAATCAATTAAATATTCCATTTAAATACAAAGCAATGCATTTAGTAGAAATATGGACACAATTAATGTGACTTTTTTAATTTAATTCAAAATCCCATTCTAAAATGTAATATTCACTTATGTCTCATTGATTCAAGACCTGCTGCAACTTTATATTTCTGTCAGTTATTTTCTGAATCCAAAACCACATTTTAAAACCCAAAGCACATTCACTTTATAATATATATAAATCTAATATTGAAAAAGGAAAAAAGCAGAAACCAGAGATTGTTTTGTATTATTTTCTTTAAATGATTGATTGAGTAATAGTTGATTACATTTTACGTCAGTTGACTTATTGTTACAGCTCTAATATCATTTTCAAAAAAGACATCTCAATTTATATGTTCTGCGGAAATACATTTGAATATGTTGGAGTAATAATGAAAAAATTTCCAATACCATTATTCCAATTCCGACACCTGGACTTTGCTTATTGGCCGATTCAATTAGTACCAATCCGATATCAGTGCATTTTTAAAAAAAAAACAGAATAACTTATATAATGTATTGTAATAGCTTTCTGCTACTGACCCTGCTTGCAAAGTGATGACTGCTTCCTTGTTGTATGACCTTGAACAGGTTAAACCCTTGGAAAAACAAATAGATACAGAGAATGAATGACATAGAACATATTTTATTTTCCAGTTTGACTGTCATAACTGAGAAAGAAAAACAAATGTATAAACCTGGGAAAACACTAGTGCCACCCCCTCGAAATTGTAGTGTTGCATATGGTACATGTCGTTGTTTTACTTGTGGGACTTTCCAGTATGATATATTGCCCAGAAAGTCCAACTACTGTCCCATTTTGAAGGCTCCTTCAAATGCAGTCGCTTCGCATTCCCGAGAAACAAAGGATACAACTGGTGAATCTTTCCCGTCCCAACCTATCTGAGGATTTATTGCACTTTGGTGACAAACTGTTTTTCAAAGGGCGGCAAGTGACAAAACGTCCTGTGCTCAAGTGTCACTCTTCAACTCAACTGAGCAGCTAACG
This sequence comes from Hippoglossus stenolepis, assembly GCF_022539355.2. Classification (NCBI taxonomy): domain Eukaryota; kingdom Metazoa; phylum Chordata; class Actinopteri; order Pleuronectiformes; family Pleuronectidae; genus Hippoglossus; species Hippoglossus stenolepis. The sequence goes on from NC_061504.1 coordinate 7,982,103, forward strand.
TTACACAAGTTTAAAAACCAAGGGACATTAAAAATGTCTCTTCATGTGCAACTCAAGCTTGTTGCCGATCACAGACAGCCTCTGTTGACCAGAGCGTCTCATTTTGGTTCAGCATTCGTGGTCTCCTGTGCACCCTGAATCGAGACACAGCTTAGTTGTTTTGGAGCAGAGAAGAAGATGTTTTATCTCAATGAACTGCGCGGTAACAAATCCGTTAATAGATTTGCTTACTTGCCGATGCCTGACCCGCCGTTTCCGGCAGTAAATGCATTCCTTATGCGGGAATCGGAACATTTCTTCTAATAGTAAGTCGAACTGGTCTGTAAGATATTGCACAACCTCATGTATTAATTTGGAGACTGGGATCTTTCACATTTATTCATTTTTGAGTAAAATGCAATCATTTGATCGTATAACATCACAACATCACTCTCGGATCACTCAACACCCCTCCTGCCGCTGTGACAGTTTTGCATTATTTTAGTGCATCTGCCATTTTTTTGCCATTCAGCTCTCGGCAAACGCTCTCATTCTGCAGAGTGAAATCTCTGTGCGTGCTCTGCTGATGTTGGACCACAGTGTTGGCTGAGTACATCATCAGTTGGAAAACTCTTGACCTGCTCAGTAACATCGCCCCCACACTTCGAGAGGCGGTAAATACCGGTTGATTCTTTGATAGGAACAAGCATACAGGTCGTTGAAACTGTAAACGCCTGGTGAATGATGTTCTTTTGTTGCTGAGGACAGAGTTAATAACAAACACATCTCAAAATGAAACGCAGAAAGCTGATAACCGCACTGGAACACCTTAAAGAGAGTTACATATAACGTATTAACAGGACACGCTGATGGGACTCATTTTTTAGACGGAGCTCCAGACTCAGCGGCGAGTTAACCAGTGGCCAGTCTCCTCCCCCCCCCCCTCTGTGCCCACGGGGCAGCCAATCGGAGCGGAGGAACTGGTAGGCCTGCAGCTCTGTGGGCGGAGCACAGATGATGTAATGACGAAGGTGCTGAGATATGCAGGCAGCACACGAAGCTGGGATCATTAACAGTTGTGTGGTGTTAATAAGAATGATGTTTCCTTCTCACTGCCAGTGAGCTCGTCCAGGATGTGATGAGCTGTGTCTTTACGTGTTCTCCTCATGTCCAACTTAGCATGTAAAATAAACCTAGTTCCCGTCCTAAAAAGGCAGAATCTTAAACACTAAAGATTTGAATTTCAAGAGTCCCTATTGTCATATGTTCAATAGAAACAGGCGTCACACTGTACTATGAAATTCTTCCTTTGCTAGGCCTCCAATTAAACATTAAAAAAGAGATTGAACACAAAAGAAAAAGGTCAAACACAAGGGTAAAGATTGGCTTACAAATAAAATAAAGTTTGATGAAAATAACAAATATGAAAATATATATACACATATTATATTTTGTGCAAAGCAGCAGCAGAATCTTAAGGTGAACATTATTGCAACAGCTCCTGAAGTTCATAGTGTATTGTTGAGTGTGTGTTTGTGAAAGTGTCCATTCATGAGCCTGCTGTCCTGTGGGTGGAAGCAAGAAGCACGACACAACACTTTTAACCACATGGAGTTTATCTGTGTTCTGCGCAGAGAAAATTAGCGTGTGTGTTCAGTTTGGGGTTTTTTTGGCTCAGTATTCGGTCAATCAAACAACAATGACTGACTCACAGCTTTGCCGCACGCTGTTAAAAAATGACACATTAGTGATGTTTTTTCCTTAAATTTGTGTTTAACTTGACAAACCACTGCCACATGTTTTTAGAGAGACGCCCAAAGCCGGCCCCACGGCTTTGGGCATCGTGTGACTTTGCTATCCGGAACGCTTTGAGGGAATTTCTGCCTGTTTGAATGGCTCCAAATGTCCATTTGCTACTCAAGAGGGGGATTGGTTGAAATTTTGTGGTCAAAGGTCCCAGTCAGTGTGGTCTCAAAGAACACATTGTGGCCATAACGCAAGATTCAAGAATAATGTGTTTGTATTAAGCTTAAAACCTAATTAATTATTGTCCTCAAGAGTCTCCACATTGGCCTGTCACTTTCTCTAAAAGAAATCAAGTTGGGAAAAATTTGACACGACACACACACACACACACACACACACACACACACACACACACACACACACACACACACACACACACACACACAATAACACAACCACACAAGTCAGATGAGGATGACAACGTATCAACTTGTCTGTGGTGCCTCCTCCGCTGCCTCAGTTAGGTGGAAAGCTAACAGGTGAGCCCACATGGTACAAAGTCGATAAACGGCCTCACCTTTGAACGTTACTTTGCAGTTCACCGTGTAGTATACAAAATACTTCCACACGCTGCTTCTCATGTACTTTGTATTGATTGGTTGTTTTGTCCATAAATGTCAGAAAATTGTAAAAAGTAACGATCTGTGTCTCCTGAACCTCTGCAGATTTCTTGTTTTGTCCATGAACCAAAGAATTTAGGAGCAAAGATATCCAAAAGTATTATCATTTTAGAAGCTGATATCAGATAATTTTAACTATTTTTCATTTAAAAAAACACTCAAACCGATAAATTATCAACATAGTTGCAGATGAATTTAGTAGTCGATTACTGATTGATTCATTGTTGCAGCTTTAATCAAGAGGTCATGCAATAGGTCAAGCTGATAGTCATCGCCCTCTGCTGGATCATGAGGCAAACTAGTTCAGACAATCTGATGCGCTTCTCGACTGTTTATTTTTAAATTGAACAGGTCATTCAAATCAATATTCGGATTTCAAATAAATAGTGACAACCCTACTACTTGTATACGATGAGTCAGATAAGGACATAAACTGCATCTTGACCAGTTGGCGAAGGGATTCAAACCACCAGCACTGTCATTCCTCACTCACGCGTCTGCATTTGTCTCCGTGTGTGTATTTCCAGGTGGACTGGGTGCAGTGTGACGGCGGCTGCGACGAGTGGTTCCACCAGGTGTGCGTGGGCGTGACGTGCGAAATGGCCGAGAACGAGGACTACATCTGTGTGGACTGCTCGCGCAAGGCCACCGGGGCGACCGTGGGCATGACCGTGGAGGAGGTGGCGGAGGAGAGCGTGGTTGTGCTGGCGACATCCATTCAGAGTCTGCCCTCGTCTGTCGTGGCCTCGTGGTCTCACGTGGCCTCGGCCCCTCATCTAATCCCAACAACGTCACACCAGCAGCTCCACCAGCAGCAGCAGCAGCAGCAGCCAGAGCCTCAGCAAGGCAGTTAGCGCTAAAACGACAGCCTAGGACTGACTTTGAAGACTGTACCTCACACGCAATGAGTTTAATACAAAACTGGAATCAGGCGAGCATTACAACCCATCAACCTATAAGACTGTACAGCTGCGGATTTGGAGAATAACCCCGTGTGAAGAAGAGGAGGGCCACACTCAGGGTGTTTCTGTGACTGCATCGATTACAGAGCACAAGATAAAAAGACGACATGCATCTGGGAGAATCCCGCTCTGACCGTGAGACATTTTCTCTCTGATCTATTCGGATGTGCAGCAAAGGTTGTTAATGCACAGACGACACTTAGTCCTCCTGCAGCCGTTTTACGTCTAGAAACGTCCACCAGCTATTTCCCCCAGTTCCCTCTGGAATAACAAGTCACTTAACGTCCAGTCAAACAAACCCCAGCTGTTGTGTTCAGTGCAAACTGGCAAATAAACAAACATGTTCCCGTCGGTCGTGTTGTACTGGAAACCCTGAACCGCTCCTCTCTGTCCTCTGCCTGGCCCTTCAGATGGTTACTTCTCAATATGTAGGATGTCAGACTAGGAAAAAAACAAATGGTTGTAATGTAGTGGAATTATTTATAATGTACATAGCTTTTAAGCATTTAAACAAATGGATTGTGGCTTTTTTGTTTTCTCACCTTTAATAAACTATTCCTAGTCAAATAAGTGAAAACTGTGTTGTTGTTGTATTTATTTTTGCTTTAATTCACTTTTTTGCTTTTATCTACAGTGCTTTTACTAGTAGTAAACACACATTCATATATATCAGTTCCCAAAATGTCAAGATTCATGAATTATTTCCTTGGAAAATGGTTATAAAAAGGTGAAAATGCCCTGTTTAGCAATGCTGAAGAAAGTGATCTGCAAAATGTAATGATTTCTTCCCTGACCCGTGCTACCAAGTTTTGTGGAAACCCGTTCTCTTGTTTTTGTGTATTATTGTTCACAAACAAACAAATGGTAAGAGGTGAAGATTAAAAAAAGGCACGTTAGTATGTTGTCTGTCAGAGGAAATGGAGAGAGATTTCCAAAACAAAATTAAACATTTTTAAACCGTAATATCAGCCACCCATGAAATTCAAACGTTCAAATAAATAATAGGCTTTATATAGAATTGAGCCAAACTTATTTATTGTTTGACCAATAATGTCGACCCATATCAGCCTTTCACAGACATGTCGGTATCAGTGTTTATGTTTGCCGATATGAATTTTTACAATTAAACAATGCAGAAAAAATGCAAATGTTTATTTTCGTTAAACTGTAAAACATCAGACCTCAGTTACATTTTCTTTGTCATATGGTTTTGATAACGACATCTCAGGAACTTATTGCAAATTTTTTGAATAAATATGTATCGTATTGGAAGTTTTTTCCTCTCGTTTGTAAAAAAAAAATCCATCTTGGTCAGGCTGTTATATTAAAAATATTTGTAGCTTCTATTTCCTGTCAATAATCTGAATTGGACTCAGGAGTCATGCTCAGGGACTCAGCTGTGACTCATGGTCGTGCTATTGAAGAGGTTGATTGATTTTCAAGTTTTAAGTTAAAGCTTCACATTCCCCGTGTTACTCATTGGCTCCATTTCAGGAAGGATGTGGTTTCATGTTCTGGAGCTCTGCTATGAATACACGCAAGTTAAATGAGATGTGTTTTCTTTTTAGTTTTGTTTACAAACTGTTTTCATCCGTCAATAGATTTGTCTCGTTTTTTAAACTCAACATCCATTTATTGTGTGATTTCTTTTTCCATGTTGAGTCTTTAAAGATCAAAGGAATCAGTTTGTAAAATTTAGAAACATGGGTATTGGCTGAAAATAGAGCGGAGGGGAGGTGTGTCTAGAGGGGGGCTGGGTTGTGTGTGTGTGTGTGAGAGGGTGAGTGTACTCATATCAACTCCTAACTCAGCTGACTCAAATCCGGTGCGAACTGACCTCAACTGCTTCAGCCTCCATCTGAGTGGCTCTGTCCCTGAAGATAGAGCTGGGAGGGGGACGTGGCATCACGATCTGAGATAATAGATAATCGATTGCATAACTTCCTTTTCCTCCCTCGGCATTTCATGCAAATACATCCCTGCCACCTGCTGCTTGTGCACGGCTACAGTTTATCCTTCCACAGGGATGGAAGATTTGTCTCTTAAATTCCTTATAGACTTCAATAACGATGTCACTGCAGGTCATGGGCGTATGGTGTATCTTTACAGGAGGGAAATACATGAAATCTAAAATCGTAACCTCACACGATGACCTTATCAATGTGTCTTCAGCAGAGTTCCGATGTTCCAATGTAATCTGATGTGATTCTTGTGCTGTGTCCCCTGATTAAAACCACCCAGTGATGGCAGACGATAGACTTTGCTCTGAAGGGGGCAGACCCAGGGAAGCAAGGTGGGGGCTGGGCCTAAGTTTGGCATTACAAACCTCGCCCCTCTCTCCGCTTGTGTTAAATACTAAAACTTCAGCATTTTTGACAGATCAAATCTCCCGAGACTGCAGCTCCGGGCTGGAAACGAGAGTTCTGCACGACACAGCGATGAAGGGTGAGTGACGCATGTCAACAATTTCTCGTAGAAATAGATTTGACTGTTTTCACAGATTTTAGTTTATTTCTTAAAATTTGATTACTCCGTTTGTTTGATTTAACTCACAAGGATTGCATTGACCTTGCAGTAGTTCATAATGTACGCTAAGGTCAGAGTTTGTCTTCTTGCGATGGTTTTTTTCTACAAATTTCCTCATTAATGACTTGCTCTGCATTTACATATTTAGTTGCCGCCTCTGCAGCTGCCATTGTTTGGTGCATGACTAAGAACAAGGAGATCAGCTTTTATTCAGGCGACATCCTGCTGTGACACTTCCCCCTCTTCTCTGAATCTGCAGGAGACGTGGCCAAAGCAGGCGTCCCCAATGGTACGAGCCAAGCCATTGACCTGGTGCCCCACTCCGAGGAGAAGATGGAGGAGCGAGGCCAGTGGAGCAACAAGCTGGAGTTCATCCTGTCGGTCGCAGGCTCCATCATCGGCCTGGGCAACATGTGGCGATTCCCCTACCTCTGCTACAAGAATGGAGGAGGTAAGAGTGGGATGAAGGAACTCAAGTACTTCATTAACCACAGTGATTCTTCCTTTATTTTGGACGTGGCGGCGTGGCTGCGTGGCTGCTAAATTGGACGCCTTTGTCTCTCCCCCTCTCTCCATGGGGTGGCAGGGGTCAGGGGTCAGGGGTCAGGGCCGAACAGGGTCAGAGCCGAACAGGGTCAGACAGCTGTTGTTGCTCCTTGCTCGCAGCAGCTGTCCCTGTGGAGAGACGGAAATCTGAGCACAGCAAACATCCTCGGCCGCCCGACGGGACGTCAGCCCGCGAGCTGAAAGAGAGACATGAGAGACAGGGATTCAGGCCCAAATATATTATACTATAAGAGAAAAGAGCACTAATGAAACATGTTTATAGAGTTCTTCCATGTAGTTATTAATACTTCTTAGTATTCAAGCTAAAAGTGGAGCTGCTGAGTTTTGTACAGACTGCGGTCATTTCAGTATTGTCAGGTTTAGAGCAGAGAAAAGGCTGTTGCAGTAATTAAGTTGTGAGATAATAAATGCATGTTTATAGTTTGTATCTGTGTGTTTGTGTTTTAGGTTTGTTCAAACAAACTTAATCTGGTTGAAATCAAAGATCATTTAAAGGCAATCTCACAAAAACAGCTGCATCATTTAAAGAGATTAAAAGACGTAAAATGAGGTAAAAGAAATTTAAAAACTTTTAAAAAAGTTGAAAGAGAGAAACAATAAAAATGAAATAAATAGAACTGTGCACAACAATAAATTGAAAATAGAATAAAACCTGAAAGATACTCCAGGGGACTCATCATTGGCTTTTAGTGTAAATCCACATTTGTCGCGGTTCGAGATGACCATGGTGTGTGTTTTTATTTCAGCTCTGACTCGTCGTCCTCGTCGGGGGTTCCTCTAGATGCTCTGATTGCTCTGACTCCACTCATTTGGAATATTTCTGAGTATGTGTAATGTTGTACTTCATGCTTCAGTCAGCTTGAACCCTGAATCCTTGGCTCTTCCTCCCCTCAGGTGCATTCCTAATCCCCTACATGATCTTCCTGTTCACCTGTGGCGTCCCCGTCTTCTTCCTGGAGACGGCCCTGGGCCAGTTCACCAGCCAGGGAGGCATCACCTGCTGGAGGAAGATCAGTCCCTTGTTTGAAGGTAAGAAGGACACATGTGTCACCTTCAGCCGCACGTGTGTTAGTGAATGAGTCTCCTGGACACACACTCAGGGGCACAAGGGGCCAGGGTGCCCCTGTGCTGGAGTAGGCAAACTGTTAACAAGCACACTACCACAAACAGGTGAGACAAAAAATGGCAACAGAGACAACAATCAACCACAAAGAGACAACCAATAACCACAAAGAGACAACCAATAACCACAAAGAAACAAAAAAAACACTAAAAGACACAAAATGACCACAAAATACTCTATACAACTTCAGACAGACAAGCAGTGATGACAAAGAGATTAACAATGACCATATCTTCTCATTCTGGGGGTAGATATATGGAACATTATCATAATTATTTATGTTATGCTCTATATCTGACCTGTGAACTGTATTTACTCCCTGCAGGACTGGGCTACGGCACCCAGGTGATAGTGACTCTGCTGAACTTCTACTACATCATCGTTCTGGCCTGGGGCATTTTCTACCTGTACTATTCCTTCTCCTGGGACCTGGCCTGGTCGTCCTGCAACAACACGTGGAACACAGGTAACACGTGTGCGTCAAAACACGACACGGTGTCCTCCCAATGTCTGTGACACATTTAATAATACTTTTTCTTTCTTTTTTCCCTGTTAGAAAACTGTATGGAGTTCCAGAAGAGAAACTTGTCTTCCAACTCCTCACTCAACGCCACCTCTCCTGTATTGGAGTTCTGGGAGTGAGTTTTCAGACTAACCTCTCACTAACGATGTATTACTTATATAATAATAATAATAACAATAACAATAACAATAACAATAATAATAACAATAACAATAACAATAACAATAACAATAATAATAATAATAATAATACGTCTCCGTTGCCTCTGCAGGAGGAGAGCGCTGAGAATTTCCCCCGGCATCGACCAGATGGGCTCTCTGAACTGGGACCTGGCCCTGTGTTTGTTCATCGCCTGGATCATGTGCTACTTCTGCATCTGGAAGGGGGTGAAATCCACAGGAAAGGTGGGTGAGGGGTGACTTTGGGTCTTGACCTAATTTGCATCTAACTGAGATGTACAAATACATGTATTATAACAGTTCCAGGATGACATCTGGTATTTATTCTTCCTAGTTGGGATGTTTGTTGTTTCCATTTATAACGTGCGTCTGTGTGTGTCTGTGTGTAGGTGGTCTACTTCACTGCGACCTTCCCCTATCTGATGCTGATCGTGCTGCTGATCAGGGGGCTCACTCTGCCCGGTGCTGCGATCGGCATCAAGTTCTACCTTTACCCAGACCTGGGACGCCTGGCGGACCCACAGGTACCAAACGAGAAAATCTGTTGAATGCATATATCTGGTTTGTGATTACTATTGGGTTAACTAGTGCTGCGTCGGTTCTAAACCTGCCTGTTTGGAATGGGCTGCTCTCTTGTCCTGTGTTTAAGTGCTGGAGCGACTTCAGACTTATTCCCTGTCATTAGTGAGTCCTCCTCAAACAGTTCTACAATGTTATGTCACTGTTTATTGTTTCTGTGCTGGACTTTGTATGCAGAGCTTTTTTATAAACAGTCTATGGTGCAGAGTGAAGTTCGAAAACTGTGTGTTCATCCCACCAGGTTTATCTGCAGTGAAGAATTCATAGTCAGTGCTTTTCATTAAATTAAACAGAATTTGCTTTATTACTGTTCACGTGTTTGGTTCAGATTTACTGAACTGTTATGTTCTTATACATTGCATGTTGGCTATTTCAGAAATAAATAAAAGACACAATCTTCAGACCCAAGTTTACGACTTTTTTAAAGTAAAAGCTCTGAGTTCAAAAGCTCAGTATAAAGCATTGCAGCAACAAAACAAACGCTGTGCTCTTACTTTGAAGGCAAATTGCTAAAGAGGAATTGATTCTAGGAAAGTTGCTGACATGACGGAGATCAGCTCCGGTGAATGTCTGACGACAGGGAGAAATGAAAATAATCCATTTATCAAAATGAACTTGTGGCAATTTACAATACACATGTGAAGTGTGCAGCCGATAAGATGAGCGGAACGTGACATATGCATCACATATACACACAGATTGTTTATACAATACTTAGATCCAACCACAAAATCATAAAATCCCGAATGAAGGGGCCTGTGTGTGTTCTGGTCCCTGTGTGCGATGGCGCACCAGGTGCAGGTCTCCCATGGTTCTCTGCTGGGGAGCCTAGTTTCTGCTGGGCCCACCTGCTCTTCATGAAAGAGGCAGAGACCACAGGGATCGAACACAGGGCCAGGACGCCGCTGGGACTGTAAACATGAAGCTCTACCAGGACTGAGCCGCACACAGTCAGCTAACCAGGCTCAGAGAGAGTTTCAACCGGGCTCAAAACATTTCATAATTTTCTCCTGTGGTTAGATTCCTTTTTTATTTCCTCATCTTAATCTGGCTCAGTCTTGTCCCAGTTTATTATAGGGGTCAAAACCATGGCTGACATGTAATTTGTTTATTCTGTATGATAAAACATCTGTTTTCCTATTGAGCGCTCAATCACAGATCCTGCACTTTCTATATGTATGGAAACTTGGTTTGTTAATCAGTGTTTAAGGCAGGAAGAGTTTCACCAGTTACTATGGTGCAGCAGCTGTGGTCAATGAGTCCATGTGTGACAACCAAGCACGTGAATTCCTTTGGATTATATAAACACTGAGCAGCACGTTTGCGTCCATACATCAGCCTGAGTATATTAGTACTCCCATGTTGGATGTACATGTATGTAATACATCACATGACTGTGAAGCAGCAGCTCAGCACCCTCTCACCTGTTACATGTCTCCTCTGTGTTAGGTGTGGATGGATGCCGGCACCCAGATCTTCTTCTCCTATGCCATCTGTTTAGGGTCGCTGACAGCTCTGGGCAGCTACAACAAATACAACAATAACTGCTACAAGTAAATACCCAATTACAGGAGAAATACTTCAAATCAGTAATTGTTGCTGAAACATAATTCTTCAGTTTTTGCTTTGGATTTGACCAAGATGAGAACAGATAAACATGTTTGGGAAATTCACTTGTTACAGCAGCCGATAGTCAAAAAGAGGTTGACAAGATAACAAGTGAAAGTACAAAGTAGAATAAAACTAGGCAATAAAATACAATGTAAGAAATATAGAGATATGTACATAATATACACCTTTCCCTATAGACAGAATATTATGGGAAGTTGTGGAACAAAGCATTATTTTGCTCAGTATAGTATAGGTTGTATATTATGCAATATTGTCTTTGTGTGTGTATATATATATATATACACACATATGTATAGAGAGAGAGACTGATATTCATTTATAGGAAGTATAGTACAGTTTGCAATATAATATGAATATCAACATTATATATAGCTTTTGAAATAAGAACTCATGTCTGTCTCCTGTTTAGTGTTTTTATTCTTTTATAAATGTGTTTATACACATATGTTGTTTAAGAACAACATCGTCCTCCACTGAACAATATGCTCCAAAATGATACTGAAAAGTTTCCATGTGCATTTTCTATAGATTACAGTATATGTGTTCTTGTCTTATGTAAACAACTGTGCTGTGTTTTGCAGAGACTGCCTCGCGCTGTGCTGTCTGAACAGCGGCACCAGTTTTGTGGCGGGCTTTGCGATCTTCTCCATCCTGGGTTTCATGTCTTTTGAACAGAACGTCCCGATCTCAGAAGTAGCAGAATCTGGTGAGACTTCTGTAAACGAAGGAACAGCATCAATAATCCTTACGTTATCTTTAGGGTCATCATTTATTTTTTGTTAGCTCTAGTTTTCAGTCAGTTTTCATCTCTCTGTAGGTCCTGGCCTTGCCTTCATAGCTTACCCCCGTGCTGTGAGCATGATGCCCTTCTCTCCTGTGTGGGCCGCCCTCTTCTTCATCATGATTGTGTTTCTGGGGCTGGACAGCCAGGTAGACAACTGTGTGCTCATTCATGTTCACAAATGATGTTTACAGAACTTTTTATTTTCTGTAATATCAAGGATTACTGATCAAGAACTGTGTTTACCTGTCATCAGTTTGTGTGTGTGGAGAGCCTCGTGACGGCGATCGTGGACATGTACCCCGCTGTGTTCCGCCGCAAGAACCGCAGGGAGCTCTTCCTCTTGGTTGTTGCTTTCGTCTCCTTTCTCATGGGCCTCATCATGCTGACGGAGGTAAGTGGGGGGGTGTCACACTTTGGGACCACACACATACTCACACGCGCACACTCACAGATGCATGCAGAGACCAAGATCTGCAAGCATCAACTCAGGTTTCAACAGGAAATAACAGTATTTTCATAGTAAAGGTAATAATAACTTGCATATTCACTGTCATATCAAATATTGTTTTAAATTCTAACTCATTATATTTGACCCAATATGGTGAAATTATTTCCAAAACAGCATTCAGATCATGTGAAACTAAAGCAAATGAAATATGTTACACACCCATATGCTCCAAACCAGGTTGCTGATGCTCGAGGAGGAGAAGGCAGCAGATGGTTGTTTAGAGAGGATTATGTTAAAATAGATTCTCACAGAGTCCAACACAGTTGACATGATTTCACCTCTGCACAGCTGGAAACATGAATCCTCTGCAGAGGTGTCAACAAGTCGCCATTTTGTAAGTACGAGCAAGTGAAAGGTTTTGTACAACATGGTGAGTGTCAAACGTTGTTACGCAGCCTGAGTCACGACTGAGGTCAAGTTTAAACTATGAATGGTAAATTAACTGTATTCCTGCTTTCTCTCGCAGAATAACAGTGACGTGAAAGTTCAAGAGCCATAACTCATCACATATTCATATATATAATGGATTTCAGGTCATTTTCTCTGTTTAATTATATCAATTCTTTATTTCCCTGTGTTTTTTGTGTTGCTTGAGATAGATTTGTTGCACCGAGCATAACCTGAACAAAATTTCTGCCTAGTTCATTTGATTATTTAATTAAGTATTTTATCCTTGTTTAATAATGACTTAATACTCTCTCTCTCTCTCTCTCTCTCTCTCTCTCTCTCTCTCTCTCTCTCTCTCTCTCTCTTCAGGGGGGCATGTACGTCTTCCAGCTCTTTGACTACTATGCAGCCAGTGGGATGTGTCTGCTCTTCATGTCCATCTTTGAGACTGTCTGCATAGCATGGGTCTACGGTGAGTGTGACAATGGAGACATACTGAAGGATTCACAAGTATTTTCCAAAGATCGTGTGCATATTAAAAGAAATGTCTTGTATGTGTTTTTGCAGGTGCAGAACGTTTCTATGACAACATTGAGGACATGATTGGGTACCGGCCAGGACCGTACATCAAGTACTGTTGGTTGTTCCTCACCCCGGCCACGTGCATCGTGAGTATCAACAAACAGCAGCCGCTTTCCAAAAATACAAAGGCCGACCACAACTCTTTTCTCGTACAGAAATGAAAAGAATTTATGGATTTTTTTGCCTCCTATATTTATTTAAGAGTGTGTTCTCACAGTTTGTTTCATCAACATTATACCTGCCTGGAGAATTTTGACAGACTTGTTGCACAAAAAAGTTTAAGCGCAGAGGAAAGAAAATAGAAGATCGGAGGAGAGCTGAAGCTGAAGCGCAGAAAATTTGTGCAAGTGCACATTGTGAGCACAAGCAGAGGCTATTTGAATGTGAGGGCAGTGTTTTGAGTGAAAGCGTTTCAAGATCTGAACATGAAATTAATAAGTCCTGCTCTCAAACTGAAAGACCAAGCTCTAAAATAATAAGAAAAAAAAAACATAGGAAATGAGATGTTCATTCTTCAACAGTCATAATATTTATGCGCTTGTTTCTTCAGGGTACCTTTGCCTTCTCCATCATCAAATACACTCCTCTCAAGTACAACAACGAGTATGTGTACCCATGGTGGGGCTATGCCATCGGCTGGCTGCTGGCTCTCTCCTCCATAATGTGCATCCCGCTGTGGATGGTGTACAAGATCAGCACGACTCCGGGGACATTCCGAGAGGTAACGTTAAATCCGTAAAGCACTATGACGACTTCTCAGTGAAAAGACCCTGAGTACTTATTAACTGTGAAATGGTTTCTCTGGTCTTACTCTCGCTGATTTCATACATTTTTCTACAGCGCATTCAGCTGCTCATCACTCCCTCTGATGATTTACCCAAAACCAAGAGGGAGCAGGAGAGGCTGCTGGCCATCTTTGCTCCCGAGGTGGACGCCACCATGACTAAAAACGGCTACTGCCCCGTCTCAGACAAAGACACCACCGTATGAGGCTCCACTGGTGATACGTACGAAAGAGACGTGTGGGTTTTTTGGTTCCATCAATCACTTGCTGCATCCTCCCTCCGCCCCTAAGATCACTGCAGGGAAAGGTGTAACAAAGTGTCACATCATCTACTTTAATTTGTGGAGGACTCAGGAGATAATAGGCCGACAGTGTTGGGTTTTGGCAGAGCCCGGCATTTCAGGGATAGCAGTAATATGATAAAAGACTGATACTGGAGATTAAAAAGTATCTTTTCATATATTGGATTATGTAGACGTTTTGGAGGGGACAAGGGCATTTTTTTCAGGGACAAAAGTGATTTGCTCTACTCAAAATGAAATCCATTAATATGCTGGCATGGATTGTTCGGCTCTGCATTTCATCGATGATGTAAATAACACAATACAATGTAAGATGAAATTCATGAGTCATTGGCATTTTGGTTTCACAGGTGCCACTAAAACTTTCAAAAAAGTTTTTCTGCAAATGCATATGACAGTTAGAGTGCAGGTTACAACTGTTAAATGAAGTCTCCTTGTCTATCTGTAACATCACTTCATGGCTACTTGGTCATATTTGTATCATATATTGTATTATCATAACTGATTGTGGAGATTTTTTTTTGTGTTTACGAGAATTGAATTAAAATGTTATATTTTACGTGAATAGACTGTGGAAATGTAGAATGCCAGTGAAAATTATATATATTACTCTGTAGATGTGCAGTAGGTTGAGGATTAACATGGTACATACAGGGTAGTTTCATATTGTATAATATGAATCTTGTAAGTACATTTTTAAATAAAGATGCTAATTTTCATGTTGTGTTGAACTATTGTCCCATTGTTTCACTTTTTCACATTATTACGTTTGTAGAGTGTTATGTTCAAATTGGTAACACAAATCCTCTATTATGAGCTGTGGGCATGGAGTCTGAAAGGCATGGGTATCTTTATATACTTTATTTATTTATCAGACTGGGTGGCTCTAATGATAACATACCACTGAGTTGGATTGTGGGTCAATGCTGGGGCTAAAAGTCTGTATATTGCTGCTTGTGCTGCTTTAGGTTTAGGTTTTATGAAAGTGCTATACTAAATATCTGGAGTAAATAAATAATGAAAGAATATGAATGATAGAATGTGATGAAAAATTACACTGAATTATTTCTGTATTTTTACATTTATTGATTCTCCCGTGTACCTGCCAACTCAAGACAGATGTTGAAGACCAAATGATCACAGTGCTACAACCAATCAGGCTTCAGACTGAGTCAAGCCCGTCGACCTGATTACCTAAACTACCTAAACATATGGACACAGAAAAACATAAAAGAATAAATGTAAAAGATATAGAAATAAATCTGTAAATAAATATATGAATAAATAAAGTAATGTAGAAATAAATAAATGTAGGAATACTGAAATATATGAATATATTTAGAAATTATTAAATAAACAAATGTAGCAATACAGAAAAAAACTAGAAATATATAATTGTTGAAATATATGAATAAATGTTGACATACAGGAATAAATGAGTAAATAAATATATAATACAAAAATAAATGAGTAAATAAATGTAGAAACATAGACGTATATAAATACATATTGAAATACAGGAATACTTGAGTAAATAAATAAATAATACATAAATAAATAAATTTAGGAATAAATGTAGAAATACAGAAATAAATAGATACATGTGGAAATTAATAAATACATGAATGTAAAACATTTATAAAGAATTAAATAAATAGAAACTGTATCTATTTTCATTCATGTGTGTATTTATTTGTTTATTCATACTCTTGCCATGTTTTCTTTATATATATATATAATCTATACAGTCTATGGACTGTCAGTGTGGAGGTGGATCAGCATCACCGTGATGAGGCACTTTTGGAGCATTTCTCCAGAATAATAACTTTCACCGCTGGGTGTCGTCACACAGATCCTGCGCCGGACACGAGTGCGCTGATTGGCTGCGGCGGCGATGGCGTCGCTCCCTACGTGCCTCTGTGACGCCCCGCGCTTACCCACCATGCAGCGGGCGATGTCCGAGGAAAGATGGCGGAAGGAGGAGCGGCGGATCTGGACACCCAGAGAGGAGAGGTCTTGGCGCTGCTGAAAACACAGCTGAGGAAGGGGGACACTTGGTGAGGCCCGGGCTGAACGCCTTTCAGAGACGCAGCGGAGCCGTCGGCCTCCTCCGCCGAGGCTGTCAGCGCCATGGCGGAGGAGGAAGCCGCGGTGACGACCCGTGTTGACAGTTAGCCGCGAGCTAGCTAACGGGATCTTGTCAGCTTCATGTGTGTCGGTACGGCGGCGCCTGAGCTAACGCTAGCTGCGCGACTGCCAATGAAGAACCGCAGCTTGTCTTTTAAATGTTGTGTTTTGGCGACTGGTTTGAGCTCCTGCTAACCACCGCCTCACTTGTGTCTGATGGCGCGGCTACACATCGGTTATTAGCTCTAGTTAGCAGGCTAGTGTGGAGCTAGCCGGTTAGACCACCGGAGCTCCAAGCTGTTTCCCCGTCAGCGGGTTCATCTGTCGACTTCGGCAGGGCGGAGTCGGGGGAGAAAAACCACCTGTCAAAACCACAGAGCCAGAGAGACGGGCATGCAGCGACCTGAACTCAACTCCGGCGTCAACAGAGCTGCTGTTACATCTAACTATCTGTGTAATGACACAGGCACATTTACCTGTTGTCACTATATACATGCATACTAATAAAGTGTGACTCTTGACGTGTCTCCGTTAACAACCTTGCTGTATCTGAACTGATGTATCCCTGCCTGCCCCTCCCTGCAGGTACCTGGTGGACAGTCACTGGTTTAAACAGTGGAAGAGATATGTGGGGTTTGACAGCTGGGACAAATACCAGATGGGTGACCAGAATGTCTACCCTGGCCCGGTTGATAACGCTGGTCTTCTCAGAGGTAAGACACCTGATGATCCAGCTCTTTACTCAAATGACCTTGTTGCATTTATTGTTAAATAGTCTGTGGAGCTAACATTACTCCGTGGCCCCTCGGACCGTGTGGCTTATTCATTCTGGAAGTGGCAACAAAGAGTTCAGAGGAAAAGGGGGATGAAAACAACATTGTTGGTGAATGCTTTTCCGAGTTGGGGTAGGGGGCGTTCATAGAAAGCTCTCCAGCTCCTTTGTCTTCTTTTGTGTTTTGTGAGACAGTCATCGCAGGGTCAGTAGCGTAAGGGACTAGTTATTGTAGTCTCACTGAATGTGCCTTTCTTCCTTCCCTCCATCTAGATGGGGACGTGCTCGCCATCAAGGAAAACCTCATCGACGAGCTGGACTACATCCTGGTCCCCACAGAGGGCTGGAACAAGCTCGTCAGCTGGTACGCGCTGACAGACGGGCAGGAGCCAATCGCACGCAAGGTAAAGGTTCAATCATTCGCTCGGGAGTATGAATGGATTTTGAGGGAAAGAGCGTGTGCCAGTCGAGCAACGTGATGCCAGCAATGGTGGTTTTCTCTGATACATTATAATGGTTGTGGTTAGTAGTTGGTTGTGTTGAGTGTGGCTTGTGTCAGGCTGGAAGGGATAATGTGCGCGTGTGTGTGTGTCTCTACAGTAAAAGAGTTCTTGACAAATTTGAGTTCTGAATCAGGAAAATGATGTGTAACAGCAGAGTTATAATTCTTTATAATTGTATGATGTGGCTCCTCTGCTGCTCATTATACATTATATTTAGTTTGTGTTACGCCATTAGAGAATTGATGGATTGATAAGCTGGCGGATGTGTCAGTTTGACGTACAAAGATCCACTGCAGCATGAAACAAAGATAACATTGATCTAGTGGATATTTACTTAGCATCAACTGAAAGCAACATCAATGCTGTCTTTCTTTCATTTCATTCAGTTTCGCATTCATTTCTCTTTTCACTGTAAGGCTGAACGTGTGTGGTTAGTTTAGTCAGTGGAATACTTCATGATTGCGGCCACAACTCAACTGAACCCACAGTATCAAATCCCTGCCTCAAATCTCACTAGTCATGGCATCATGGCCGCGAGAAGAGGCTCCTCTCCCCCCTCCATCTCTATCATACTCTCTCACCCCCCCTTGCCTTCCATTGACCCTCCTCTTTTGCCATGTATGTAGTGGGACATATCGGGTGGCCGCCGGGTTTCTATTTTCAGGCATCGTTCTGGATGACTGAAAGGCTACATGGAGCGATCTGCAGGACACAACATGCAGGAGGTCCATTATTAGTCTTTCTTTCTTTTTTTAAGCTATGTGTTTCTTCTATGGGGTTGTCATCCTGAGGTGCGGGGGATCACGCGTTTAAAAAAGGATGTAAGAGGATTTTGGTTAAATGTTTGGTCCGATGTTCCCTTCCACTGTCCTGTGTCCCGGTCTGATTGCCAGCACCGGTGAATTGTTACTGCGCGTCCTTGTTTTTTGAAGTGGAGGAATGCCGGCTGAGGTCACACTGAGGGAAGCTTGCGAGATCAGTGCGACAGGCATAACCAGTATGGGAGGAGTGGGTGGGCTGACTGGTTCTGGCTCGGCTCTGATTTGAGAAATTCTTGTCAAGAGTTTGGCGATGAGTTGAGCTTTTAGCTCGGAGCTAAAAACACATGGGTGTTGTGCTAAGGGATAGGATGGGCCCACCGGGGGGATCGGGGCTTCTGTAGCGGAGGGGAGGGGAGGGGCTGGGGGAGAATATGAGCTGCGAGTGTGTGTGCAAGACTACTGCAGTTCTCAGGGACATTTGTGAAGTTGTTACCCTGTGTATGTGTGTGAGCGTGTGTGTCAGAGGGGCTCAGTGGTGAAATAAATAGGCTGGGACCCCTCAGCTGTTTCCACGAGGTGCTGCTAATTTAGGCACTTCAGTCTGAGTGTGCTCCTATCAGGACACCAGACGAGTGGCAACCAGGGCAGCAAACCCTGCTTTGTTAACCACAAGAAAAAGGCAGCGCATACAATCCACAACTTACCTATTTAATTTCAATGTTTAACATAGAAATTACGTAGAATAACATATAAGCGCTGCATCTGACGTGCTGGTAAAGTTGGAAGCTTACTACTCCTGGGGATATTCTCTCCTTGGTTACTAGCTGTCAAGCAAGACACTACTTTCTATCTGCTCAAGGGATATGTAGATGTAATTTATGGTGGCATCAGACTTTTAGCATTTGTTTTGACTTTGATGATAGTAAGAAAGAGCTGAAAATACCTTGAATACTCTTTAGGGTTACTTGTATAGAAAGCTTACCTGTCATTAGACACATTAACACCTGTATAACTGCAGTATACTGTACAATTAATCATGGACTCAACATAGAAGATTTGAATAGTTAATAATACCCCCATTTCTTTCCTCCAGGTGGTCGAGCAGGGTATGTTTGTGAAGCACTGCAAGGTGGAGGTGTACCTGACGGAGCTGAAGCTCTGTAATGACAGCAACATCGACAATGTGATCACCAGACGCTTCAGTAAAGCTGACACAATAGGTAGGTCCGAGTCACTGTGATGCATCTGTCTTTAAACTTGCATGGTCATAGTTGATTTTCAGCCATCTTTATTTACCCTCTTTTCAACACACACATACTGACTAAAGGACACTGTGAAAGATACAGGACTTCACTAAAATATATTCACACTGGCTGTCTTGCTTTTTAAAACATTGCTCAAAACATTAAGTAACAGTGACTGTCATAATTTTGTTCATGGAATACAGAGGATTTGTAAACTCTTAACATATGCAGTCACAAGGTGCACACATTCACAAAAGGTAACAATTATACACAGTGTTCTTATGTTTTTTTTCGATGTTTGAACAAACATGCACAAGATTCTTTTACTGCTGTTATTTCTTTGTCTTCACCACTAATATCCCTTAATGAGCCATAAGTTAAACACAAGATTGCTTCAAAAGTCCTGATTTCAGTGCATTTATTATTTTCATTTAAATGTCATTATATCAACCATGTCTATTCATGCTCCAAAAGTTCTGCAATTTTTGATTCAAACATGGCTATAGATGAATTTACTGATTACTTCCTTATGTGTGGTGGAACGGTTTCAACATCTTTTCACTTCCCATTTTCTAGGTAAGTGTTGGTAATCTCCTGCCTATTTCTGTTTTAAACCAAACTAATGTTTTCTTGTTCACACTTTGCTGCAGATATGATCGAGAAGGAGATGAGGAAGCTGTTCAGCATTCCTGATGAGCAGGAGACCAGGCTGTGGAACAGGTACATGAGCAACACGTTCGAGCCTCTCAATAAACCTGACAGCACCATCCAGGATGCTGGCCTCTACCAAGGACAGGTAGGAATAACCCGACATGGCTTATGACCAAACATTTTTGATAAAATTGACACAGAGGTCTCCAAATATAACTTGCTTTGTAAACGGTTAGTATTCCTGAGCTCAGTGAAAGCTCTAGTTTAGCTTTTCCTCATTTGTCTTCTACCAATTAGTCTTTTTTGGTCACAGCAGAGTGGAGATTAAACAATCGCGTCTTTTTCTACTTAGCTTGAATCTGTGTCCGACAGGTTATCTTGAACAGCAGAGGGCACAATGACTAATCAAAGTGCAATGTTCAGGCCCTCAAAAACCTATTTGAACATCGAGTCAAAGATGTGCACTCAGTTTTTTCACAATGTACTACGAAATCTAATATCTCCCAAATTTCACTCCTGGGTAAATGAAAAACCAAAATTTTAATTTATTTAGAAGAAAATGAATTAATGTAATTATAATCAATCACCTTTGATAGTGAAGGTGGAGTTGTGCTGAGATCATTTGAGATTGACTCTCCTGTAAGGAGATGGTTACAGTGTCAAAACACTGTTTGTCAGCTGCCATGCGAGGGACACAACCTCTCTTCGTAAGCTGCTTTAACTTAACATGTATGTCTTGGCATCCACCTGGCAGTTGACTCTTAACACAGATTTATTCGGACACCTGGCCACAGTGAGGCAACAGGCCGTCCCGCTTACCAGCATCAGTTTCCTGAGGATCGCTAAGTCTTAGACAAATCCTCACCAAGGGAAACGACAGATAAGATCCCTGTCTTTGTCCCATTTGAAACAGCCACTGACATTTTAGCTGCAGCTGAAACAGGTTGTTACCCAATAATCTTTATTCTCAAAAAATCCAGCGTTGCATTTAAAAACAAGTTGTGATAAATGCATTTAACCCATTACCGCAGCGGATAAAAATGCACTCCGGGGTTTTCTGAAGAGCGGACAGAATTGCCAACGTTGATAAAAACCTTTAATTTCTCCGAAACCGATGGAAACATAAACATAACCTAAAGGGATAGTTCAACCAGAATTCTTCATTTTTGGGTGAACTATTCTTTTGAAACACGGTGGAAACTCGCTGAAATCCCCCCCCTTCTTCTTTTCCGTCTCCCACAGGTTCTTGTAATAGAGCAGAAGAACGAGGATGGCTCTTGGCCCCGAGGCTCCACGGCCCCCAAGTAAGTGAATCGACACAAAACATCACCTGGCTTATATTTCTCTGTTGACAGAAGGAAGTTACCTCAGGAGTGGAATGCAATTTCCACTCTGTATCCAAACACGGCTGGTGATTTTTTTCCAAAAGATTACAGATAGTAAGCAGTGAATTTTTTAATTGCCTAGGAATTTCTTTGTTTTGGTCGGTATGAAGGGATACAAATGTAACATGATGTGACACAGCACCAGAATTCCTTTTCTTGGAAGTTGTATTTTATTGCCTTTGCTTTGGAAATTGCAAAACCCTTTGTAAAGTTTCAATGCTCTGTCACTACAGCACCTCATCATCTTAAAAAATTCCCTCCTCTCTATGACTTCCTCTTTTGCTTGACGTTTTGTTGCTTACATATCCCTCAATTTATTTATTTGATCTCATCTCAGTTTAATTTAATGGACACTCACACACCTTTCTTGGAAAGGCTCCTTATTTTCTCTACTCTAACTCATGATCTATTCTTTATCTTTTGAAGGTCATCTGGTGCTTCCAATCTCTCTGCTTTGCCAAAGATCTCGCCTTCATCTCTCACAAACAATCATAACAGCACCTTCAACAGCAGGAAGTAAGGCTCAGTAGTGGGCTTGAATAGCTGAGGGGTGGGCGTGGATGTTGACAGCCAGAGATGGAGCCTTTAGATGTAGCTCAGTGCTGGCTTCCAAAGTGAAAGCGGGCTAAAGAAAGTCTGCGTTAATTCTTGCTGAAATTTAATGGATTAAGTTTGATTGATGCAAACTGTGTCTCAGCTCAATTTACATTCCACAAACCAGTCAAGCAGTTTACATTATCCCATGGTAAACTGTGTCATAGTTTGTTTTCTACAGGTCTATCTCTGGCTGTGGTCTGGGGCTTAAAACTCTCCTGATGATGCAGTTTCAGCTGATAGCAGGGCAGGGGTCGGGGCTTACATGGGATTGATCTCGTTGGAATTTTCTTCAGTGACAGCAGTGCTCTCTATAAATGGCCCACTGGTGCCTCAGTCAGCGTTTAATTGTGTTAAGTTCTTAGTTTGCATCAGATTTTCTACGTGACTGATTGATAGCTACGGCTCGGGCTGCATGATTATGGTTGATGTGAAAATAATTTTACCCATTAATCTGTGCCACAAGGTCTGTTCTATCTTAGTCTCATACAAGAGTTGATCACAACATGTCAGCAATTTGTTTAGCGATGCAATCACAAGTCGCAGAAAGACAGAATGCTTATACTGCTTGTTCCCTGATTCAAAACGTAGATAAATCCAAATCACACAACCAAATGAATCAAACTTAATTGTTTTCAAGCTTTTAGGGTTTGATTTACCTGAGTCTGATGAATTTTCCTATTGTGCTTGGTCTTAATTTTTTCAAAAAATGGCCTCTATGTGGTACTTGGCCTTCATCTCCTTTTTCGGCTACATTCAGACTCACTTAAGTCCTAAGGGGAAAAAACACAATCTCCTTACGCCCAAGCCACACTTGACGCGTGAGTGGCGCGTGTGTGTGTTGTGCAATGTCTTGCTTTTCATTTCGCCCACGTTATCAGGTTCAAGTAGCCTGTGTGAGACACGCCAATCACTGTCAGTGACAGTGATTGTGACATATTGACATGACTGGAAGATACACAGCTTCATACCGTAGAGTCCTGGCAATTAGTTAAGTACATAGGCTGACTTTAATTTGAATGAGATACAGTAGTCATACTAGAAACCTCACCTACCAGCTCTGCAGCAGACAAGCTCCCGGTGTGAACAACCGACACCTGGGAGATGCAGCAGATCAGCCACACAGCCGTTATTCATTTGGCCAGTTTGGTGACGCAGCCAATGCAGGAAACAACAGGGCCATTAGGCATAAAAATTGACCTGTTTCACTGTGTGTTTCTACTGTTGCAGTAGATGTTTCTGTGTACTCTCACTGCTACCTGAAACAGAAGTCGAACACCAACGCAGCCCCTTATGTTGTTTTATTGCAGTGCTGTTGTATCTTAATGTGCACATAATTCCAGTACAAAGATAATGAAACCGTAATAGAGGACCTGCTCCATAATCTTTGGACCTATTTGTTATCTTTAATACCAACATTCTCCTCATGAAACTAAGTCACTGATTAACGAAAGTGTTTTCACTCAGATTTAGTTGTTTCTTCATTTTAAAAGACGAGTGCAGTACCTGTTCTTACCTGTCTGTTTGGAATGGGCTGTTTGTTTGGCTTGTGGTAATGCTGGTTGCATCTTTCTGTCTAAAGCTGTAAAAGTGACCTGCGGCAAGTGAAAACTGGCTGCTGGACTCCGCTGAACCCTAAAGCTGCACCACCACTGCTGCACAAAGTTTGGTGAAGCTCGAATCAGTGTGCACAACCCTGTAATGGAGAATCGGTTGCAGTTGTTGTGAACACACTGATGTCGAGATCAACAACTTGACTAACGTTCTTTAAATCGGCTGCTGCGGCTACAGAGAGCTGGTCTTCTGTTTGTTCAAAGTTTAGCAATATTGAACATATTGCGTGTCCAATACTGTGCTTCCTTAGGCCCTCAAAGCTGATGAGATGAACGGTTCTTGAGATATGTGAGCCACAGACAGACAGACAGGAATTATTTGATCGATTATTAGATAAATGGCCTCTTCAAGACTTGGCCGCTCAGATCTCTTTATCATTTGTTTTTACTCTAGTTTTTGTTGTTAAATGCCGCCTTCCCAGCTGTGTTTGAGAATCATGAGAGAGAACTGCATTGCATACCACTTGTGGGTACACACAAAACTGCAGGTGAAACTATGAGCTCTTAACTGTCTGCGTGGACAGTAACAACTTTATGGACGATAGAACGAGGAAGCGGTAGTACATTAGCGAGAGCGAGCACGAGGCAAGTAGCTTTCCTTCCACACAGAGCAAAACACCAAATTCTAAATCTTTTATGTTATTATGAGAAGTGGAAAACATTTTTCAGCTCATTATGAAACTGTGGCGGCACAAATTAGAAAATGGCGGGTCACCACAGTCCACAGAATTAATGGGAAAATCAGTGCTTTCAGAGATATCAAAAATTAATCAGACAAATAAAGCACAGTCTTGTTCAGCATTTAATAACCTGAGGCAGAGGTGACAGGAATGTTGCAACACAAGTCTTGTTTTTTTTGCTCTGCCAAAAATGAATCACAGCTCAGTTTCTATTCAGCTTTCAGCTTTCAGTTTCTGTTTTCTGAAAACGTAACTGTAACCCGATTTTCCTCCCAAGCAATTGGGCCCCAGAGGATTTGTCAGCCCTCTGCTAGAGAGCACTGCTCGACTGTGGGTGGAGCGTTTGTGCCTCTGCTGTCCAGGAGACTGTTACTGTCCCCTCCTTCCACCTAATGTGTGTGAGATTTACTGCATGCTGGAGTGGGTCTCTGTGTGCGTCTTATATATAGACACTCTGCACTGCATTTCTCAATACTGTTGGAATTCATAAATAACGACCACAAGCTCGCCACCTAAAAAATCAATATTGATAAAGAAGGAAGGTGTTGAAAGTGAAGCGAGCCCGCCCTTCCTCTACTTTAAACACCAGTTATTTTTCAGTACTGGCTTGTAGCTTGGTAACGTGGTGTCACATTGTCATTTCTCTGCATTATATTGTTTGATAGCAGCGTCACAGTTTCCTGTCGGTGGAATGCGTAGAGTGGGTGACTTGGGGGAAATTGGATCTTGAGTCAAATCAGCTCTCCTGTCACTGATTCACTGTAGTGCCAGTGCTGTCGTTTCCTCTAAATTATGCATGGAGTCTGTTTTATTTTTTTCATTTGAAGTGTTCCCACATTACATAACACTTGTCCATTTGATTTGTGCGGTTACGTTGCGGCCAGTTTAGCCTCTGTAGCGACGCTCAGCAGCAGTAGCAGTGTCACCGTCTCGTGAGGTGGTGTCCCCAGATTCTGGCAGCGAGCCCCCCAGCTCTCTCTCTCTCTCTCGCTGTGTCCATGTATCTCTTGGTCTCTTTCCCTCTCCCCTGAACTCATTGCGATGCACATGTTCTGCAGTCTCTAAGTGACCTTCAGAATACATTTCATCTGCTCCTGCTTCCCCTCATCGCTTGCCTCCACACCCAGTGATGAAACCACCCCTCTCTCTGGGTCTTGTTTTATTTATTTAAACCCTCCTTTTAAAAAGCTCTCATACAGACACCCATGGCATATTAACAAGGAGGAAAGAGGGGAGGGTGTGTGTGTGTGTGTGTGTGTGTGTGTGTGTGTGTGTGTGTGTGTGTGTGTGTGTGTGTGTGTGTGTGTGTGTGTGTGTGTGTGTGTGTGTGTGTGTGTGTGTGTGTGTGTTTCGATGTGATATAACTGTCATATGGTGCATTTTAACAGCAGGAGAGGGAAAATAAGATCAGGAAATGTGTGTGTTGAGACGAGCTGCAGAGTAATGTGTAGCCGAGTGTAAGAAAAGGAGATAAATGTTGTGTCGACATGAGTGAACATGTTAATGTATGTAAGAGAGAGGGGTAGAGAGATACTAAGATAGAGTCAGGCCTGTGAATACTGCAGCCTCAGCTGGATGCAGTGGATCAGCTGCCCCCTCCATCCCCTCATTTCTCTTCTGTCAGCCTCTCCCCCTTGTACTGTCCGCCCCTCCCCCTATATTCTCCCTCCCTCTCTCTCTCTGTGCACCTCTAGCTTCAGTAGCGGTAGTCTTGAGCATCCTTGTTGCTGCTGATGCTGCTATAAATATCTGCTGGTAGCTGTAGCGCAGCAGAGAGCAGCAGGCAGGCCAGAGGGAGGAGCAGGAGACCAGAGGACAGGACGGGACGGGACAGGACATCCGAGGCAGAGAGGATAACAAGATGACAGGCGGTAGAGGCCGAAAAAGACGAAGGGGGGAGGATAGAAGAGGGATGATGCTTAGTTAGCTCTGAGAAAGAAAGAGTGTGTGTTTGTGTGTTTGTGTGTTTATGTGCGTTGTGGTTTGGTTGTTGGCCCGTGCTGGACTCGAAAGTCAAACGCAGGCCTAAACTTGATCTGGACTGTATTGAAGCTGCTGCAGGAGCTGCACTAGATTAAGCTGAGTTATCTTGAGGACTCAACAGTGGAAGACTGGAGCTGGACTTTACCTTCCCGGACCCCTCAAGCCCCAGGATTTGTATGCGTCGGACCAGAACCAAACCTCACCTGGGCTGCTGGTCGGTTAGTTTTGTGCGGACATGTGGGCCGGCATGGGCCGGGGTGGTGCTGAGATGTCATGCTCCTGTGTTGCTGGTGGTGCCTGAGACCGGAGGCGGTGGAGCTGGAGAGCAGAAGGGTGGATCACCGCGTGTTGAACTGCGAGGCCACCGCTTCCACCGCCATCACAGCTGTTTCCCTTGACCAGTGGGAGTCAGAAACTACCAATACTGACTTGCAGCCACCCCAGAGGTCTGCTGAGTGCTGCAGTTGGGGAGGCCCAGCTTTAGGCTCTATCTGATTGTTAAGAGAGCCTGAGCAAATATTTCTGGGGGGGTTATAGGTTTGGATTGTGGTTTGGTTGAGTCTTCTTTATTTTTCACCGACTTATTACCAACTTAACATAGATAGTAGTATGTAGTATAATATATCTGTGTAGAATCGATGTTCATGACCAACATCCACCCATCCGTATATAACCTGCCTGTTTGTGCGTTTGTATGTTTATTGCACAGTGTGAAGAACTCGAGCTATAGTCTGCCTTCCTACCACCCCTACAGTAACAGTTACGACTACTCAGACCAGAGCAGGCAGAGTGATCGCTCAGGCCTCTGTGGACTCTCCAACCTGGGAAACACCTGCTTCATGAACTCTGCTGTGCAGGTAAAACGCTGGCCTCCAGGGGGCTCTACACAGTTCTAAGAAGAAAGTTGTTGTAATTCTTTCCAAGTCGGCAAAGGTTGGAAATGTAGATGGGTTCATGCTAGCAGTCAGTGACAGCATGGTGGTTTGATCTCATGCAGAGCCTAAATTGACCCTCTTCTGATTATTGTCCTCTCATGCTTCTGCTCCTCCTTAGTGTTTAAGCAATATCCTTCCACTGACGGAGTTCTTCCTCAAAGACAAGTACACAGACGAGCTAAACGAGGACAACCCGCTGGGAATGAAAGGAGAGATCGCCAGGGCCTACGCTGAGCTTATCAAGCAGCTGTGGTCGGGCAAATACAGCTATGTCACCCCGAGGCCTTTCAAGGTGACTGCATGGAGACAAATACATGAGTATCTTTGAGTATTTCGTTATGTTAAGTTCAATAACAATAACACAATATTATTATTTTATTCAGAAAATTAGTTGTAAAATAGAGTAGCTGTTATCTTTCATATATCTGAAAAAGGATGTCTTTGCAATAAGTAATAGAAAGATACAAAAACACAAGTAGGAAACTAGACCATAATTTAAATAACCATAATAGAATAACCAGCGCATAATCCTACAGATAAACAAAAGTCTTGCATGAAACTGTGGGGGATGAATCACTAAATGTGTGGAGCTAACATTTAAAAAGACACAAAAACTAACAGGCTACACTAGGAAGTGTGTTATATTTTTGGAAATATAGAATTATTTAATCTTACGGTTGTCTAATATTGGGGGGAAATCCTCTGAGCTTTTCATTCTTCCTTTTGTTTTTGTCATTTTTTTTTTTTTTTCAATCTGTCTACATGTTGTTATCCTCCAGACCCAGGTGGGCCGCTTCGCCCCCCAGTTCTCAGGCTACCAGCAGCAGGACTCCCACGAGCTGTTGGCCTTTCTCTTGGACGGCCTTCACGAGGACTTCAACCGCATCAGGAAGAAGCCCTACATCCAGCTCAAGGACGCCAACGGCAGACCCGATAAGGTCATGATCAGGACTTTTGGAAAATACCCCACAAAAATGTGTTAAATCATCTCCAGATCTGAAAGTGCTGTGACTTTGTGCCAAAGTTTTGATCAGTCCCTGTAAAAGATATGAATAAAAATGTCGTCATGTTTTTGCATCCGCGCCAGCAACAGCCAGTGGCCAGATGTATTGCGCTTTCGGGTTTTCCGTCAGTCCCATTCTCGTGAACACGTAATCTCAACAAATGCCTTGAGGGAAGTCGTATTCACTTAGACTCAAGGATGATCTGATTTGATTTTGGTGGTCAAGGTCACGGTGACCTCACAAAGCACATTTTTGTCTTGTGAATGCGATAAATCCGAAACGCCTCGAGGGAATTCTTTCACATTTGGCACAAACATTCACTGGAACTTGGCTTTCATTTTGGTAGCCAATGGTCAATGGTGAAGGTCACAATGGTCTCACAAAGTATGTTTATGGTTTTCGTGGATATTATATCTTAAGATAAGCTTGAGGGAATGTCTTAAAATTTGGTACAAACATTCACTCAAAGATGAATGAATTTGATTTTTGTGCCTGGAGGTCAAAAGTCACAGTGACCTCACGTCCCTGTGAATGTGATATATTGGGACTGTCAGTAGGGAATTTCATTACATCTGGCACAATTCACTTGGACTCACTGATTGGATTTTGGTTGTCAAATGTCAAGGTCACAGTGGCCTCAAAAATGTGGCATACAACCGTAGTGCAGTCATTCTAGTTATACAAGTTAATAATCTCCATTTAAAGATCATTAATATTTGATGTGCTTATTGTTATTAATAACTTAGTTAGTCCGCTCACCTTCTCATACATTGATTCTTCAAGCATTCAGATATTCTCTGCTAGAAAATATCCCTTCTCAACAGTTTCCATTTTGGATGCAAGTTTTTTATTTCAATTGTTAATGGTTTTCCAGTTTTGAGGTCTCTTGTAAAAGCAGGTTTGTGTTGTGCGCTCTCTTCCAGGTCGTGGCAGAGGAAGCATGGGAGAACCACATCAAGCGAAACAACTCCATCATCGTGGATATCTTCCACGGCCTTTTCAAGTCAACTCTGGTGTGTCCTGTGTGCTCCAAAGTGTCTGTGACCTTCGATCCTTTCTGCTACTTGACCCTGCCCCTTCCCATGAAGAAGGAGCGGACGCTGGAGGTCTATCTAGTCAGACTGGACGCTCTGGCCAAACCCACACAAGTAAAATGCAAACACACGTCAGTGTTGTATCATAACATAATGATCTCATGTGAAGACAGTTGGGAGTAAAGCCCTTGTGTTTCTGTTTCAGTACAAGCTGACTGTGCCGAAGGTGGGCTACATCTCTGATCTGTGTACCTCCCTCTCCAGCCTGTCTGGGGTTCCTGCTGAGAAGGTATAATCATCGCAGTCAGCTCAGCTCCGCTCTAACCCTGTATTAGCCATTACATTCTAATGCTGAACATCTGCTTGGACAGCACAAAACAGTCCTTTCCCTTTTAAACTGACCCTGCCCAACTGACCCCAGCAGTGAGTGGAGAAAATGTTTAACCCATTTCCTTTTAAATGAATCAAAAGAAAAGAATCTGGATTAAAATGTGTATACAGGTACAATTAATAATCTAAGGGCTAGGTTCATATGCCAGTTTAGGTTTCTGACTTTTTCTTTCTTCACTCATTGTATTTCTATACGTCTCTAATCCTCCAGATGATTGTAACGGACATCTACAACCACCGTTTCCACCGTATCTTTGCCACCAACGAGAACCTCAGCAGCATCATGGAGAGAGACGATATCTACGTGTGAGTGTTGAGCATGGCTGACAAGAAAACTCTTTCATCAAAGTTTGATTACGACAACAGCATTATTTACATTCAGATTACAAACAGAGTCCTTTCATGTGAAGTCTATGGCCTTTGTTTACCATATTTGAGCACTAATTGTAACTAATTCATGGTACAATTTCAGATATTTCGCATTAATTCTGGCTGATCTTCAACGTAATGTTTACTGGGCAAAGTTAAACATATTAAACACATTCCAGTTTTTTACATATTTAAGATATTGCTTCCATGTCTCTTTGCTACAAATTTACAAACCCACTTTAGCTTGAATTCATCCACACACATCTTCACCTCTACCCTCAGCCATTGCCTTTGTCACTTCATTGTCTAAATTCTGTTGACAGGACATTATCATCCAGGGAAAGTGTTTTTGTAAAATCCTTAGTTACTCAAAAAAACTCAACCACAGAACAAACAGGTCAAACACCATATGTACTAAACTTAAATAATTCTGTCTCATCAATCAGCTTCAGTTTTGATATGAAGATATAAGTTCTTAGTAATATCTAATAGATGTGACTGAAGAAAATTAACAAAATAAAATAGATGCCAGTCCAACTGTTTAAATTGCTTTATTTTCAAAAAATATAAATATAGTAGAAACAGGTTTCAACATTCACATCTGCTGCTGACTTCTCCAGTGTGACTTCAAAACAGACCTCACATGTGTTTGCAGGTTTGAAGTTGCGGTGAACAGGGTGGAGGACACAGACCACGTAGTGATCCCGGTGCACCTGAGGGAGAAGTACAAACAGTCGGGCTACAACCACACCAGCACGCCGCTGTTCGGACAGCCCTTCCTCATCGCTGTACCCAGAACCCTCAGTGAAGACAAACTCTACAACATGCTGCTCCTGCGCCTCTGGTAGGTCCACGAACTTGACACAAATGCTTGTGTGTTTTGATGATGCCCACAAAACATTCTTGTGAGAAAGTTGTTGTAAATAAAAATGTAAACATTCCTTTTGCAGCCGGTTTGTGCGACCTGCTGTAGAGGAGGATGAGGAGGATTGTGAAGAGACACAGCCACCCAAACAACACACTGTCAATGGTAACGCCACTAATGGACTCCTGGAGGAAGGGTCACCAAGTGAGTGCTTTTTGTGTTGAGGGTCACGCATGCAAATGTATCAATGGTGAATCTTTGCCTCGCGTTTGCTTCCAGTTTGTCAGAGTGGCTTTGTGTGGAGTTCTACTTTGGTGAACTTCGACCTGCGATATTCGCTTTGTATTCGTGTATGTGGGACCTTCCCTTTATTTTTCCTGGCTTGATTTAATTTGCTATGTTGTCCTGCAGGCGAGATGGAGACTGACGAGCAAGACGACGAGTCCAGCCAGGATCAGGAGCTGCCTTCCGAGAACGACAACAGCCAATCGGAGGACTCCGTGGGAGGGGACAACGAACTGGAGAACGGCGTGGTCGCCCCGCAGAACTCCACCAAAGGCCAGCCGACGGCCGAGCACAACAGAAAGAGACTTTTTACATTCCAGTTCAATAACATGGGCAAAACTGACTTTTCACTCATCAAGGAGGACACCAGGCAGATCCGCTTCGACGAGGGACACCTCAGACTCAGCGGTACGAAGCGGGGAGAAGAAAATAATCCACCCAAAATATTACCAATTTAGAATTCAAGCATGGTATATTAAGGTTCATCATTCAGTACCCAAGGGCTATAAACATATTTAAAAAATTATTGAATACATTTTCCAATTTATTCACAAGAGTCATTTTCGAAGCACCAGAGTAAATTATCCTGCAGTTAGATCCTAACAATGGTTTTAAAGAGTGTAGGGTCAAATTCAACAGTGACTCATCTGATTTGTCATCTCTTCACCTTTTTACAGACCGCTCTTATCTCTCTTTGGACTGGGAACCAGAGATCAAGAAAAAGTACTTTGACGAGACCGTTGTCGAGGTAACACCAATATCAGACTCTTTTGTCATTATCAGACCCAGAAATCTTGTATTACAGCATTAGTGTATCAGAGGAGCTGAATCACTTTATAGCACGTAGACTGTTAGTGTAGAGGAAAAGCAGTCTGCTGTCACGTAATGAAATATGGCAGCTTGACCCAGACAGGAGCAACAGGGAGTCATGGTGACAAGCTTGAGCGTCTTGTAGTGAAAAGGTCAGACGTTTGGTGTCCGCTGCAGCTACTGCTTCCTTAAGAAAAGCTTTCAATGTCCAAGACACATTACACAAGTTTATACACAACATATCGTGTGTAAAACAGCTTTAATTAGAAATACGTGGTCACACACTTGATGAGAATTTATAGGCCTTCGTTTTAACATCAGGAATTGTATAATACTAATATAAGGCCTCTCTGTGGTGAAGTGTTAGCAGTTTTTATTCTATTTTTGTACAAGGACGTCATCTATGTCCAAAGACACAGCGCTGATACAAGTAGTTTCCTTACAGTTCTGTTTGTGTGTGTGTGTGTGTGTGTGTGTGTGTGTGTGTGTGTGTGTGTGTGTGTGTGTGTGTGTGTGTGTGTGTGTGTGTGTGTGTGTGTGTGTGTGTGTGTGTGTGTGTGTGTGTGTGTGTGTGTGTGTGTGTGTGTGTGTGTGGGTGGGCAGGACTTTGACAAGCACAAGAGCATGGAGTACAAGCCCCAGAAGAAGGCATTCTTCAAGCTGAAGGACTGCATTGAGTTGTTCACCACAAAAGAAAAACTGGGAGCAGAGGACCCGTGGTGAGAAACACACGCCACACTTTTGAAAACACAAGTTACAGGCATGTGGCAACACCAGCGTCTGATCGAATTCTGCATTATGACGCTTTTCTTAAACCGTGTCCACTTTCGCAGGTACTGTCCAAACTGTAAGCAGCACCAACAGGCCACTAAGAAGCTGGACCTGTGGTCTCTGCCGCCAGTGCTGGTGGTCCATCTGAAACGCTTCTCCTACAGCCGCTACATGAGGGACAAACTGGACTCCCTTGTTGACTTTCCACTGAGGTACACATACACAAACAAACATGCTCTTTCATCCCCACTTCTGTTTGTGGCCTTATTAAGTCTCTGGACCAAGTCGTGCGTGAGTTGCCGTGTCCGGGGGAGACACAGAAGAAGAGTTACAAGTTCCACAGACTCGCTGCAAATCAAATGTTTGGCAACACTTTAGATTTTCCAAGAGAGAAGGACAATTTTAAATATATATAATTTAAATGACGAAAGGGGAAACACGTGTGAACATCGTTGAGCCATTTAAACGGTGGAGAGACCACTAGAGGCAGGCTTTCAGACACGCACTGAGCTCCACGGTCTCTCTGTATTTTCTCCGGAGGAGATGCATGTGTGAACACAAATGTCCTTGTGAGACACACCGCAGTTTCTTTCTCTGCCTGACCCGAGTATAAAGTCTGTAGAAATCCAGGAGAATTCGATGTGTGAACACAGCAGAGGAACCACCGCTCGATTCACTGTGAGTGAGTGGGGGGATTGATAATGCTTCTAACACGCGATAGACGCAAAAGGGAAAAAACAAAGTGAAAAAGCAGAAACACACACGTAGAAGACACCGTCAAAAACCGACACCGGTCTCTGTGTGTTAAGAAAATCTCGTGATCTACACAGCAGAGTTAATGCGTCACTTCCTGCCTCTGCCTGCTGCACCCGGCTGCTCCACCTCTCGCCTGAATAATGCGAAGGATTTGTTGCTGTTGTGAACGCGTCTGTGCAGAGAACCTCCTACTGTGTTGTGCATATATGAAAAGCAAACTGCGGGTAAACTCCGTAGCCAATTCTCCAGATTTTACCCGCAGGTCTTGTCTGATAACGGCGTAAGAGTTGTCTCCGGACTGTGGGCTGCGGTGACCTGACGCCGGTACGTAAAATTCACCGAGCAGGCAGCAGCCAGTCACGAACACCAGTGGTGCGGCAGTCATGGGAGGGGGTGTATTTGTTTTCAAGTATCAACAGTCGTTCCTCAGAATTACTAACTCGCCCTTGAAGAAGAACCATATTGATTGCGTCGCATCATATCGCATTGAATCACAACTCATGTCATATTGTACTGTGTAGTCAGGATGAATTGTACAGTATCAGATAAGTAGTTTCTACGTATGTATCTATAATGTATTGGATCGTTGGCATAGCTGCTGTGCTGAGGAGTGCTGGACATTTATATAATTCCTCCTTTTTAGAAAAAATGTTATGCACATGACAACCTTTCTGCGTTTTTTCCTTTAGCGATCTGGACATGTCTGAGTTCCTGATCAACCCCAACTCTGGGCCGTGTCGCTACGACCTCATTGCTGTGTCCAACCACTATGGCGGAATGGGAGGAGGCCACTGTAAGATTCACAAACACAATTTATCACAGTCACTGAAATACCGTCTTTCAAAATGTTCTCACTTGTCAATGGATACGCTTTTCAGAGTAAAAGTTTGTGTGTGTCACATTGATTCTCCATACACAACTTAATCATGGTTGTGTTGATGAAATGTGTCAGCACTTTATAACACAATAAACCAGTGTGAGTATATAAAAGTGCAGTTATGAAGAGGAAAACCTGTTTAACAGTCTTGTACTGTGTTTAATATTGTATTCTTCTCTTGGTCCTGCTCAGACACTGCTTACGCGAAGAACAAAGACGACGGAAAGTGGTACAACTTTGATGACAGCAGCGTGTCTCCTGCCAACGATGATCAAATAGTGGTGAGTGTCCCCATTTTGTAAAGCCAGGCAGCCGTCCCACTGTACTTTCATCAAAAACCAATTCACTGGAAACAGACCAGAACATTTCATTTCATCAAAGTAATGTACTTCTAAGGCTGTGACGAATTGGGATGAATTAGTATTATCTCAAAGATTTCCAACTGTGCTCAAAAAGCATCAATACGTTGCTGAGGACCCTGATTTCCGTGGTCATAGGTATTTTGTTGCTCTTACGGTCGTTCACATGTGCAGTAATTGTTAGTAAAGTGACAGTGAAGTCGGAGAAAGTTTGGAAAGTCTTTTAAAATATTCCAGGAAAAACAAAACAACTACATCATCATCAGACTCCAGCTTAATTTGAATTAATAGTTTTGAAGTGTTTAAAAACTGGAACTCAATTTTGTGAATTATCTGCAGTATAGCTGAGTAATTTGTGTGTGTGTGTTTCTAGTCCAAAGCAGGCTACGTGCTGTTCTACCAGCGGCAGGACACGGTGAAAGGCACCGGCTACTTCCCTCTCGACCGCGAGGAGGAGGACGAGGAGGAGGAAGAGGAGGGAGAGGAGGAGAACGAGAACGAGAACGAGAATGAGAATGAGAATGAAAATGAAAATGAGAATGAGAATGAGAATGAAAATGAGGACGAGGAGAGAAGGGAAAAGAAGAAGCCCGCCTCCTCCACTCAGGCCGCGGCATCCGCCACTGCCGCCTGTGCTCAGAATGACGAGGAGGACCTGAACGAGAACCGGCGCAGGAAGAACGACAACGAGCAGCAGGAGGACGAGGAGGAGGAAGACGAGGAGGAAGACGAAGAGGAACAGACGCCCACTCGAGATGTCACCATGAAAAACAACTGAAGTGGATGCAGAAGATGCGGATAAATGGAGAGAGAAACTGGGATCTTTCCATCCAAAGCCATATGGACAGCACAGCATGGCAGCGGGCGCCACCAGTCCCACCCAGCGGCTCGGACTCGGCCGCTCCACAGGCGGAGCCACTGCGGCGAAGACGCCTTTTTAGGTCAGGGAGCTGCCGCGGTACACAAATCTACTAACTACGAAATCAGGGCCCTCCTCTGTGGTTGTATCACGGTGTGCGTGTGTGTGTGCGTGTGTGTGTGCATGTGTGTGTGTGTCGCCACGTCCATTTGTCTAGGATTTGCTTACTGAACGACACCAGGGATTGATTTTTTTATTATTATTATTTAATTTTTTTCGAGGCTTCACAGTACGTTAGTGTAGCACTTTAAATCATCCTCTGCTGTTTGTGTTCTGTTCTAATTTTATATATTTTTGAGAGCAATGCATTGTTGGCATATCATTTTTAGTATCATTCAGATATTTTGTAAATATTTTAAACACTGAAACGTTTTTGAACTTGCACAATCACCAACCATCCACTTTGGGTTTTTTTATGTATTATTGCCACGCACACTGCAGATGTTTAACAGTGAAGTCGTCTCTTCAAGGTTTTCCTCACATAAAATGCTTAGGAAGCTCCTTTAGTGATTCAGTGGTGAGACGCGTCTGCAGTGTAGACTTAAAGGTTCGATGTGTAAGATTTAGGTGAAAGGGATCTATTGGTAGAAATTGAATATATATATAATCCTAGTGATATTTTCACTAGTGTGTTTCATCTAAATTGTACGAATTGTTGTTTTCTTTACCCTAGAATGAGCCCTTTACATTTAAATACTTTATATTTACATTGTGAGCAAGTCCTCTCTACGGAGGCTGCCATGTTGTTTACAGTAGCCCAGACTGGACAAACTAAACACCTTTTGAGTTTTTATGACAACTGAAGGCTTCCACAGGTTCTCTTTCATGTTTGGAAGGGGAGGGTGAGGTGAGTAGTATTCAGCTGCAACATGCAACTTCACCATTAGATGTCACTAAATTCTACACACTGAACCTTTAACATATACAAGTGATGTGTGATTTTAAAGTGTCACACAGCCAAACTGTCCGAGCTTTGTGCTACTGCTGCTGCTTCTATGATCTCGCTTTTTTAGTATTTAGTAAACTGGCACCAAACTTAGTGATTTAAGGTCCTGCTTCTGCTGTCTCTCAATCTTGGCTCCTCTGATAATGTATTTCTGAAATCATAGAAATACAGAAGGATCAGTATAGTGTCCAGCTAGCTTTGCAGAATAACCAAACAGATTCTATTTGTGCAATGTTTTAGAATTTCCTGGTGTTCAAATTTCTGTCTTAATGAACTCGGCAATTGCAACAGAGACCCTGTTCGGGTATTAACATCTGTCCTGAGTCAGCGCTAAGTTCTGGGCTAAACCCAAAAGCTGATCAATCAGACCACAATTGGGAAGTGGTCACATTCTTTTTGCTGTGTGAACGTAAGTGTGACCTGGGCCTCCTACTCAGCTGGCGTCCTCTAACACACTTCAGCGCTACAGTTTCACAATGAATCAAAAGTATTGTAACCATAAATTGATTAGTTTGTCGTCACAGACACACGGCAGAATATCAACTCAACACAGACCAACACATAATG
The DNA here is from genome assembly GCF_022539355.2 of Hippoglossus stenolepis. Taxonomy (NCBI): domain Eukaryota; kingdom Metazoa; phylum Chordata; class Actinopteri; order Pleuronectiformes; family Pleuronectidae; genus Hippoglossus; species Hippoglossus stenolepis. The sequence goes on from NC_061504.1 coordinate 8,019,146, forward strand.
ATTTCTATTTCCATTTTTCTTTTTCAAATGAATGAAATCTATCTTCATAGTAGATCTGTGCAGAGCCCCTCCTGACTCCGCTCGCATCTATCAACTCATACTGAACTCAAATCTGGTCTCTACAAACTTAAAAAAACAAATATTTATTTGCTTACATGGGATCCGACCACAGGAAATCCATTCAGGATGAAATCCATTCAGGATACATTTTATGCCATAGACAGACTAAGAGCTGACTACTTGTGATCAAATCTCTCAGGACAGATGTTAATACCAGAACTGAACGGGCCTTATATTTGTTGTCTGGTTAGCTGGCAGACACGAATCGTCCTGTCACCTCTGCCCCTGTAACTTTGTAGGTGGTGTTTAATGCTTTACCGTGGCTCTGCACTCTTTTAACTTCTTCATATTGGAGGCGCTGTGAGATTGGGAACATGGGTGATATCGCCGACATCAGATGCATCATCTCTTGTTTGGATCACCTCGGCCTTAACTCTTGATCTCAGACCAGTCGCCTTTTCTTTGCACATCACTGTCACACCGTCTCCATTACACCGCATACACCAACGCTTCAGTACGAATGTCCACATTTGCTTGTTATATCGCAGCCACGACATCTCAGTTATTTTTTTTACACCCACAAGAGGGCCAGAATGTATGCTGAATGGAATGAACACTGACCAGATGTATGTGGTTGATGCCTTCTGATTCTTTATAGGGCCAGGTCTGTTATGTTTTTTGTTTTTTTTCTTCTTTGTTTTTATGGCTCCCTTTCTTGGTTTGGTTGAATGGGATGGTAATGGATTTCCTCACCTTTGATACTCGCTGTATGAATTCATGGGTACTGCTGAATGCGTCCCCTTCCAGAAGGGTGGGGAGAAGACAAATGCTTCTGTGTGGGCCTGAGCTCTGAGGATGGGTGAGGGAGAGGGGACATAATCTGAGAACTGTGGGGGTGAGTCTGTCCGAAAGACCGATCAGCTTTTTCGGGATCATGATACAGTGAAATTATTTTGTGGCAGATTGTCGCAGGATATTCCTCCATCGATGTAACCCTATTCTCCATGGTGGAGTGTTTGTTTTCTTTTTCTACCTGTTCTTTCCATTGTAAACAGCATTAGCGTACCTGTACGCCTCAGAATATTACATGTGTACCATGCCTTTACCAGCGTCTCCGCGCTTCGCCGCCACGCCGCTGCCTTGCCTTTCGGGGCGACTCACCCCCTTTCCTGACTGAGTGAGATGTGATTGCTACTATAGGCTTATACAATACTGTACATAAGAGTTCACTCTGTGAGTGCACATTTGATAAAGTTTATTTATTTATATGTAAGCATTTAATAATAAACAGACAATATATTTAAAACCTTGGCAAGAAGTGAAGTGTCGGGTGGGCGGGGGAAATGTGGCTTCAGTCCTCACCAACGCGCCAGTTTGCAAAATCTTGCCTGCGCTCTTGTCAGGGAGGGAATATTTTTAAGAAAAAAAGGATGCGTCTGTTGTTTTGGGAATTTTTTGTAAAAAAAATAAGATAAAATAATCAAGACATCCTTGCATGATGACATAATGAGGGTTTCCAGGTTTGGCTGCACTTGAGTTCACTTGGGTTTACATTTGAAATGTGCATGTGTATTTATACACAATCTTCAATAAAGTTGTGTAAAGCTTCTTGTGCGTTCTGTGGTGTATGTGATGTGTCTCATTGTTCATAAATAATGGAGGATACACAAGTTGTCTCCTCAACTCATGGTTAACATAAAGGGAAATCTTTTGCATTATATCCAAACTGGATGATCAGTGTCAAAGCTGTTGTGTAGTTTGTTTTCATCATTATCATGAGAAGCAGCCCACATTTCACTTGTAATACTTTAAATAATAAAGAATTAAAAGCTTTTAATCATCTCAACTATATAAATGTTTTATTTTTCAGGAATGTAAATTAGTTTTGTAGTTTGAGCTTCTCATCTTCCCCACCCTGTCCCACGGAGACAGGCATTCAATCCACTTCAGTTATATTTGTTTTTTTTATTTGTATAGCACAAAAACACAACATGGATTTACTCAAGACACTTCAGTTAATAAGGTGGAAAAACCCAACAGTTCCCACAATGAGACAGTTCCCACAATGGAAGTGGACTCGAAGACAAAAGAGCAGAAACGGGGAGAGACAGGAGCCAAAGAGGAAGAAAATGCAAGGAAGTTGTGATAATTTTTGCATTATCACACCTTAACATCCTTTGTTTGATCTATTTGCATTGACACCATTAATCACCTGTTATTATCCACTATGTGTCAATATGTGTTAAGTATTCATGTCATTGTTATTCACAGGGCTCAATTATTTAATTTTTACTCTGGGTGTTCCTGTCGGATCATGGTAGGGGCTCTCTCCAGTATTAGCAATACCAGTCGGGCAGGAGAGGAGATGTCCCTGGCATGTGCCTGGATCCCACTCTGCCCACCTCAGCTAAATCCACCTCAACAGAGTTGCATTATATTGGCCCCCATGAGAACCAATCAGATTTCAAATGAGGTCAAATCAGAGAAAAGAAGCAATCCAGTAATACTAAGACAGAGATTCCACTTGATTCTTCTACATAAAAGATGATGGTTTCACAGATTTCTTTTGTCTGCCCGGACAGTCTCTGGTTTATCTCGGTTGCTGTCTGACAGGACTGAATAAAAATGTGCAATGGACTTTGGATTACTCCATTGGCTTTTCTATGAGTGCCTCTTTATGACTTCAGTAAGCTCTGAAACAACAGTGTTTTGAACACAGTTCTTTACCTCCTGTCCCAACCCAGGGTCATTTTGACCTTCCACAAAGTATAGGGATCGGTTGTTGGGTGCATGGTTGTTTGGAGACTTCAACTTCTTTGGTTTCCTCAATCCCAGAAGGTTTCTGGTTCTCTTCCAGAGTGAAGGATCCAGTGCATGATGCTCCTGAAACTCCTCCTTGAGTGAGAGCTGAACATTGAGTTTAGTTGTCAGCTCCTCCACCTTTCTCTGCATAAACATTTCCTTCTTAGCAGCCTCTTCATGCAGGAGTCTTGTCTGCTCCTCCATCTTTTGACGGGGAGCTTCCTGCTCAGCCATGAAGTTTTGCATCAAAAGCTTGTCCTCTGCACGAGACTTAATTTCTTTCTCAAGTTCACGCTTAAGGTCGTCGACCTCCTGTCTCGCTGTGAGGATTTGATCTTCATACCTTTTGCTGATCTCTTGGTTTGAAGCTCTCAGTCTATCCAGTTCTTCTTGGAGAACCTGGTTTTTCTCCTTCTTATCCTGTAGCGCTATGGTGAACTTATGATCGCTGATCATATGAGCCACCTTTAACTCCTCATAATCGTTGTGGAGGTCTTTCTTCTTCTTCTGCTTGATGGTGTTGTTGACTTGAGAGGCAATACTGGTCGTGCTGAGGGTTTCAGGTTTGCTGTACTTCTGCAGCCTCTCGAGGTCTTGTCTTGTTTGTTTTTCCCTGTTGATATACATTTCTTTCAGGGATTTCTGTCTTTCCAGCTTTTGGCTGTTCTCAAGCAGCTCCTGCTGAAGCTGGATTCTCCAGTTTCGTTCCATTTGAGTGTTGGCCCTCTCCCGACCCAGCATTTCTGTCACATCTCTATTTTCCTGGCAAGGTATCTTCCACTCCATCCCGTCATCCTCATCTCTATGACCAACTCGCCCAGTGGTTCCAAAGAAATTAGCCATCGTGGTAGAGCTTTCTTTAGCTGGGGGAGTCAGGTTAAATCAGGGGTAGTAATCCTGCTGTTTGTCACTGAGAAAACGTTGTGTGCCTGCGGTTTGTCTCTTCTACTTTCTTTCTCTCAGTGGTGTACCACAGGCTAAAAGGTAGAAATTATTTGAGTAATGTGGCAACCAACATCAAAGTGCATTGACACCATCTACTGTGTTGGTGCACACTGGAGGTTGGTTGGTTGCCTTTGTCTGCTTTGATCTTGAGTCTTCTTTCATATTCTTTCCTGCAGTGAAATTCACATTCTGTGATTCCTAGGCAAACATCAAAGTTAATTGTTGTTTGCCTTTGCTTCAACAGTTTTTTCCCCCTTGCGTGTTTATAGTCAAAATCAGAATCAGTGATTCCAGTGGAAACCCAAAAGCTGTTCCACCGTCAATATTGAAAATCGGTTTACAATGTGTGCCCTATGTGTTAAATAATAAATACCCTGATATTCCCTATCTTAGCTCGCAGCTTCTGGATTTGGAACCCAAGTTTTTAACGAACAGGTTTTACAGCAGTGGTCGGTAACCCGTCGATCGCGATCTACCGGTGGATCTCCCAGTCTTCACTGTCGACCCCCCAACTCTCTGGACTCACTGGCTGTGGTCGCGCCGCAGATCAGCTGTGTGTCGGTTGTCTGTTTTTCACACGCGCTGTGTCCGCTACTGGCGTCTGAGCTGCAGGTTTATCTCCTGCATCTCCTTCAATACAAGTCGGATTATGTACGAGACTAGATGTCAGGACTCTACGGTCTGAAGATGCGCATCTTTCGGCCTGTCGATAACAATCAAAGACCCGTTGGAACAAATGAGTGGATTCAGAAGGTGAAACGCTGGAGTGCTTTTACTTTGAAACGTGTTCGGAAAGTGTTGTAAATACGTTTGTGTCATAGAGAGATACACATTTTGGTTCACAGCAGAATAAACAGAGAAGATGATCTTTCACCTGAGTTTTAATGTTTATCTAATGAATTTATGTCACAAACAAATGGTTGCAACACTTTCTGTAAGCCTTTTCAAAAATAAAAGCACTCCAGAGTTTGTTAATGGAATCCCTTCCCTTGTTTAAAAAGTTTTTTTTATTGTAAAATATTTGCAGGAGCAGAAAGATGCACGGCTTCATACTGTGTAGTACTGATATTTATTTGAGTACAAGGGACTTCTTTCATACAAGGCAATAATCATATTTGTGGCCATATTCAAATCAAAGCCTATATGTAAAAACATTGTGCTGCAGTAGCAGCTCCTCTGCAGAACATGATGTGGAACTGAGAAGCTACATATTGTGCATTGTAAATATGAATTGATATTAATTTGAATATTGTCATTGAATAGAAAAAGTTGCACTACTGCCCTTCTTTGTGTATATATATTTCTTGTACATTTAGCCTTTAACAGAAATTGCAAAAAATAATAAACATGACCCTCCTAAGTGGGTGTTTTGGAAGATATCAGGGTGGTAGATCTCGGCTTACGTTTGGAATTAAAAAGTGATCTTGGGCTCGAAAAGGTTGGTGACCACTGTTTTACGGTAACAAAGATGGGTGGCGGGTAACAGGTGTTACTCCACACACTGAGGCAGAACCGTCAAATGAACACAGAATGGAGATTTACAAAATGCAGTTGTAATAGTACAGTTTATAGAAATAGGTGGACAGTTACAACAAGAGATACAACATGAGATGAGAGAGCAAATCCCCCCTAATAAACTGAACAAGCTTGAAATCGGTGGTGTCTAGTATTCATCATGAAACGGATACTCTGGATGATCTGCCCACCTGTTGAGCAAATAGAGAGAAACGGTCATTATCTGTTTATTAGAGGAGCAGGGCGTCAGTCACGCAGTGTGCATCGCACTCACATGAGGAGCTCCACGAAACGAATATCCTTGTTCAACCCCTCAATTGCCTTCATCTCAGCCTCCGTCAGAGAGAAGTCAAATATCTGCAGAGTTTCAAAAGACATCGATCACAACTCGGTTCGTATTTTCTTCCCTGATATTTCGAGGTGAATGTTTTGGTGGGCCACACAAGCAAACCTGAAAGTTCTCCTTTATGCGAACTGCGTTGAAGCTCTTTGGGATGACCACCACTCCTCTCTGCGCGTTGAATCTCAGGGCCACCTGGGCTGTGGTCTTGTTGTACTTTTTGGCAACCGATACCAGCAGCTCATCTTCCAACAGTGGCGGGCATTTAAGGTTCACCCTGTTGGAAAGACTGGTATTTTACTATGACACAGCAAATTGCTTATCTACAGATGTGTGCCACCTTTAAATGCAGGGATATTACTGTGTGAGCATTCGTCTCCCATACCAGGATGAATCTCTAGATGTCCCCAAGGGGCTGTATCCCACAATGACAATATCCTTCTCCCGGCAGTATTCAATCAACTTTGGCTGAGTGAAATAGGGATGGCATTCAACCTATGTTTAGAAAAACACATGTTGATTGTTAGTTCCTATAGAGAAATTGGGGGTCTATGCAGGCCATGAAGTACAATTCGTTGGTACAGGCGCATCGTTACCGTGTCTGTACCTGGTTTGAGACTGGCTTGTGTTTCAGTCCAGGTTTGTTCAGAATCAGCTCCAGCTGTCGCTTGTTAAAGTTGGATACTCCAAGAGATTTCACAAGCCCGGCATCTTTGCAAGCCTCCAAAGCCTGACAGAGATAAAAAGAGGGCACAGCCAGAGAGCAACAAGTTCAACTTTGGACCAACTGTGTGTTTGACAGGCAAATAACACAGGCTGCTGTCAAAGGTATGGTTCCTGACCCGAGCCCATGTTTATGATAAAATGTCATTTTTTTTGCGTTTGGCATTGTCTGTAAAAAATTAAGTAAACTAAGTAAAGCTAAGTGCAAACAGAAATGTTTGAACTGAAATGCAAACAAGAGCTAATTTTGACTGACATGAGGCAGAATGTGACTAGAAAGACCCTCATGAATATGCCAATTGGTTATACAAACAGTTTTTAAACTCAGTTTTGCACATTGATCACACACGGTGCAGCAATATGTGAAGGTTAGGGGTTTGTTTTATTCTTGAATAGCAAGTAGAGGGCAAGTCTTACCTCCCATGTTGCACAGTGGTCAGTCTCATGATAGATATATTTCCCACTGTCATCTCTGGGGTAGTATGTGTCCCCTGGCTTCAGAAAACAATAGCAATTTTGTAAAAATGACTGAGGAGAAATATCTTTGGCAGTAATGCAATGTTTACAAAAGACAAGCCATGTTTTCGTCCACAGGTGCAGAGGTTAATTTGTTTTTACCTTGAAAGCAGTCGGCATTTCCACTACATAGAGGTCAACATAATCCAACTGTAACGTCTTCAACGTTTGCTCAAGAGTAGGTCGCACTAATTCAGGAGGATGGAATGTGTTCCACAACTGCATGAGACAAAACAAAAGCTGTAACTTGTTACAATAAGTGTAGCGTTCACCGTGTAGCCAGTAAGCTGTAACTTCACAGAGAAACAAACCTTCCCACAGTAGAAGATGTCTTCTCTCTTCACGGTTCCATCTGCAATTTTTTCCCTTATCGCTTGTCCCACCTCATGTTCGTTGAAATAGACCAAAGCCCCATCAATGTGTCGGTACCCGGTGTCAATGGCCACTTTAACTGATTCATATGCAGTTCCTTTAGGCGTCTGTCAGGAAATTGTAAAACTCAGTGAAATATAGTCTGCATGTCCCATGGGTAATCTGGGTAAATATATATTGTGTCTTACCGTGCGAGGGTCTCCATATGTCCCCAGTCCCATCAAGGGTATGCTGTTCCCATCACTTAGAGGAACGGAGTGGCTCTCAGCTGTGAGGTTCATTCTCATCAAAGTGTGACTCTTCGAGCCGTCACAGCTGCATGTGTCCTGGTTTAGAGCTCAGGGTTGAATACGTCATTCACAGCGACAAGATAATTCCTGTTCTGCTGCACTTTGACACTGTTGTGGCTCCTGATATAACAATATAAAGACTCTGACTCCTCCCAGGACGGCAGGGCTGGACTGTGACAGCACCTCGACTAAATGTAGGTTGAGGCTACAATTTAGGTAATGTTTGCAAATGATATGAGTTGAAACAATGTTGATAGATGTTGCTCAGGGCAAGTCAACATAAGGTTGTAAGCGTATTTAGCCCAGCGGTTCGCCAACTCCAGGACAGCATCCCCTGGGTTAATCACAAAAAAAACAGAGAAAACAATATGTTGTTTTAAACAACATATTGACAGCATTTATGTCAATACCGTTTAAACTGCCAACATCTCATTATCCAGTGAAAATTACGATTTGGAATTTGCATGATATTTGCTCTGCAGTTTATCGTTTCAAACAGTGTTAAATTAAACAGAGTAAGACCTCGTCTTTCTGCTGGCTCTCGTAGTCCTGTCTCTTTCATTCATTTCATATCTTTTACACTTGGTGGTAGGATGTAACTAAGTACATTTACTTCATTACATTACTTAAGTATCTGTAATTTACTCAAGTAGATTTATTTTCAGGTACTATTCACTTTCACTCCACAACACATATGAGCAAATATCTGTACTTTCTGCTCCATTTCATTTGACAATGCATTGTGTTGCATGTTCACACTGTTTGTTTATTTTATATTTGTATGAGCAACCAATAAGAACTTGACTTACTTTTACTCAAGAAGAAAAGGTAATGTGGTGCTTTTACTTGTGTACATTTGTTTCTGTTCATTTGTCCTTTTACTTATGTAAAATGTTGGAGTAGTTCCTCCACCACTGTTCACACTTATATTGAAGGTCATTATTCATAAATATATGAATAATGACCTTCAGGATTTGGGTCAAGAGGCTCCTAAAAACAAGGTGTGTGAGATAAACTACTGCACAGCTGTGGTATTTAAAGGTCCCGTGTGTGAGATTTAGGTGAAATGGAACTATTGGCAGAAATTTAATATAAAATTAAATTGTGTATTTCATCTAAATTGTACAAATTGTTGTTTTCTTTACCCTAGAATGGGCCTTTTCATATTAAAATACTTTATATTTACATCGGGAGCAGGTCCCCTCTATGGAGGCCGCCATGTTGCTTACAGTAGCCCAGACTGGACAAAACAAACACCTTTTGAGCTTTTATGACAACTGAAGGCTACCACAGGTTCTCCTTCATGTTTGCGAGGGGAGGGAAAGGTGAGAAACGCAACCTCACCACTATCACTAAATTCTGCACACTAAACCTTTAAGTGTGTCAAATACACAGGGGCCACAAAGGGTTAGGGCCACAAAACACACACACACATACACATACACACACAAAGGGGGGAAATATGATTAGGGCTAACACTTTCTTTTAAATGCACTTTATTCAGGTCGGGGGGGCCAGCGGGCGACACCGACAAGGGCGGAGAAAGTCAATATTTGTAAATTACATAAAACATTTAGGGAGTAGCATTAAACCAGATAGAAAATAATTTTTGGAGTGATTGGTAAATTGTACTTTCTGAGTAGTTTCATAGAAGACCTTCGTTATCAAACAGCTGACCCACATGTATAATACCATTATTAAACAATTGATCATAAGGTAATGACTGGTTCTTGTGTGCGGTATTGGGTTTGTTCCAGATATAACATTATTTTAAATACTATAGTTTCATAGCAGAATTACTTTAAGAAGCAGGTTTTTTTAAATATCGCTTGATCCAGTTTATTTTGAAAGCGTTGTTGAGGGAGCTACAGTCTATAAAATTGAACCCACCGCTGGTGTTTGTATTCAGAACTACATTTACGCACAAAGAGGGGTTTTATTTTTAATTGTTTTAAAGGTTTACATGTCGCTTTGGGACACATTACAACGGGGGAACAGACCGCGACGCGACACCAGCACAGTCCTACTGTCTCTTTAAGACACCGCAGGGGCTTGTGGGTATGTACATCGGTTGTGTTGTGAGAAGCCAGCGCACAGATGGTCGCTTTTCCCCTGGACCCATGAGCCTCTAAACACTTTGTATGTAGCCTCATTTTAATTCACAAGGCACCGTGCGATATTAACTGTTGCCCGTGTTTAATAGGAAGCGCAACAAACGCGGGGAATTCATTATTTATTGACTCTCAGCATATGTGCACTTAAATCAAGCTAGCTCGCTAATTTAGCTTCCAGAACGGAAGTCACTCTCAAACCAAAGCGGTGAACGTACCGTCCAGTAAACCACATTTTGCCGTGTTAAAATGGCTGCGTCTTTAATGTTGTGATGGGCCGTGTCGGTGTTTATATCCCCTGTCGGGCTGGCTTCAGTTAAAGTCTGAGGCTCGCCTTTGTTTTCAATCGCACCGCTGTATCGATCGGTTGCCTGTGAAGATCGCTGATCGGGAGAAGACATGGACGAAGGCGTCGATAATGTCGACAACGACGACATTGTCATCATCGTGGAGAACGAGGCGGAAAGTTTGCCAGCCCAGGAGGAGAGGCTCAAGCAGCAGGGCACCACCGGGCTCATGGACACTTGTCCCAGCTGCAAGTTGAGCTTCCACAACAGGGAGCCCAAGCTGCTGCCGTGCCTCCACTCCTTCTGCAAGAGGTGTCTGCCGCCCCCCTTCCGGAGCGCCGACCCCAGGCGGGACTCCCAGGGGCAGGTCGACAACAACAAACCACGTGAGAACACATGCCCGGTGCCACCTGTCAGTGTCACGATGCAGTTGTGGTTCGTGACACTGGTAGATTGCGACGAAGCAAGGATAGGTGTGATGCATGCTGGGATATCCTGTATGTCTGACAGCAACACGTTAATATTATAGGTGCTTATCACTCGAGATGTTCCCGTACTTTTCTCCTTCCCAGTACAGATCGGCTGATAATTATTACTCCTAAATCTTACAATAATTCTGCACACAGTCTTGTACTTTTGCCTTTTTCCATAGGCTAATATTTTTTGGCTCCAGATCTAATGTTTTATGGTCTTGACTCATCTCCGAGCGGGTTGAGCTGGTTCCAGGCTTAAAACTCTTTTTAGTGTCTGAACTATAAATGGAGAAAGGGAATGTGGAAATTAACTTCAAGAGCCAGAGCCGTTGTAAATGTGTGTGGTCAACAACGTTCAGGCTCCAGAAGCAGTACTTGCCAGTGGCCGTACAGCTCAACTGCTGTTTTGGAGCGGCAAAGTAGAAGTGATTTCCAGGAAAAGAAAACTGGAGTTTTATCTGGTTCAAACTATTTAACTTAAAAGACGTGTTATTGGATCAGTACATAGATTCATGTCCTCGCATATGTCCGATCTTGCATTTTAGGCAGTATCGGACGCGTTTCTCATGCTGGTATCATTGTCGGAATATCCTTTAACTAATAGCCAATGCTGTACATTTATTATAAAACATAATACTATGTAAGTGAATAGGATGTGACATTTTGAATGATGGATCTGGTCTCTTGCTTCAGTGGGCGCCATTCGCTGTCCGGTATGCAGACAGGAATGCTGGGAGATGGACGTGCTGGATAATTTCTTTGTCAAGGACTCTGCTGAGATGCCGAGCAGCACTATGGAGAAAACCAGCCAGGTCACCTGCACATCCTGCGCCTTTCCTCTCACATGAGCAACAATTCAGCTTCATGAAACCACTCTCCCCAAAACTACATTGGTAGTTTTTAACAAATTGGTTGTGTTCTTTCTACTTGTGTTTTAATAGGTGTGTATGAGCTGCGATGACAACACAGAAGCAACAGGTTACTGTGTGGAGTGTGTGGAGTTTCTGTGCTTGACGTGCATTGAGGCGCACCAACGGGTCAAGTTCACCAGGGATCACACCATACGACAGAAGGAGGAGATGTCTCCAGGTAGTGTGCGTGTGTGCACAGCAATTCTCTGAAAGAAAAGTATATAACCTAAAAGTCGTCATCTGCATTTTTTTTCTGTACTTAAGTTGGCACATTAATTATTCTGTAGTTAAGTGATAATATGAATTCTGTCAAATGTTGATTCCTTTTTAGTATTCTGCAAACCACTTAAGATGCTGTGGACTGTGGGCTATATGCATAATGTCAGACTTCACTGAGGAGGGGTTATTTATACACTGAAGAAATTCACTGTGCATAATTAACAGTATGGTCAACATGTGAAGAGAAGGGGGAGGGTGTTGATAATAAGCATACAAAGGAAAAGTTAAGCTGCTACATTTAGTTGTGAAAGTAAATATACTGTTCGTTTGTATCCCAGAAGCAGTTGGCCTTTCCACACAGAAACCCGTGTTTTGTGACATCCACAAGCAGGAGCCCCTGAAGCTGTTCTGTGAGACGTGTGACCGACTCACCTGTCGAGACTGTCAGCTGCTTAAGCACAAGGATCACAAGTATGTGCCGTCCTTTTCCCCTTAACACAAAATAGTGTATTTTTCTTTGCATCTTTGGCTCCTTTCAGAGATGCCCTGAACTCCTGGTGATCTCCTGTCATTCTCCAGAGGGGCTGTATGTGAGAATGCAAATGTCAGAATTGTGGGTATTGATGACGTTTCTAACAAGTGATGGACGCAAACATTTAAAGCCAAAAAGAATACAATATCTCAGGATGAAAAAGCAGCGCCCACACATGTAGAAGACACAGACTAAGATGTCAAGAGAGCTTTTGGTGAAAGGGCCCAACACCAGTGTCAATGTGGTGTCAACAAAAACCGTGATCTCTGCAGCTGAATTATTACTTTACATCTTGCCTCTCCCTGCTGCACCAGCCCTCACCTGAATACCCCTGAGATTTCTGTGTTGCTGTGAATGCGTCTGAGCAGAGAATCCCCTGCTGCGTGGTCCCTGTGAGAAAGGCAACCTCCGGACCCAATTGTGGGGTTGTTCTCCGGTTCCTTTTATAGCTTCCTGTGGAGAAGCAGCTTGTTACAGCATTGTAGATAATTTAGCAAGCCTGCTTCCAATTTCAAGCAAATCATTTCCCCTTGTCATTCATAATGTGCTGTGCGTTAAAACCTGTTTACTGTCAGAAACGGATAAAAATACATTTAGGTGTCAGTATTTCTTTTAAAGCCCTATTGTCTGTTCCCAAAAAATACCCAATGATTAATTCAGGAGAAGGATTTTTTTTTTTCCTGTTCATCACCCACTTTGATCTTCTTTGTGTCCAGCTACCAGTTTTTGGAGGATGCTTACAGAAACCACAGGCAGTACCTGGAGAACATGACGCAGCAGTTACAAGAGAAACGAAAAACCATTGAAGAAGTGTCCAGCTGTATCAGCAACGGGTAAAGTTTGTTTCTACAGCTGTGATCGTAATTTGGACTAAACCTGAATTTACCCAGATTACCACAAATCCTGCTTCGTAGTACAGGCCTCTGGTCTGAACAGGATCTGTTTTATATGCACTGCAGGTGTAATAGAATGTGTTTAAAACTTAATTTCAGCAAATCACTTGCCCAAGAACACTGAAATGCTGCTTATATTTAATGAGACTTTAATTTCAGCAAATTTAACGATATTCAAAAGATGTTGGGTCAATGTAACGGATGATATTACAGCTATTTTTCATTTTCTGTTTGATTCTCTCAGACTTCAACAAGTTGAGGAAAACCGTAAGTCTGTAACAAATGAAATAAAGAAGTCCATCTGTAACTTGATCATGGAGATCAACAGGAAGGGGAAGATTCTGGTTAACCAGCTTGAGGTACCGTGTTTTTTTTTTTTACATCTGCATAGTGTAAAAAAAATGACTTTTTCCAAGTCAATTGTGAGATAAGGTTTTTCTGATATTTCATGATCTCAGGGTCTAACTAAAGAACATGAGCTGGGTTTGAAAAAGCAACAAGACGACGTCAACTCTCTGAGTCGGCACCTCGATCATGTAATAAGCTTTACAAAATGGGCCACAGCCAGCCACAGTGGAACAGCTCTGCTGTACTGCAAGAGACTGGTGAGTTTTTACAATAATTACTTGACAAAATGACAATTCTGTTATGATTTCAGTGACGCTTGTTAAATTTCCCTCTCTGTTGTCTCCTAGATCCTTTACCAGATCCATTACCTGATGAGAGCAAGCTGTAATCCCTCCATCGTCCCTCAGAGTACTGTTCGCTTCCAGTGTCGCTCCGGTTTCTGGGCCACTAACGTAGACCTTGGTAAGAATCACATTATCAGAAACTCTCACTATAAGTGCAATTAGCAGTGATGCTGGCTGAGTGCAGAAATAAATAGACTTTAAATAAAGATTGACGACATGGAGGCTCTCCAGAAGTGAAGCTCAATGTGATTAAAGGTTAGACCCAGAATCCTTAATGATCAATGATGTTAAAATATCTACATCAGAGATTCTTTATTTACTCTACCTGGTGCTTTGGGAGATATACATATCAAATAGATTTTACATAGTGTAACATTTGGAGAAAATGTTAAATACATAAATACAGAGAAGTAAGTGTATTTGATCAATGTAATGTTTTTGTGAGACCAGCACTAGACATTTTGTACATTGTAGAACATTGCTATAAAGTCCATTATTGATTGTTGATCGTTGTTTGGTCATTAATGGAGAACTTTTACACATCAAAGTCTGTTTATAGTTTTTCAGCAGTTAACTGATTTGAGGAAGCAGTTTTTGACAAGAAAAAGATGAAATGTCAAGGTTGTGCTGCATCGATTTTAATCCTTTACAATAGTCCAAAGCTAAATCATTCTCCTACTCCAATGAACTGTGTGAGTCCCCATCAATCAGAGGACTGGGTTATTATTCATAGTTCTTATTTGCTTGTGTTGTCCAGGTTCTCTGACGGTAGAAAGGGGCCCGGGACGACCGCCCATCCCCAACCACCAAGCTCCTCCCAGAGCAGAGGCGGCCGCTGGAGGTCTGTCGCTCTCCGCTCAGCAGCGTCAGAGCACGCTGGCCCAGCTCCAGATGCAGGTAGTGGTTTTGATTCCCTGACAAGTTAACTAGTCATGTGTAAAAAGTAAGGGGATAGGGGTAAATATTTATTTGTACTCTTTGCTTACCTCTCGAGTACTGTGAAGTGTTCGTCGTGCTCTTTATCTTTTAAGATCATAATTAAAGTACAGCCTCTTCCAGCACTGAAACTGTTCAACCACCCCTCTGTCCAAGGTTGACAAGCTTTCCCAACAGTCCCACAGACAGCCCCCTCCCAACCACTGGTCCTGGTACCAGAACGTCAGGCTCCCGGGACCCCCTTGCCCACCGCCGCCAACGACCAGGCCCGTCCACGGAGGATCCTCCCCCTCCCAGGGACCCCTAGGTTTGCCACAACCGGGACGCAGGTATGGGAGTTCCCACCCCAACACGAGAAGTCCCACTTCCTCCATGCTTCACAACACGGGATTCACACCTGCTCAGGTAAGTGTAGGTTTGAAACTGGATGTATGGGTGTGTGTTGGAAATTGGACAAACTTGAGCTCCTTGTTTATTTATATCAAACTTATCAAAGATTGAAATAACAGAAAGACTCTTAAAGAATTTCTTGTACCAATGTTTTATTCAGCATTGTGTCTTAACCTTTAGTTTATAGTATTTTTAAATCCCTACAAATTAATAGGACTAACTGACACTAATTTATACAATCTGAACTAAGCTTTCAACTTATTTTTTTTCCACATCTAGTCTCTGAGAGATCTGATCAATAGCTCCAGCTTCCCTCCTAAACCCGGGGATGTGTTGCAGGGTACTTCTCGCTACCCACAGCCTCTGTCTGCCGGAGCAGCGACACAGATGTCCCTACATCAGGTCTGTACCCGAGGGACCGAAGAGATTTTCAGTCTGACATTAGCAGGATTTTTTTAACGTCTTGTGTAACGATTGTGTAATGATGACGTGTTAATTACACCCTATATTTGCTTTGTTTTCTTCAGAGGGGCATGCCTGAGTCCTCCTTCCTGAAGAGGAGTGAAGCCAGCGCAACTGTCCCCTCCATCTCCATCTCCATCCCCAAACCCAGCTACGTTCCAAATCTCGCCTCAGCATCCACAGATAAAACAATCACACTTAACCACATGACAGGTCAGTGTCTGAGCTGCAATCGAGCCGCAGCCGAAACAATCTCTATGAATATGATAAAAAGATTAATGAATCTCAGGTTAAGCTTTTCATCACAATTTCCAGATTTTTAAAGTTGTTTTTTATCATCCTCTTTTCTCTAGTTCAAGGAAGGCAGAACTCCCCGATGGCCAAACCTTCGTCTTCAGACCGGAGCACAGGGTAAGAACAGATCCTGATAAAACAGGGCTTTTAAATTGTCAAAGTTTAGTTTTCAGGACAGTAATTGAAATAACAAATGTTGCTTTTATCTAATGCATATTCTCGATTTAGCTGTATCGCATCATGAAACTGTTGACTTTTGTCAGATTTTTTTATTCTGAGGTTTGATTGAAATTATTGTAGATTGTGTCACTTTTTTGATAGCCGTTGTTTTCGTCACTGTTTACAATCATTATCTAAGCCTAGAATATAAAAAATACAAATGCAATATGTCCTTTTTTCGTCACATGTAACTTGACATTCAGAAGACAATCTGATCTTTTAAACCAGCTGAAGAAACCAAGGTCAATGTGTATTTTTTCAATCTAAATTGGTCATTATCTTCTTCTCCTGTCTCTGACAATCTGTGCGATGAAGGACGTCTTCCTGGAAGCAGAGTTCTGAGCCGCCGTCTGCCCCCTCAGCCAAGCGACGAAGAAGGACGTCCCCTGGGCCCATTATCATCATCAAAGATGAACCAGAGGACGAGGATGAAGTTCATTTTGTAAGAAAAATTATATTTAGTTGTGTAATATGTTGTTAAAGGTGCCCTAAAGTGGCGCAGTTTTAGTATGTAGTGGTTTGTAAAGCTGCTTTCAGGTGTCCAGTGAAATTTGGACATTTTCCTGATACAGAGGGTCTGTATCTGAGAGTCAGTTGCTCCAGACGTTTTCGTCTGCCAGCCCCCCAGTAAAAGGGTGTGTTGATGATGTTTCTAACATGAGACAGATGTGAAAGACGCCAAACAAACATGTCAACTTTGAAAGACAACTTGATTTGAGAGCTTTTGGCGATACGAGCTGACGCTGGTGTCGATGTGCTAATAAACTTATTTATATACGACATATCCAGATCAGATTTTCTTTACATTTAGTCTGAAAACAGCTAAAGTTAAAGGACTATTCTGTCTCCTTCATTGTTAATCAAAAATAACAAAAAGTCCTTGCTTTCTAATTATCTCTTTTTTTACTGTCAGTCATTGTAACTTGATTGTATATATCCTGCATTTTCATTGGCTACAGGTGCAGTCCAGCGTTGGGTCCAGCCTGCCCGACAGCAGCACTGGGGCTCAGTCAAATCCCCGGCTTCAGCAGAAGGTGTCTGTCCCAAACCTGGTCCCTGGATCAGAGTCCAACACTGGGAAAGAGCAGTGTCCTCAGCCCGTTACTCAGCCAGAGTCTGTGAAGAGAGCGGAGCCGGAGGAAGATCCCAACGAAGACTGGTGTGCCGTGTGTCAGAACGGAGGAGAGCTGCTGTGTTGCGACAAGTGTCCCAAAGTTTTCCACCTGTCCTGCCACATCCCCACGCTGAACGAGTCCCCCAGGTGAGAGACAAGACTGTCTCGCGGTGACACGGGGATGTCAAACATTTACAGCGTATGTTGGGTGCCACCACAGGAATTAATAGGAAGAAGTTAATAAATAATATGGTACCCGATGGAGAGTGTGATTTTTGAAGCTTTACTAGCTGCACATTTTGTCTAAAAAACATTGATCACAGTTATCCATCCATTCACTTCTCCAGGCTCAGGTCCCAGAGGTAGGATATCCCAGACCTCCCTCTCCCTAGCCACACAACAACTGTAAACAACAGTTAGTTATCTTTTTTCAATTATTTCTTAATTAGTCTTCAACTTTTTAAAAAGACAATCAACAGACACAATAAAGGAAAAGAAGAGAGGAGAAAAAAGACATCTCATTTATTTTTCAGGGTATAGGTCCGCCGTTCCAATTGAAAGGTTTGAATAGATAAAATGTCGAGCGTCTCTGAAGCGTCCAATCGAGCACGATGTATATCTTTGCTTTGTATATTATACCAATCCGTTTCATAGAGGGTGTAGTGTTCCATCGGTGAAACGTCCAACATGTAGCTTTCCTAGGAATTCCTTCTAAATAGTTCCAGTGTTATTGTGTCCAGAACATATTGTGCTGTGGGTTTTTAATCTGTGCTGGAGCTCTCACAGCTGCCTTGTCACAGCTCTCACAGTCGTTAGTGGTCACTGGCTGACTTCAACATCTGCTGCTGCTCAGTGGCTCAAATTGAGCTTTGTGGGCTTTTGACAAAGTAAAATAACAGACGAAATAAGATGTGACGTTTGATGATGCTCACTTTCATTCCACCGAGACCTGACTTCCACGGCTTGGTAATGTGCACAACTTCGTCTAATTCCAAAACAAAACAGGAGGTTGAGGGAGTATTTCCAGCAAGAACTTCAATCTACTTTCACTTACCTTATCATTGTTGTAAATGCCATTCATCTAACAATATATAGAATATTTTCAGCAGTGTGAAAGTGCAAAGTGAAGATAACTAACTAACTTTCAGTATTATTAATGATGAAGTACAGAGATTATATGGGTGTTGGTAAGTGATTTCAGGTCAGTTTCACTTTCCCTTGTACTTACTTATTTAAACTTGACAGCTCAAGTATTTCCTTTTTTTTTCGAACAACTTTTTAACAATTACAAAAATCAGAAAATATACCTCCGTCACATTTGATTATATTAAAGGATTATGAAGGAAGATCTGGAAAGCACAGTAGATACACTAATGCAAATACTTGAGCAAAGAAAGTAAATATAAAATGTTTTCATTTATGTGCTGTCTTAAGCATTACACCTCCTCTTGACACAATAGTTCCTGTATTTCTTATCTCTTATTGTAATTAGAGTAGAACTAATTAGAGGATTCTACGTGAAGGCTAATGATGAAGATGCTGATGAGCTCTTCTCCAGGTCACAGACTATGTGCTGACGGCCCTGTGAGCAGAGTCGGTACTGTGTTAATCCTCACACGTGTCCTGACAGCTCTCGGTGTCCTCACATCTCTCCTCTCCTCAGTGGCGAGTGGTTCTGTTCATTCTGCCGAGACCTCGTCTCACCTGAGATGGTGTATGACTCCGACAGAAAGGATGAGGTCGTCTCTGATGGATTCTCACCGGTCAATAGAAGGGTACGCTCACTCGGTTTCCACATCTTCTGTTTATATAATAATCCTTTTGTTAGAGACCCTTATCTTCCATCAAAATCAAATGCCTTCTCCTGAACAATTTGCATGAATGGAACCTAATCTTCCCTCCTTTTATTTATTCAGAGCTGTGAGAGGTTGCTCCTGCGTCTGTTCTGCAATGACTTCAGCACTGACTTCCAGCAGCCTGCTTCTCCATCGGTGAGGCTCTGTATCCAGTGTTCTATCAGTAAAATTAAAAACTAAAACTCCACTGGTTAGAAAATAGAACTAAACTGGTCATGTGTCTGCTGGACATTTGATTTAAATATCTGATGGGAGGAGTGGGATGTATCAGTTGCATATTTTCCAAGTTTAGCCATCCCTTGCTAGCTTTTCCTGGATTACCAACCCTATCTCGAACTTTGAATTATTTTCCCCATGTAGGAGACCAAACGGTACAAAGAGCTGATCAAGACGCCGATTGATTTGTCGATAGTGAAGAGGAGACTGGAGTCTAAGTCGCAGGACGGTGAATATTATATGTGTCTGGAGGGATTTGTCGCCGATGTCAGGCTCATATTTTTCAACTGTGCAAAATATTACAAGGTAAAGATCACGTTTTAAAAAATAAATAAATTAACTTAACTAACAATCATTCATGGGCTCAAGTACAAACTTCCTCTTTCATTGTCCTTTCTGTGCACTGACTGTCCAGGTGACCTCAGAAGTGGGGAGCGCAGGCGTGTACTTGGAGGAATACTTTGAGGAGCAGCTGAAGCTCGCCTACCCAGATAAGATCTTCCCTGGTGGCAGGGAAGAGCAGATGATCCCTCCTTTGGAGGACGAGATCGACGAAGATGAAGAAATGATGGCAGAAAATGTGGAGCCCATGAGGGATGACAAACCAGAGAGTCCTGCAGGACAAGGAATCCCCCCTGTGGAAGAGGATTTGGCTCCTCTGGAAGAAGCGCCGTCCGCAGAAGAGGAGGAAAAGTTGGAAACTGAGGAGAAGGCAACCAACACGAGCAAGGAGGAGAAGGAGAAGGAGACGGAGGAGACGGAGACAGAGGAGAAGGAGACAGAGGCGAAGCAGACAGAGGCGAAGCAGACAGAGGAGAAGGAGACAGAGGAGAAGGAGACAGAGGAGAAGGAGTCAGAGGAGAAGGTGTCAGAGGAGAAGGTTGCCGCCGCTGAGGACGCCACTTCTCTTACAGAGGAGGTAGAGAAGGATGAGAAGACTCCCGTGAAGGAGGTGAAAAGCCCTCTCGCTGCTGATAGTGACACAAAAGACGGGGTCGCTCCCTGCTCCCCAGAGGAGGACAACCCTGACCTCCCTGCAGAGAAGACTGTAGATGCGGCCGAAACCCAGGAGGAGGAGGCGGCAGACACAGCCAAAGAGGAGTCAGCGTAGATGGTTGACAACGGAGAGAAAGTGGAAAAAAGAGGATTTTAGTCTTCCGCAGAATCGGCCCCAGTGGGGACCTCCATGTGCAGCAATCAGATAGTTTTTGTACTATGTTATATTTGCAATAGGGGGGAAAAGCCTCCTGCTTTACTGAAGAGACGTGTTTAGTGAGAGTGATGCACATTTAAGGGACTGAATGAGCCCTTTGTGTTATCGCTATACAAAGGTTACAGTTCTGTGATGATGACGACACTTAAGAAGCACACAACTGTTTGTTGATAGGATCATGTGTACGTTATCATCCGTTACCTTATCACTGTATATAATGACGCCATGAACTCAAGGCACAAACGCTGCAGTTGGAATAAGGAAACAAGACTTTGGATCAGAAATGCATGTGCGATGTCTTAATATAAATATTAATGCCTCTGTTTTTTTGTGTTTATAGACTTGTACCAGCCACCTGGCTCATAAGCAAGTGGTGTTTTATTGCAATAGTATTATTTTCTATTTTATTATTTTGATATGCTTCGTATCCAACAAATAGGGCTGCTGTATATACTGTACAAAGAAGTGACCCACATATCAGTGCGACGATGAGATTGAAAACTTTGTGGGAACAAAACAAATTGTTATTGTTATCACGGTTAGTTTTAAAAAGAAATGTGGCCACTTCAAGGTCTCTCACTCCCCTGAATCCCAAAGATGATTCATCACGCAGCCGCCTTGTTGTTTCTTCACGGACTTTTATTTATTGAAATATTATCGCTCTGAGATTATTCAGAGACACAATTATCATTTTGTCCTTGTCAGCCTCTGACAGCGGTGTGTTTTCCAGATTGTGACCTTGTCCGTCTGCATCATTAAAAACATACTTTTATGTCATCTCTTTGTTTTGTTGTTCTCGCTGAAATCCTATTAAATTGCACACGTTTAGTTAAAAACCCTTTTGACTGTTAACTAAACCCTCCTGTAAGATCATAAACTCACCTGAGATAAAAAAAAAAGTTATTTTTAGTCCTGTCATCACTTAATTACAAACCGACTCGGCACTTGATCTGTAAATGAACTCTCCACAATGTTGAGCATTAAAAATACCTGCCTTTACAATATTTGTAATAAACAGTGTTACATGGAGATCTGATCACTGTTCTCATCTTTATGACAATACACACACACTGCATTGACTTCTATTCATTGTGGACAGCCTAACATAAACACTGACCTCAACCACAAACCCAGAAATTATGTTTAGCCTCATTAGAACTGGGCTTTAGTCCCCATTAGGTCCACTGGTCCTGACAAGGTCGTAAAGAGTTTACTAAAATGAGTACAAACACACACACACACACACACAGGGTCATATAGCTTTTAGTTTTGTACTTTACAAACATTTTTAATTATAACATTGCCCATTTAAGCCAAACCTTATTTTGAAAACCAGACCTATATAAGATACAATAAGGGAAAAAACCATATACAGTCTATGGAAAAAACACGTATGCTAGAATGTGTATTTTATTATTATTTTATTTTATAGTTAATCTCACTGCAGGGACATTTGCAGCAAAAGGGACGTTAAAAATACAAACAGCAAAAGCAATAAATAAATAAACCTGCAAACAAAGGAAATTGAAAAATATATAAAATGCAAACTGATTATTTAAAGTGTAACAGGATTGGACATTAGTTTGTTAAATTGCAAGTCACACAGACAAATGACAAAACAGCATTAAAAAAAATGCACAAGCAAATAAGAAAAAACAACCAAACAAAAAACACAAGTAACAAAACTAATGAAAAAACACAAAACATTAGTTTAGTCTTATTTGCTATTGATTTGATTAAATGCTTTTTGTGGTGTTTTTGACTTATTGTAGTGTTTTGTGATTTATATGTTGGATGTTTGTGTCTATCTGCCTGTGTGTGTGTGTGTGTGTGTGTGTGTGTGTGTCTGTGGTCCTGACTCCCTCCTCCCCGCCCCCAAATCTCAACCCTTACAGGTCTGAGACATGTTCTTCTTCCTCACACACACACCCTCTCTCTCTCTCTCTCTCTCTCTCTCTCTCTCTCTCTCAATCACCGTAAACTTTGAGCCATTCAAGAGACGATGGCGCAGTGGACGCTTCTCCTGTTTTCTTTATGCGGAGCTCTGCAGGGACAAGGTGAGAAAGTCACTTTTGCGTTTTAGGTGTGAGTGTGATTGTAAACTGCGCATGATTTACTGCGTATTCGGTTCTGAGAATAGCACAGCCTCCTCTCGTGGTGGTGTAGGAGTTCAGCTGCAGCCTTGTTTCCATGATCTGTGTATGTGAGAGTGTGTGACACCCCCCCCACCCCACCTGCATGCAATGTTTCTGATGTGTCTTAATAATAATAATCCACATGTCGTCATCCCCTCACTGCAGAGTCTCAGCCTTCCACTGTACAGAAGTGCTGCCAGAGCGGGAGGGACATGGCCCTGAGAAGACACAACTGTGCATTCCTCCCCCTCATCTTCTCCTCCCACACCTGCAGGTAAGAGACACCTGGTTTCTCACCAACAACACTGCTCCTCCCAGTGGGGCTCATGATGGAGGTTATGAGAGAATGCCCCCCCCCCCTGGGCACAGACACGTGAGAGCAAAAGAAAGATATGTTGTTTGGCACAAATTTGGTGCTGATAATTTCTTTAACATTGTGACATTTTAACATTTTTTAAATCATTATACATTATACATCAGACTGGATTCAGAAAAAAGTGAAAGTGTGAAATGTTGCAGTGGGAAACGCGTACGTGCTGTAGACCAGTGTATATCTTAAAAAGCAGGAAATAGCCGACAGGGCTGCGAGCCTGCAAATCATCTCCCCCAGCCCCTCAAAACATGCATCCCACTGCAGGGGAGGGTTTCCTCGTATAACAGGGCAGTAAGCGCAGGGCGTTAAGTGGCCCCCTGGAGCACTTTAAAACTAAAGGGCCCCCCATTTGACTTTTAAAGAACAGGGAGGTGATGATTGCTGGAACAGAGGAACACCTGGTCAACACATGGAGGAGGTCAGGGGAGGGGACATTTGCCACAGAAAGGCAGGAAGAGACTGGAAAGAGAATTCAAATCAGCTAAATGAAGCATTTTCCAGTATAAAAAGAAATAAAAAGAATATGGTTACTTTGTGTCATAACATTTAGTTATATATGTGTGTATATATAAACCTTAAGTAGGTTACTTATAGTTGCAAGTCAAAATGCAAGGTATTTCACCACAAACCCACTTGATTCAACCCTATCTAATGTTAATATTAAGATTTTCTTTCCATGCTTTCTTACCCAGCCCCTCTTTCGGTTCTGGGTGAGGTTTCATGCCAGATTTTGTGCCGTTTATTTCCAGGATCGCTCAGGAGCGGTGCTGCGAAGCAACAGTCGTAGACAAGCTCTGCGACAGAGGCGTTCAAATGGCCCAAAGTCAAGGGGCCTGCGAGATGCCGTTCTTCGAGGGAGACTTCAGGCAAAAGCAAATCTCCAAGGTGGCTCTTTTTCCTGATGTCAATATCTTCACCTCTACATTCTCCTGACACTTTATAAATCATCTCAAATTGTGTGTGGATTTCTTTTTTCTTTTCACTGGCTACCCGTGTAGATCTGCTGTGACTGCTGCATGCTCGGCCTGACGGGCCTGAATTTGTACTGCGAGCTGGAGGGTCTGAAGCTGGGGAAACACTGTGAACACACGGCTAAAACCTGCTGTGGCAATAACACGGAGGCCACACCAAAGCCTGAGGGTAAAAAAAAAAAAGCATCTGTCTTTAGCCTTTTGTTTCTTGATTAGCCTCACTCTGTGTTATCCTGCTTTTTACGCTCAGGTCAATGAAGACATCAGGAAAATAATCAATGGGCTATCATTAGCACAGGCCTTGAAAACACTGAGATATTTAATGTATTTGTTTGAGGTAAATGGTTGTCATCCAGAGAGCTTCACTGTTTCCATAGAGGGCTGCTGAATAAACAGCCTTGGTGACACAGATTGCTTCCAACAAGTCGGCCAGACAACCAGCCAGACAAGGTCACAGGGGTATTCTCTGGGCTAAGCTGCAGACACGCTGCCAAATGGTGACTTGTTGCCGCTCACAGCTTTTGTCTCCGAGCCGGCTTCACACACGTAGGGAAGCTCGGATCTGCAACAACAATCCCGTCAGTGGAGAAAAGGCCGGGGGGTGATAAGGGCAAACAGAGATGTCGGTCGTACCTTGTGATGAGTTGTTTGACCTCTGTTCTCTTTAGGTATGCTGGGAATTTGACTGTATTTGCTGTAAAAAAAAAGAAGAAGTAAGTGGTTGAATGTTGAGGAATCCTGGGTTGTTTTGTGTGTGTGTCCGTCCCACCTTTGTGGACACGATATCTCAGGTAACGCAGTTAGGGAACCTCTCAAAATTCGCAACAAAGCTCAACTTGGACATAAGGATGAATAAATTAGATTTTGGTGGTTTAAGATTAAAGGTCACTGTGACTGCACACATCATATTTCATAGAATTCACACCGTAACGCCTTCCTTTACTGGCTCTTAAATTGTCTTGCACCCAAATATCTTTTTAGATTTATTGACCTGGTACGTGCTCTCTCGATTTCTAAAGGTGAATTCATGGTTAGCTTGGTTCCGATATTGTCCCCGTGATGCAAATGTTGTCATCCACCCACATTTGCAAAAGGAAAGTATGATCAAGTTCCCGTGAGATCTGCGGATGGAGCCCTGCTGGTGTTAACTGCCGAACCTCGAGAGGAAGTTGACACCGGTAGTTTGGGCACCTTCTTATCTTGTTATAGTAACCCTCTGTCTTCCATCAGCCAGTCACATTATTCCTGTGATCTCAGACAAACACACTGTACACTGAGATGACTTCTTCTTCATTTGTGTCTGTGATGTTTTCAGGCTCCTCTTGCTCTCAGCTGAGTGCAGCTAATGAATCATGTGCCTGCCACGATGGTTATCAGCTGCAAAATGATGAAGTGACATGTGAAGGTACGTAATACGAGGGGAGGCGTGACTTCCACACAGACTTCTTGAAGAAGGATTTTTCTGTATGTGTACAAAGATGGACGATGCGTCTCTACTTCCTCCCACTGCCCAGAAATGAAGCCAAAATATCCCAGATACAAAAGAAGTAATTGAAATAAAAATAAGCATTTGAACAAATACCAGTGTGATAACAGCTACCTTAAATTACAGAAACTATCATTGAGAAAAAACCTATTTAATATCTACTTTTTTGATTTTTTAGTTTGGTCCATGTCCCATCAGTTAACATGGACGAGGCGTGATCTATGACCTATTCTGCAGCCAGCCACCAGGTGGCGATCGAGAAGCTTTGACTTCACTTTTGGGGAGTTGTAATGTTTCATGTGAAAATGTGATGTCTCAATCCACTGAAAATGCTCCAGTATACAAGTGTCATATGATTTAGTGGCTTTCTCTCTCCTCAGATATTAACGAGTGTCAACTGGGCAGCCACAACTGCGTCTCCGGCCAAACCTGCATCAACACAGAGGGCTCCTTCCGCTGTCAGAGGGAAACCAGCTGTGGTACTGGGTACGAGCTCCAAGATAACAACAATTGCCAAGGTAACCAGTCAGGACCACTGTGGAAATGATATAAATATAATTGAAAAATCACTCAAATCACAATATGGCTTGCTGTAATTGCTACGTGCTAAAATTCCTCCTAATCCTGCAATTATAATCCACCTAAAATATAGAAAATAGAGTATTTGTTCAGATGCACTGTGTATTTATGATGCAATCATCTTGCTTGTTCCAGATATTGATGAGTGTGCTTTGGGGACCCATAACTGCGGACCAGACTTTACGTGCAACAACACAGCTGGCTCGTTCCGCTGCCACCCAAGGGAGCGGTGCACTGGAGGGTTCAACCAGGACGCCATCGGCCGCTGTATCGGTGAGTTTGGTGTCCCTCTTCAGTAAAAACATTCCACAGGTAAAAAGCTGAGCTGGTTTGCTGGATTTTTGTTTTGTTTTGTCATCTCAGATATAAATGAGTGTGTGGCCAACACCAGTCCATGCCTGCCCGAACTCACTTGCATCAACACAGAGGGCTCCTACACCTGCCGCAGGAACACAGTCAGCTGTGGAAGAGGCTATCATCTGATCAAGGACAGCACACGCTGTGAAGGTAGAAGCTGATACAACACATGTATGTGCTGTGTGTAAATCATAGACAGTAAATCATAGACTGTAAACTAGACGGCTGCTCTGAGAGTGCGAACCTCTGTCGAGGCTAATGCCCTTTCTCACCATGTCAAAGCAGTGTTTTCCATTAATTATCTTGATTCTACACTGTGGCGACTCGTCATGTTCTACTTTGTCCCACCACAGTTCTATAATGAACCAACATTCTTTTACACGTCATGATAACTAGGAGATCTATCACTTGGTGTTTTGCTCTGTCTCTACATCGTATAGCTGTGTGCATGCTTGTGCTATTGCCCATAAAGTTGTTACCGTTCACGCAGACAGTTGTATGCCTGAAAGTGGCGATACACGCGTTCAACCAATTGCAAGTCAGTGTCCACTGTCAATCATGAAAACAAATTAAATAATACATTTGGGGAGCTCACCAACGTATGTTCAGTCTATGGCTTTATCATTGTATTTCACCTTAATCTCCATGTTACTTCCCTTCATCTGTCTCTCTCCCACTGGCTGGCCTCTCTCCTCACAGATGTAGACGAGTGTCATACAGGAAATGTGTGTGGTATCCACGGCTGTGTGAACCTTGTGGGATCGCACCGCTGTGAGTGCAGAATTGGCTTCGTCTTTAACAGCATCGCCAAACTGTGTGAAGGTACCGTATTTACCTTTTTTGTTTGAATTATAACATTGTGTCCTATATGTCTATTGAATTTGTATTTTCACATCGACAGTGCTTCAGATCTGTAATTCACGACCTGTCCTCCGCGTGCTGTATAGATATCAACGAGTGCAGGCATTATCCCGGACGACTCTGTAGCCACAGGTGCGAGAACACAGAGGGGTCCTACCTGTGCAGCTGCACCAGGGGCTTCAGAGTGTCCCATGACAACAGAAACTGTGAAGGTAAACTGACTTAAATCACGTCTGAGCCTCTGTTAACTAAATACATCCAGTTAGGGGATCCAGTGTTCTGCTATGAATGTTATTCCAGTGTGTGATAATGTGACATCACTTCAACAACACGCTACATAGACATTTCCTTCTTGCACAGGATAGGGAAGTCAGTAATTGGGCGCCGGGTAAAACCCGATTTGGACGCAGATGTTTTCTTGTGTTCAAGAACAAGTTGTAAAGAAACATCTCGTACCTTTACCTCTTTTGTCGACAGATGTCAACGAGTGTGAGGCAAACCCTTGTAGCCAGGAGTGTTCCAATGTGTATGGCTCCTACCAGTGCTACTGTCGCCATGGTTACCAGCTGAGTGACATCGATGGGATAACATGTGACGGTTTGTTTTTATGGTTTTCATTGGCTGTTATTCATGTGGAGGGGAAGGAAATGTTTTCTTTTAATGTAAGAAACCTTATTGCAGGGTACTTTACTGGTTCACTCATCGATATGTCTGTCTCGTCCTCTCAGATATTGATGAGTGCGCTCTGCCTGCTGGAGGTCACGTGTGCTCATACCACTGCTCCAACGCCCCGGGAAGTTTCTACTGCACTTGCCCGTCCACTGGCTACACAGTAACCCCCAATGGACGCACATGTCAAGGTCAGCAGAGGAAAAACCTTAACATCCACCGGTTTCAGACATTTTCAGCTTTCAGGATTGGATGTATTTAAAAGGAATCTCAGTATCACCCCTGTGTCTGAGCCTGTCCAAGGTTCTCCATACTGATATGTTTTTTTATTTTTGTTATTTCCTGTCTTAACGTTTATTTCCTCCCGTGTTTTCAGACATTGATGAATGTGCAGCAGAGACTCACAACTGCTCTGTGTCTGAGAGCTGCTTCAACGTCCAGGGAGGATTTCGCTGCCTGTCCCTCCAGTGTCCTGAGAACTTCCAGCAAGCGTCAAAGGGGTGAGAGCTGAGAGCTTCTTGGTTATGACGAGCTGTTGAAATGAAAGGGTCGATTTGTCCCCCCTGAGCTGTGCATGATGCATCTCACACACCTATAGTTTATCTTTAAGACTCCGTCCTGTCATCTTTTTCATTTTACACTCTATTTTTATAACATTTTTTAACTCCTATCTCCTTTGATGTGCCTTTGATTTTGGCCTGCTGTTGACGTTCTCCTGCAGCTTTCGTTGACAGAACATCTCCAGACTTCTCCCTGTTCTTTGCGTCTTTTAGCATTTCCTCCCTCCATCCAATGAGCCCTTCCTTTCATCTCTTCCCTTTCAGCCATTGTGAGCGCGTAACTTGCGAGTTCACGCGGGACCCGGCGTCATGTCTCTCGCTTCCGCTGAGAATCTCCTTCTACAACATCAGCTTCCCCGCCAACAGTCCCGTCCCCGCCGACGTTTTCAGGATGGGACCGTCCAATTCCGTCCTGGGAGACGACATGCTCTTGAGCATAGCGTCCGGAGACGAGGAGGGATACTTCACCGTGCAGCATCAGGCCCACGGAGGAGTGATCTCCCTGTGCCGTGCCTTGTCTGAGCCTCGGGACTTCTTTCTGACCGTGGAAATGAGGCTAATCCGTTACCGAACGGCACATCTATACATGGCCAAGATTGCTGTGTTTGTCACACACGAGCAGCCAATCCGACCCTCGAGAACTCTGCCATATTAGAAGTCTGTGTGAAATGAATACAAATAACTAGAAAAACTAATAGTAAATAATACAACTAATATTTCAAGTCTTGTATCCACCACTCATCTGTGGTTTTCCTTTTTCATCACTTTTCTTTGCCAAATTAACTGCTTTCTCTTTTTTCCGAGCATACATTTGTAACATTTCTGACTTTTTTAATATTTCAACTAATCCTTATTTTGGAGTGTGTGTGTGTTGTCCAGGTATTTCTCATCTTCTCTTCCCTATGGCGACAAAAATAAATTGTCACATTTATGGTTAAAAAAGGCCGAATCTCACTGCACAGAAAGATCTGACATTTTGGAATAAACACTTCACTTCGGTGTCTTGCTGAGAAACTCATAGTAGTCAAGGCCCCTATATGCTGAAGTGTAGTAAAAAAACATTAGAAGATTAAGTAGTTTATTTTAATCCAGCTGTTGACTACTCTCAAGGCCTTTTTGTTATTTATTCTGGGATATGATGCAGCTGTGGGTATAATAGGACATTTCCTTCACCACTAGATGGGGCTCATAATCTGCTGCAGCTCTCCACAACACTATTGTTAATAAATTGGTGATGGAAGCTCAGTCTACCTCACGTCTCTGCGGCAGCTTCACTTTATTTGTACTTTCTATGTGACTGGAATTAAAAAAAAGTGACAGATAAAAATGGCTTTTCACTCTTTAATATCTAAGCACACGCACAGATGCAGCCAATGGTTTCTGCCACTACTCTCGTGCTTCCTCCTCTGTGGTCTTTTTTTAATGTAGAAACCAATTTTTCCTATGATCCACTCCAAGCGGCCTCACCGTAGGATCAAACAGGCCTCGCCTCAGCGGACGGCAAAGAAAAACAAGCGTGGCACTTATTTGTGGGCACCTGGGGCCCGGCCAGCGTGGGCTCTCAATTAGTGGTGGAGCGGCATTACGGCTCACATGATGGA
Source organism: Hippoglossus stenolepis (assembly GCF_022539355.2). Lineage (NCBI taxonomy): Eukaryota > Metazoa > Chordata > Actinopteri > Pleuronectiformes > Pleuronectidae > Hippoglossus > Hippoglossus stenolepis. Next base: position 8,049,119 of record NC_061504.1, read on the forward strand.
TGGTGCGTTTAGTGTTGGTATTGGGTGGTTATCAGTAAATCTTCTGTAAATGATACCGAAAAGGCTGCTAGCTGCTCTGCTCTGGATAAATGCAACCACATACAATTTTCTGTTCCTCTTTCAGTGTGTGGTGAATGTAGAGCTGATTGAAAATGCATAGATGGAAGGATTTTTTGGGATTATATGACCACCTAATTTATAAAATGCTAAATTATTTAATATATACATGTATAAATAGTGAAACACTGTATGATGATGATAATCGCATCTCAAATTTTTTCTTTTCTTTTGGTAAGATGCTTCATAGCCGCCAATGATGTTATAATTTCACCCCTTTGTTTTCTTTGCAGTATTACGCAAAAATTGCTCAACCAACTGTTATTCGTATTATTTTTTATTATAGACATTTTTGTTTTATTGTTTGCTAGTAGAATTACGCAAAAACTACTGAACCGATTTCCACGAAACTCTGTGGTAGCACTCGGTATGGGTCAGGAAAAATGCCACTGAATTTTAGTGTGGATCCAGGATTTATTTTTGTCACTTTCTTTAACATTGTTGATTTCTCAGAGAATAATTCCTGGATCTTGATTTAAAAAGTCAGGCATGTTTAAGGGACTGATATTTATGAGTGTGTGCAATATGTTGCAGATCTCTGAATAAAAATCTGGATCTAGTGAATTTAAATGTGGTTTCATAAGGGGACTGTTGGGCCTTGGCGGAGGTATTGACTATATTGAATGCCCTTAAATGTATTCTGTCAAACTTTTTACGTCTCCTTCTTCCATCAGTGTTAATATGATGTAATTTGACCAAATCAAGTGACATTCATTCTTACATTCCCTCTGCTGGTTTTCTCCTAGTTTGTTTTCAACCACACAATCATCCCTGTGGCTTTGGCCTTTTAGCGAACAACTTGGACTCACCTGCTTGTTGCTTATTACACGGCTCCGCTCACGCTGCACTTTCTGAGGTTATGTTTGAAAGCGGCACTGTCACACTGGGGGAAGCCTCACAAACTCGCTTGGTTAACCATAGAGGTCTATGGGGCTATTCAGGTGTTGCCAGGGTTTTTCTCTTATTGCTCAAGTCAACTTTTGGTCGAACTGCTGTATGTGTCTGTTTTCCTCTTGTCTTGGAACACGTCATAAATCCTTTTTCCCCCCATTTTGATTCCCTCCATTCTTTCTCATATTTTTTTGTATGATGGTTGTCTTTCTTTTATAGATCCAGACCGGATGTTTCGGTGGGTTTACGTTGTATTAAGGCCTGCCCGTTTGGGGACGCCAACTGTGCTCTGAATCTCATCTACATCATTACCTACAGCGTCCTCTCTCTGCCATACTTCCTAGACTGCAGCACACCCGAGGGTACGGCAAATGAATTTCTTAGAAACTGCTTTCTGACATTTACAGTTGATTATCTGCATGTGCCTTCATTAAGATGTTGGATCATATTACCTGACTCAGTAGCTTCTGAAAGCAATTATTTGCAGCCTCATTGAAATTTCCGTCCTCCAACCTGCCACAGCGCATAAGATTCGATTACATATTCCAACCCACAGCACAATTGTTTAATTGCAGCACAAATATCTGATTTTGTAGAAGCGGATGCACTCTTGTGGTTTTTCTCTATTGGACTAATAAAAGCTTGAAACCCTTTCGCCCGACAGAAATTGTTTTCCTGCGGACGGTTGTAGCGGCTTACCCTGCTGATGCCAGCAGAGCGACTGATGTATTTTTTGACATCACTTCAGCTGATGAACAGTTCTCCTTTGACGTGGAGAAGCGCTTCCACCAGAACAAGATTATGGGTAAGAGGAGATTGTGCCACTTGGACCCAGGCAGCCGATCCTTTACCAAATCACTTATTGTATTATACACGTTTACTTATTTTGTATGTATGTATGTTGTATATATGTGCCTATACTGAATTTGAGTCGTCCCTCAGGTGTTGTGCGGCAGGTGAAACCGATCATTGGCCCCCGGGATCTGGAGCTGAAGGTGGTTATGAATTATTTCAAGTCAGGAGCCATTTCCCATCAAAATGTTGTCATCATACGCATCTTTATCTCTGAGTTCTGGTTCTGAGCCGAGCCAAGAAGGGAAGGAAAGTACTACATCAGGGAAATAACACGTAACTTGGCAAATCGTATTTAAATAATGCCACATTTATTGTGAGGAACATTACAGGCACAGTTGCAGTTTGCAACCCATCCAGGACATGAGTTCACAGCAGGTCCTTGTTTTTGAGATAGTTCGATGTGGGTCAAAGTATAGTCAAATTATAATTACCAAAATTTACTGGGTTTGTCCCTGACCCATACTGCATCCTTCCACCAAGTTTGTGGATATTGATTTTGTAGTTTTTGTATAATTCTTGCAAACAAACAAACAAACATAGAGGAAAACTACTTCCCTGAGGGCAATAACCAGCTATTGTCTCGTTAACCACTGTCCTTTGTGTTTAATTTGAATTCAGACTTAGTTGTCATAAGTGCCACTACTGTAGACAGTTGTTTAACCCTCTGGAACTATCTGATGTTTGCTTCATTTCATCTGCTTCAACTGACCAGCTCTGACATGCATCGTTTGATAAAAATGAAAAATAAAACTGTGTTTTGTACGGTCAGGCCATAAACGTGTCTGTGAATAATAAAGACTTGGTGCTGTTATTTGTATTCGTGTTTTCTCTGAGGAGAGCTCCACCACTGCTCCAGTCCTCTTCCAGTCGGCATAACTTAGGTTTCCAGGATTACTAAAACCTGAGAGGATGTCCTGTTTTTCCTGTAACCCAACTCTTCTGATTCTTCATCTACACCACTTCCAGTTTGTGAGGGTATTTCCAGTTTCTCCGCTCAAAGGAGGATGAATAATGGGAGTCCTATACCGGGAATGTTTGCTTCTTGGAATATTCATCTCAAAGCTGACAAATTGCTTGAGGTGGATACCTCTTACCATCCATAATCCACCCTCTTCCATGTTGATCGGCCTCTCACCACTTCTGTGCTGCGCCCTGCCAGTGAAAACACAGGGGACAAGCATGTGGAGGAAAATCCTGTAATCTAAAATCCACCACTTTACATGGAAATCTCAAAGGCTTGTCCTGTGGCTTCTTTCTTTTTTTTTTTTCTGCAGCTGCAACAATTGTCCCACAACGTGTCCGGACCTCAATGAAACGATCGTCAGACCTTTTAACTGTGGCCTCAGGCGAACTGATTTAAGATGTGGCTGCAGCTGCAACTTGCAAAACTTCCACCTCAGAAATGAGTGGGTGTAATGTTGTGCAGCATGTTTAAATATAGCACAGGCAGAGATGATGATGTTTTAACCAGAGGTGATTGTGTTGGATGACGATGGATGAATGGATGCACTTCAAGGCTTTTGTCATGGTAGCATATGTTTTACATGTGACATGATTTTAATACATTTTTAATGTCTTGCGTTATTCTTTACACATCTTAAAGTGGGAAACACATCATATCAAGTCCACTCAGTGGAGGCTCAGTGTTAAAGCAGATTATAATGACTTAATATCATAATCCTATTTATTTTCTATTTACTTATTTAGTAGTTTATGTAGGTATATATTAATATATAGGGTAAATACAGTGTCTTACCTGGCTGAGGTTGCAGTTGTTGCTTTAACATCGCAATCTCCCTTTGTGGATAAATCTATCTATCTGTCTATCTATCTATCTATCTATCTATCTATCTATCTATCTGTCTATCTATCTATCTATCTATCTATCTGTCTATCTGTCTGTCTGTCTGTCTGTCTGTCTGTCTGTCTGTCTGTCTGTCTGTCTGTCTATCTATCTATCTATCTATCTACCCCTCCTTCCTTCCTTTCTTTCTTTCTTTCTATCTATATTGGTTATACTACTTCATAGCAACAACAACAACAACAATAATAACATAATATCAACAACAATAATAAATATAACTGGGCAAGTGTTGCCGCCTGAAGAAAACAATGTCTTCTTTAATTACTTTTATACAAGAGGGATCCCACAATCCAGTTTTATTATTTCAGCTTTGTTCTTTCATGCTCCATATTCCTCTATGGATTATGTATTTATAATCCACTTATTATTGAGATGACTTGGGGTCAGGGAGTGTTGCACATTGCACATCAAGTATGATGAAGGGGGGGTTTTAATGAGGCTCCACCAACTGTGTTTTGACCAAATCAATCGCTGACTCCCAGTATAAATCCTCCCATCCCCTGGTACTGTGAGCAGCAGAGAGCAGCACCGTCATCCCAGCAGCTGTCCGTCACATCTGGCTGCACAGGAGACGAACAGCTGAGTGAAAACAGCAGCACATGCTCTGACTCCGCCTCCGTCCCCGGGGCTCAACCAATAGCGCGGCACATACTCATCCGGAAGTCCCGCCCACACGCTCGAAAGCAGGCAAACATGGCAGCTGAAAGCAACCAGGACATCTCTGCGTCTATCGGCGGCCTTTTGAATGAAAAGCCCCGCGCGGAGCACCTGCAGGTGTTGAAGACGTTCACGGCTGCGTTGCGGGACAGAGAGTACAGGTGAGGACATGTTGTCCAGGGCCTGTATTCAACGGAAACTGAGGGCGTTAGCTTGCAGGCTAATGTAGCCTGGAGTCACTGCTCACGTCCTGAGGGCTGCTCCGTTATTCACAGTGATGTGGTCCAGTATTAGCTTTGTGTGTATGTGAGTCTATTCAGTAATACGACTACAACGAGGCTGCACTCTAATAATAACTGTAGATAATTCAGATTCACAGTTTTCGACGACATTTTGGATTGTCATAGCAACAGAATGAATATCACTGATGATGCCAGTATCCCAGCAAAGAGTGAAGCTTCAAGAAGAAATGAACTGTGTAAATTCAACTTCAGTTTCACCCCACATAAATTTCCTTGGCTTTCACCATGTTTAGGAACCACTGGCCTGAATTCAAACTGCTGTCTTCCTCTTCTTTGTCTGTCCACTTCCTGTCAGGGATGCCGTGGAGGAGCAGGCGTTCTCCAGTCTCCTGCAGGTCCTCACCAGGCTCAGCGGCGAGCTGCAGGCTGCCGGAGAGACCAGCGAGGACCTGCAGCCTGTCGGCCTGCAGCTGCAGCTGACCGCCGAGTGCTTCAGGGCCCAGAGGAACTCCTGTGTCCAGAGCACACGCAACCAGAGCCTGCTCAGGTGATTCCTGGTACAACGCAGTGTTGTTGAGACAGGAGGGTCTTCACCTGCGGATATTCTTTGCTAGTCTAGAAAGGCCCAACTCCGATTTTTTTCCTTCAAGGTCTATGGATTATTCCCTGGGAAAAAAGTGAAAATATCAAAATAGCCACCCAATCCCACAATGTTCATTAAAAGCTAAAAATGATTCCCTGGATCCTCACCAAAATTACATACTTTCTTCCCTGACCCATACCACTACCACCCACATCCTTCTAGCACTTCTTCTTCTTGCAAACAAACAAGTCATTTGAGTTATTTGAATTAGTTTGTATAGTAAAGTCTCACAAATTACGATTTACGAATCAACACGTCTTTGACACAGTCTCAACAAGATTTCAACATTATACTGTAGGCTTATAGTGCGTTCCCATGGTGCCGGAATAATGGGAAAAATGTGTTCCTGACTGGGAAAATTCACGTGAACGTCACCTCAAGTTAGAAGAACCACTCAGAGCTGACGTCATCAATGAATGTTACAATCAGCCCTAAATAGAAGCTTTTAATGTGAACTTGTCAAATGACTGAATGTCCATCTCTCACAAGCACCAGACAGCAGCATATTTAGCCAATGCAGATGTTTTTATGATTAATGTGCATACATTTTAAATTACATATTTGCCATTCGCACCTGATCCAATGACACAGCACATTTTGTTGGAAGCAGTTCACTTAATTGCACAGAAAATGCTGTTGTATTAGATTGCATTAAATTTGTTCATGTTATTATGTCCTCCTGCCAATAACTTCTTTAACCAAAGAGATAAGCAAAGACTCATCTTAATATCCATCAAGCACAAAATAATCAAATTTTCTTCTTCTAGGGAGCTCGGTTTCATCGATGTATCACTTAAACTTCTGCGATTCCTTCAGAACACACATTTGGAGAGTACCGATGGCATATTTGAAAGTAAGTCCTGAATTGGGTGATTCATCCATACTAATAAAATCAGATGATCTTTAGAATGAACCTTGTACGTATTAACCTATTATACACCATGTCGTCCAGCTCTGCGTTGTGGGATCCAGTTCCTCGGTAACTTGGCTGTGGGACACCAAATGTGTAAAGATGACATTTGGCAGCTGAGCTTCCCAAGTATTTTCCTGTAAGTTGTGTTACTGTTATATCACTAAACAACACTATTTAACACAGTTACGTCAGAAATATAGATTAGAAAATAATTCTAAATTAAACTATATTTACAATGAGTCGTGCTGAACATGTGTGAGCAGGGAGCTGCTCGGGGCTAAGGATGAGAAGGCGGTGAACTACGCCTCCATGGTTCTCCACACGTGTCTGGATGAAGCCAAGGTGGAGGACATGTCGGCGCCGCAGAACATCCAGCTGGCACTCAGGGTGATGGAGCTCTGTAGGACTCAACCTGACCTGGACTGGACGTACGTGTGTATATGTGTCTGTGATGGTGTGCGTAATGCAATATTTAGTTCATGTGTAAAGAGTTCACATTTTCCACTTCTCATTAGTAAAGTTTTAATTTGTATTTATGAATTTACAGGGTTCTCATTGCAACCCAGCACTTTCTCAAATCTTCAGCCCTGGTGGAGAACATGTACACAGGGATGTCTCACCTTGAACGGTACGTCACTTTCACTGCAGAGACAAACATGCATAGAAATGAATACGACTATCTCCCAAACTGACATGCTGGGAGACAGTTTTGTTAAATCTAGTTTAGTGGTTTCAGATTCTGATTCTGCAAAGTAACCTGTCTACATTTCACAGAATACAACCCAGCACAGATACAGAAAACCAATGTTTAAATCTAAAATTGTGCTCGAGATATGTAACTTACAGATTTGTTGTTTTCAGAGTTACGTTGCTGGAACTGCTCTTTGCCCAGCTAAGAGAGGAAGACTCCGAGGAGTGCGGCGTCCCACCCAGCGTGGCTCGTTTCGTGGCTCATTCCTTCCAGACAGGTTGTGGAGCTGTGCTCACACTTGCCACTGGTACTGCCTCCAGCAACGAGGTACGGAGATACAGATAAACATAGTTTGGATTCAAACTATGTGAACCTTTTAAATGGATTTGTTTTTAAAAGTCCACATTCTCATTTTTTGGAATGTTTTTTTCCAGTATTACCATTCACATCCTTTCCTTTAGTGACTTACACATGTTGGTTGTAATCCCCTGCAGGTCCTGCAGGAGGCACTGACAGTGATCAGTCTGCTTGATGTTTTGTGTGAGATGACCTCAGACCAGAAACAGTTCATGTTCCTGCAGGACCACCCTGACCTTCTCCCGACCACTGTTGGTAAATGAAAACACACACACACACACACACACACAACCTCACTGACCGGTTCCACAACTGGAGTCTGTGGGTCAGATTTGGCTCTCTTAGGGTAAATATGTCAGCTACACACCATAGATACTCTTTGAATGGTGCTGTGGAAGATCCAGATCCCCATTAAATCACCCACAGGAAAACAAATTAAATTCCTGCTCGCAAACGCAGATAAGTTTGACAGAAATCACATAATTGGTTATTTAAACAACATGTCGAAAGTCAATTTATCTGGAAATCCAATTCCATCTTCTGAGTGAGGAGCCGTATTGGTTTCAACTAAAGCCTGGTAAATAAAATATTGTATTTTCTCCTTTTCTCAAAACTTTCTGCTTATCCCCATTTCCGTTTTCCCTGCAGAGCTCCTGAAGCAGGTGCACACCATAGGGAAGGCCAGTAAGAATATGTTCAGTGCTGCTCAGAACTTCTCCTCCCTCGGTGGAGATGGAGACTCTTCTCCTGTCATCGGCTTCAAGGCTCATCTCATCCGGCTAATAGGAAATCTCTGTTACAGCAACACCAACAACCAGAACAAGGTTTGGATTAAAAACAGATCCATTGATTATTGATTAATTATATAATCCCTAATAGTGCTTATAATGATAGTTGTTAAAACGAGTTAAAGATATGAGTGTATTTTTTGGGTTAAAGAGAAAGAGAGGCCCTTTTATAGTTCTGTCAGGAAATTTGGGTTTGGAAAAAAAATATATTTGACAGAAGGGAAATTAAGGGCCTTGATATTATTTTTAATCAGAATACTTGTTCTTTTTCATTGGGTTGTTTTCTTTTCTAATCCACCCTTGATCAGTCGAAGTTAATGGGGTTAACGGTCAAGGAAAGAATGAGGTTTCAGCCGTCTGAGTCAGCTCTAGCTCTACATTCATTTGCATCTTTTTTAGAGTCTAATCCTCATCAAACAACGTGACGTCTGAGGACTGAGAAAAACTGAGGAGCACACATTAGTGTAATATCTAATGGAGCATGAGGCCGTGTGTGTTCCTGTGACTGCGAGTTTACCAGCTCTTTCAACACAACTGCTTGGTTTTGCACTGTAACGTGAAACATTCCCTCCGTGGTGATTTTATCAGTTTGTCTGCGTCTGTCAGCATCTGACTATTAACAAAAAAAACTGATAAATAATGAAGTGGATGGGGAGGATTTGGCCTCTATCTATTGTACATTATAGACTCAGTCCTACTTAATAGAAACAGATTTGTGGAATGCTTGTGGGATGGCCACCCTCAGTTGGCCTCTCTATAATATTTATGGATGCTGATCTGTGGTCTGTCAGTGGTCAGAAATCACCCCATATCTGTTTTCACTAAGATCTCTTCCAGTAAACGAAATGTCATTCTGTTCACCTTTGGGAGATATTGTAATATAAGATGTGCATGCAAAGCACTGAACTGCCTGTACCGAGCTGAAGTCGGGGTCCAGTCACTTGTTATTCATCTCTTTATGGGTTTGGACATAATGTAAGCAACTTAAGACAATCCCAGTGAAAGTGGAAAACGCAGACCTGGGTGCTTGTGCTCGTCAGCGACTTTGTGTCTTTGACAGCTGAAATGCCATTTACATTTTCTGAAACTCAGCAGCTCGGCGGTGTTCTGGAGCTCCCAGTAGTGTATTTGAAGGGTGACCACAAAGGCAAGAGGAGGGCAACAGTAAGCAAAGTCAACAATGGAGCCTATAGATTCAGACGAATGATACAGAGCAGATCACCCTGTTGTGACGGTCGCACACTAACCCACAACCACACTGCTGCTCCTGCATAGACATGAGGCTCCGCTCGGGACAGGGACACTCGGCTCGAATCTGTTTCTTTACATAATGAATTTGTACTTTGTTTTTTCTTGAAACAGTATTTGCTGGCTAGACTGCACCGCTCGACCAAATCCTACAATTCACTCAAATGTTTCTATGGAAGATTTAAACGGTGGTGATGAGAGCGGGCAGCCTGTGCCTGTGGTATGTTTGCTTTGTCAGACCACAGAAAGCATGGCCATCAGACAAAGCAAGCAAAACATGTTGCTGCTTTTCATTTGACACTCACCTATTGCTTTGAAAATGTGTCAGAAGGTTATCAAAACACAAACGTTGCTTTTCATAAATGTAACCTTAGGTTTTCTTTTGTTTTTGCAGGGTTATTTAATTAAAATTATTGTCTACAAATCTAACAATGAAACTCGAAGCGAAGAAATGTTGTTGTGTGTGTCATAACTGCTGGAAGAATGGCAGTAATTCTAACTGCTATTTGATTAATCAATACCAGTTCATTCTTTAACATGTCACTGAATTTGTTTTCCTCAGGTGAGAGAACTGGAAGGCCTCCCCCTCATCCTGGACAACAGCAACATAGACAGCAACAACCCATGTATCCTTTGTCTGACCTGGAAACAAAATGTACATAAGTTGCAAGTTTACTTAAATCACTGCTCAAGTCATTTTAGTCATAGTGTCTCTTATTCAGGCGCTTTTAGATTTAGATTTGGCACCGGAAGGTTGGTGAGTTTGCAAAAGCATGCAAAGCTTTGATTGCTGCAGTTTGTGCAGGCTGGTCAACCAAACATGTTGAAATTTTAATATATATTTTTTGGCCGCATTTGAATGAATCAACCAGCATTCAGTGTCGGTCATTTGATTTGCTTATAAATGCTGCTATTAGCTGGTTCTGGAAGTTCAGTTGTAGGTAAACAAGTTCCCGGTAGCACTATTTTACTGGTTTGTTTGGAATGCAATTTGCATTCTGTTATTTGAAGCTTTCTGTATATTGTTGCATTTTTCTACCACAGTGGTGCTTTTGTATTAGATTGCATATTGATACGCTTCAATGTTTTATCAGCCTCACAGACACTGAAACGAGAGGAGCAGAATATTATCACACGCTTCACTATGATATGATTCAATAAAACAGCACCACTAACTATGGCCTCAAAAACACTCTCCTTGACACACTGTCAACAATAAGAGAAGAGTGCAGGCTTCACAAAGATGGGATTTATCGAAGGACTGTTTTATTGGTTTGCATCAGATTGCTCTGCTTAACCTGATACAGTGAAAACTCTGTACTGTCACTGGAGGCTCCGCTCCCACTGCAACTTGATGTGAACCAGCAGAGTTTGACCTTTGACCTGGGAGAGAGTGTACATATGTGTTTTTGTGCAAGTTTGAGGTTGGGTTTCAACCACCTTCTTATCCTCGGCCTCTGCTTGGCATCCAGGTACCAGTTGATATCAGTTTGCTAAGCAGTGGGCAGTGTGCCAGGCTGTTTCTGAACCAGGTCAATAGTCTGAGCCCATCTTCTGTCCCCATGTCCCCTATTGTACATGTTCACATACACATACACATGCTGGTCACCCCTTCCACTGGTTTCATGTAGGCATTTGTCTCTGTTCAGAGACAGATTTGCAATTTAAAAAGTGAATTGGATTTCTGCATGAAACTTGAAAGGGATGAGTTTAGCTTGTTTGGTTGTTGTGGTGTCTGTGTCCATTGTCTGGTTTGGTTTCTCCAGTTTGTGTCACAGAAACCAGAGTGATGCTGTTGGACAGGACTTGCATTTGCTTATTTGAATGCAATTTCATTGGGTGCCTGTGTGGCCGCTTGAAGGTTTGAGCTTCCACCACATGCAACACAAGCAAAACGACAGAACCACAGTACAGTTTATATTGCCTGACATCACCCCATTCAAAGTACATTTTGCGTTGAAGCCTCCACAGTCATGTAAATGCTCTTTTATAATATTCTGATGATTTCCTTAACTGGGTAACCTTCAGTCATCAGCCAGTGGGCCATCTTTGCCATCAGGAACCTCCTTGAAAACAACGCGCAGAACCAGGAGCTGGTGGCCGAGCTGGAACGCCGCGGCCCCGCTGACTACTCTGCTCTCAGGGAGCTGGGATTCATGGTGGAGGAGCGAGGTGGAGGTTTGCTGCTCAAAACTGTGAGGAAAGACTCATAAAAACCTCGGAGCAGCAGCCAGGAAGACGAGAGCCTCGACCCACTAGCAGGTTTTCATGTGAAGTCATTGTTCAGAAGGGAATAAAGTACATGTGCATGCGCTTGTGTGAACATGTACTTATAATGTACTGAAGCCTCCTTGATGTTACCCAGTATTTAAGGAACAAAAAGATTTGTGCCTGTCCAGAAAAACTTGACAGCTATGCCACAGATAAACGTAAACTGCTTTTTAATTTAAATATATCTATAGTCAAGGTCAAAGAAGAAGTAGTAGTAGTACTAGAAGTAGTACTCATGCTCAGAGGAGCTTAAGAATATTCTTTACATTCAAAAGGACGTCAGCAGCTCTCGCTCTGTCGTGACTGGAGTCTGGGAAATGAAGAGTTTAAGACGGACAAGCTCATGCTGGTACCTTTTTGGCGAAACTGATGCTTTGTGGTCTGTCCAAAGACAAAAAGCACCACAGTGTCCGGGTCTTTTCACTTTCCACTGACACTGATGTTGACCAGCAGGGGTTGGGGGTTTAATTCCAGGCCCGTAGTGACCTCTGCAGTAACCGTGAAACAGAGAACTACCACAAAAACTCAATGTAATTAAACCCCTCACCACAACAGCTGATTAAATGGTTGTGTCTTTACCAGAGGGACAAAGACATTTTCCTTTTTCCTCTTTCAAACTCTTAAAATACCTGCTTATTTAAAGTGACATAACATGATTCATATTATAATCTAAGGACATTGCAAAAGGCAATAACAGAATAAACTATGCATGTTTTGTAACTTAACAGCAACGCTCAGTGTACAGCATGAGTCTGTCACTATACCTGTGCTGGCTTTTGCAGTGCTTCTTCTATTAACAGAGTTTTATACTCAACATAGTTTAGTGAATTCATCCTTATTCATCCACTCACTCTTAATCTTCTATTTCTATCTTATTGCAGTCATATAGATAAATAAACCATGAGGGCTTATAGCGAGCGTCATCGATCGTTAACCATCTTTAAACTCAGCACGCTGAGTTCAGGTTTTATACCTTTAACTGCTTTTTCTTCAAGCTTTTACTGGATAATAGACTTTTGTAGAGATTTATAGTAAATTCTGTAGGTGCTATTTAGCTGAAGTTGTGTGAGTGTGTGTTTTAGCTTCTTGTGTTGATCGATGATAGTGGATGAGTGGTGGATGGATGAGAGCATACTAACTAAAAGTGTGAGTGAGTGAATCTGACCAGAAGCATTAGTTTGCAGAATGACATCCCTCCGTGCTCCTCCCGTTGCTGGATAAGCTGAATGGTCCTGACACCTCAACAATGCAGCGGTTTACGGGCCTGCCCACACCCTGCTCCACCCTGTTTGCTCTGCCTCTGATTTTTAATGACAAAATGTATTGAAACAATCGGCTCGACTCTCCCCTCAATCCACCGGCATAGTGGAGGGAGCTTATGCGGTTCCGGTCCCCAGGATTTCAGACGGCTAACAAAACAGCTGTTACTCGCGCTCGACTGGCTGGCTGCAATGCTTTTCAGCCCCACAGGAAAGAGGCTGTGCGAGTCAGCCAGGCTGAATGAGGTGGCACGGCCACGGTCGTCTGTTCACCTCCTAACACATTAGCACCACATCAGTCAAGGCCAGAAGTTCTTGTTTCCCATATCAGCGTTTTATCCAGCAGGCCTCAGCCATATTGTCTCTGTGCCTTCTGGTTTGATAGTGACCTTAAAGAGGAAAAACACAAAAACACTCAATCAGGGTGCAAACCACATGCTTCATGTTCCGGTCAAATATGTTTATAAAATGCCCAATAAAGAACTGTGTGAGTGACAAACAGCTTTTTGTAATGATTTTAATAAGGAGGCCAATAAACTCCAGATGTGACATGAAACTCAAGAGGCATTAAAAGGATACTCAGATTTTATTGGTAAAAATAGAAAAAAACAAACCGTCCATATTTGTAAGTGATGCAGACTTTGTTTTAGCCACAGGACAATAAACTTAAATTAGCTGTATTTCAAGTCATAACTACACTTTTTTTAGGAAAGCAATGAGCTGCTCCTTGTTACCGAAAGCACCATTAAGACAACTGGAAACAATCATCTAACGCTTCCAATGCACTATCTACCATCAACTTCCACATATCTACTCATGTACAATGGTTTTACCGCCTGTGAGCTACTTTGAGTTGTGAAGCATCGCGTCGAGATTGACGATCGGAGCTACTCGGGTAATAAAACACACAGAGTATTTACAACTTTAGGAACTTTGATCAAAGACATAAATTCCCAATAATTTATAACTCTCAAATCTGAATACAATGACATTAGAAAACACTGGTAAATAGCAACTTTGTTTCCCATCTATAAATGACATAAAGTGCCACGTTCCTCATATAAAAATATACTCTTCAAATTGTTTTGTAAGTTATATAAAGCCTAAATAAACATTTCTGAATACATTAAGGGTGCCGTCCAAAAATAGCTGTGAGGACTTTGATCCTCTCGTACCCCCTTCTGTGTGGTTAGGGCACATGCCATCCACCCAGGCAGGCCTAAACCGCGCTGGAAGGCCTTGTGTAAGCAGAGGCCACCATGTGGAATTCCACGTCTCCGCTGCTCATGGGAACGTTGGCTGTATCTGAACCTGATTGCACCTCTATGGAGTTCCACTGAGGCTTACACGCTGTTCTCAGAAGTCAAGAGCCCCTCCGAAAAAAACAAAACAATGAAAACAGTCAGGATTTTAAGTGACGCCGAAGCTGACAAGTCGGATACTTAAAATAGCATGTCAGTGGTTTCTGCCTCTTTGGCTCTTGGTGCAACAAAAGGGGGTCTGGCCCCTGGTGGGAATACGTCCATGAGAGAGGGCCCAGGGCAGCACTCGACAGCACCAGCCCACCAGGAAAAAAAAAGGAAGAAGTGTGACTATGAGAGTGCAAAAGAAAAATAATTCAAACATAGCAAAGTACCTTTCTGACCACTGATAAAGTGAATGAAAAAAGGGATTTAGCTGCAGCTTGAAAAACGGATCTGCAGCAACTGAAGATCATTAACGAAAGGAAAAATAGTTTGCTATCCATCCTAAGACTTATAAGACATAAATAATCTTGTTTTATTTTCAGTGTTCAAACAAAATACAGTGTGAGCGTACAGTTAAAATATTCCACCGCCACCTTTTCAATATTCGTCAGGAGCCGGATCTCCTCAGAGCACTTTGCTTCCAGTTAGCGTGTATCCGCTCTTCTCCACATCCAACAACAGTCCTTGCTGCTTTTCGCTCACTCATGCACGATGTCTGTAAGTGACATGTTTGCAAGATGCTGCTTTTTTCTGGGAAAGAGGAGATTGAATCCCCTCACCTGCGACGCGTTTTCACTTCATGTCACAGTCACATGTTTTGGACACGCTCTCCAGACTTCATGTTCCATTTCACGCGTCTTTCCTTTTTTTTTGAAGAATTCCAAATAGGATGTCAAAATGTGCAAAATGTTGAATAAATACTTCCAAGTCCTTCACTTCAAATTCCACTTCGTCGTATCCCCCTGACCTTCGACCCCTTGTCTGTTTCCCATCCTCAGCCACTGTCCGTCTCTCTCGTTCCCTACTTGCAGGTGAAAACCTCAGATTTCTCACTGCAGGTGTTGCACTTGACGAAGCAGCACCAGTGGAACTTGCAGTTGCACTGCCACACACGCGTGTAGTGGTGTGTGTTGTAACCCCGGCCGCAGCACATCACATTGCAGCTGTCTGTGTGGGTCGAGGTGCCGTTGCACAGCCTGCCCCTCGTCCCCGTGCTCCCCGTCGCCGTGTCCTCCTCGCAGTAGTTGGGCGAGCGCTCCAGGTAGACCAGGTCCGTGTCTGTGGGCTTCTGGTAGCCCCGGGCCTCTTTGAGACGCAGGAAGGACGGCTGGCGGAGCCGCGAGGCCCGAACAGGCTCCACTTGAACCGCTTCGCTGTAGCGCTCCTTCAGCAGGTAGCCAATCTCTCTGAACTTTGGTAGGGTGATCCAGCAGGTCTTAGTGGTGCAAGAACCGGAAACGCCATGACACTTGCACTCGAGCTTCATCCTCTCCTCCAGGATCTGATCACAGAAAGAGTACAGGGTAGGTCAGAATAAAGTAAAATAGCTTGTTCTCGTTCTGCTGAAATTGTCATTTTGAGTTTGCGTTCATGGCTCGAATTTGAAATGGTTAACAGTAAACACATATCCTTGTAATCTGTCTGCTGGTAAGCTGGGCTTTCTGCAGGCATTTTGACTTTCAGCACGCTAACCAGATGCCAACTTTGTGTCAGAGACCTGGGGAAAATAACTCATTCCCCAAAGCTGGAGTCTCTAATTAGCTTTACCTTTCCTCAGACCACAAAGTAGCGTGACAGCCCAGAGAAAACTGACCAGAGCTGTTGTGCAACCATGCACGTATGGAGTTTCACTGTGGTTTGAACCAGATTTATATTATAATGCCATGCAAAAATGTTGAGATGACAAAACTGACAGGTGACCGTTTTCCCTTGGGCCTGAGCTTGAAACGTAACCTTGTTTTTACAGCAAATTAGTTTCATTACCTTTCGCCCCGCCTCATTGTTGTGCAGGTTCATCAACCGCCGGGCGTTTTTCTTGATCTCTCGGGCGTCAACAAAGCGCCGCGAGAACTCCACGCCGTACTTAACGTCGGCCGAGCAGCCTCCCCACTTCCAGCCCTCCTCTTGGTCGTGGTAGCCCTGCTTCTCGCGGTCGCAGCCACACTGGCTCAGGTTGCCTTGGCTACAGGCTGCCGTCACTGCGTGGGCCACTCCGGCTGCGGTGATGGCGTATGTGAACGCTGCCTCCCTGCTGCCTGGAGAGAATGGAGAAGAATCGGAGTAAATAAAAGTAACGTTATAATAACACTTGACCTAGAAGGTGTACCGGTACTTTTTTGTAGAAGTTCTAAAATCAGTAATTGTTGTACTTCCCTCAGAAAGGAACGGATAGTATACACGCCATACAGTTTTGCTGGATACTTGGCCTGTGAAAACAGTTGTACAATGTCTTCTTGGCTTGAAACTTCACATTTTTAGCAGAAAGTCTGAGTTGGGTTTGCAGAGGTCGACAACTGAAGGATGCCACTTAGATGCATTTCTGGAAATTGTAGACATTTCTGGACTCATTCTAGAAACTAAACTCAGACTATCTTAACTTCTGCTGCAGCCACGCTGGTATTTCTTCTTATTCTACCTAATTAGACCTCAGGGAGAAGTTAAGCTGCAGCTACTTGACTTCACCGAACCTCATTAATCAATAAGACTGATGAAGTTATAATTTCTACCATCCAAACGTGCCACGAAACTTATTGGAGGGTGAAATATCAAAATCTGTCCACACCCACAAAGGCCTGAGAAGAAGTCTTATCTGGCAGAATCAGTGTTAATACATGTAGGTGGACTACACGGGTGCACTTTAGACTTTTAACTGTTCTGGGTTTTTAAACTGCCGTACGACCTGGGCCTTTCTATGTGGCGTTTGCATGTTCTTTCCATGTCAGCGTGGGTTTTCCCTGGGTTCTCCAGCTTCCCCCCCACAGTCCAAAGACATGCAGATTAGGTTTACTGGAGACTCTTAAGCCTGCACTGTAGGTGTGAATGTCTCTCAGTTCTGTGATACACTGCCGACCTGTCCAGGGTGTTTTCCGCCTCTCGCCCAGTGTCAGCTGGGATTAGATAAATGGTCCAGATAATCATAGCATTGTTTTACTTTGGAAAATACCTGCAAAATGCAGATATAAGTGCATTTCATCCTGCCAAAGGATTCAAGAAGCCTTTAACTGTGCATTAGACGGCAGAGTGGGGGTTTCTGATATAACGAGTAACTACTAGTACAATTAGTGGTGGTAGATAATTAGGGATGATAGCTGGAGTACTGATCCGGCCATGGCATTCAGAGAGAACTGTCTATCAAGCCAGTGTGGGTGAATCGCTGCAGCTTACCTAGTTCCTATTCCAACACAAATCTTTATTCAGGAAAGAAATAAGCAGTCTCTCATTAGTAGATAAACTTATGTCCGCCTGTGATAAATTGCACTGCTCCTTTAAAGAAAGATATCCACCACTATGAATTACATGACTGAATGGAACTGGGATTGGAAGGTAGTGAATACATTTTTTCATTTTATGATGCATGTGTTATAATGATTAAAACATAGAACTAGTACTTCCCTTTCACTTGAGGAGTTTTCAGCAGAAGTACATTTACATTTATTCTGTTCTGTTCTGAATATAGTACCCTTCTGCATGTGTTTATAATCATATAATAACGTGACCGTTCTGCCTTGTTTCATACCTCTGATCTGCATCAGTGGAGTCTCTCACAGTTAGAACAGTAATAACTACAGTGAAGAAAACACAAGTGACATCTACTGGCCGACTGGAGCAGCTCTGTCTGTGCCGGCTCACGTCGAGCTGCTGCCTCTTGTTGTTTCTCATCATTGAAATTTCTCACACGGCTTAAGTGTCATTCCGCGTCCGTCTCCGGCGCTCCACGTTATTACAGCAAATGATACTGCTGCGTTACATGTTGAAATAATCTGTGGCCGGCTCTTGACTGAGATGTGCCCATTTCCAAGCCTTTTGTATGTCACCATTTGAACTTGAGAATAAACACATTTATATTTATGGCGGGGAGGAGGAGGGGGATGAATTTATTGGCACAACCATCGGTAACAGGATATCCTCTAACCAATCAGGATAATGCTGGGTCTTTGTTCTTCTCAACAGCCCAGAGTATTAATGCGTGGCGTCTCTGGTATAGAGGCGATTCTAATGGCTCCTCTCCAACCTGACAAAACTCGCTCGCTGAAACCATCGGGCCTGCGGTTCCCTCAGTCCATAACTCATAACAAACTCTGAAGTCTTCTCTCATCAGCCCCAAATCCACGACCCACTCGCGTACGTTGTATGGGGGTGCGTTTCTTAAGGAATCAGGGGTGCATGCAATAGCCAAGCAGCCATCTCCTCGCGCTGTGATTTGTTTTGATTGTACAGCAGTGCATGCTGGGTCCCATTGTTGCCATCCAGCTGCTGGAGCTGACTTCAATTAGTGGTTTTCATGAATCTCTCTGGTCTTTCTCAATCCTTAATGAGTTCACAGGCCTGGCGGGTCGATCAAATGAAGTGGCGGATGGTACGTTAGCGACACGAGCGGAGGCATGTCACTGGCTGACATCTGCTTTTTGAAAAACGAGCAAGAATGGGAAGAGGAGAGCAAATGATCCATGAAGACGCCTGACACATTCTACACCATCATCATATTTGTACAGATTCGATTAGATTTAATCTTACAGAAAAGTCTTATTCGGTAAAACTGTCTTCACGGAGAAGACGAGAGGAACAAAGTGTCTCCTCGACCTCGTTTACACGCCACAAGAGAAAAGAGACATTTCCTCTGACAAAAGAAATAAAGGGATCCAGACGTCTGCCTGCTCTTCTCCCGTGTAGACCAAAGTGATTGCTCCCAGAGCTGCTAGATTAAACATGGATCCAAACCCACAGCAAGACCGCAACAAAACAGTTCGGAGTGAAATGCAGTTTATAACCGGAGATTCACATAGGAGCGAACGGACTTCTGTGAGAAATCAGATGACCAAGAATGTTTCCTAAAACCAGGGAGATGTGTCAGTTTCTGCGTTTTACAGAGTGCGGTTATAAATCCTCTCAGTAGATGGCACACCCAGATAAGCCTGAGACACCAGGAAGTCTTCACCGTCCATTTACGGCTGTGACAGTTGTGTTGCAAGCACAGTGATGTTCCTTACATCGATTACAAACTGAGCCTCCTCTGGGGACACTAACAATGGCAGTAAACATTTTTTTTCTGTTTTAAGTGTCTCAACAAGGCAAATAATTCATTGAGGTCGTTGCGTTTGTGGTTCCAAACAAAAATGGCTCCACTTAAAAGTTATGCCACCCATCTCGAAAGTCTGTTTTAATGCCGCTCGGTTGTGCTGAGCTGGAGCTTTTTTCTCATGATGCCACTGACGAGATTTTACAGGAGGTCTGAGGACGACAGGCCGATGTCAAAGATGTCAGCACAGGTCTTTTGATTTCAGTCATTTGGAAATCAGGCCTGTTTTTTAAATGAAACGAAAGTCAAATTTCTTTGTTTTCATTTGAGCCATTTGAGGAGGCCATCTTGGGCTCAGGGCGACACCTCTGAACGTTTTCTGACATTTTAAGGACCAAACAACAAATCGGTTAATGAAAAAAATCAACAGATTTATAGATCATGAAAGAAATCTTTAATTGCAGCTCTAGATTTAAGACACTGACCATGAACTCCAACACCTCTAGTTTGATACCAGCTAAGGTCATTTCCCATCCCGCTTTCCTCATCTTCCACACTAAAGCATCTACATGTAAAGAATCTGAATTTCAAACAGACTGACCTACTCTCAGCTCTTGTCCAAAGACGGTCCTCTCGCCCAGGGCCGAGCAGTTCCACCGGCCATAGCGGAACTGGTACTGGCACTCATTGATTCCCAGCTGGGCGCCCTCGCCAATGACGATGATTGCGTCGGGCCGAGTCTGACACAGGGCCCTCTGACGGGGGGCCAAACCCGGTATCTTGTTGCAGATGATGTTTGCACCCAGGGCTACCACCGAGGATAGTGCCCTGTATATAGAGATGACAGAAGAAAAAGAAACTGATTTTACAAGAAAATATAGATGCGATTCTGTCTGACATGTACCTGCACCATCCTCTATATTTGCAGAAGTTTGGATTTAACTCTGTGTCCTGGTTGGACAGTACTTGGCTGTTATTCAAGCAAAAGAAGTTATTTTTCAGTTTCAAATTCAACAAGTCCACATCAGGAGAT
This sequence comes from Hippoglossus stenolepis, assembly GCF_022539355.2. Classification (NCBI taxonomy): domain Eukaryota; kingdom Metazoa; phylum Chordata; class Actinopteri; order Pleuronectiformes; family Pleuronectidae; genus Hippoglossus; species Hippoglossus stenolepis. The sequence goes on from NC_061504.1 coordinate 8,069,431, forward strand.
ACAGTAAAAACATTTTCTCCATCATTCATCCTTTTCCCAGATTCCATCATGTGTACTTTAATGGATCATCATAAAAACATGCAACTGAACAACAGAAAATCATGGAAATGGGACTGAACCCACTTAATTTCTTTCATCCCTTCTCCTCTGTTACAGAAAACATACATTACCACAGCTATTTTAGGTTTCCAGGACCTGCCCTTGTTATGAATGAGAGGCATGTATGGTGCAGCAATCATCCTCTTTGTGAGGGCCTGGGTCTTTTAATGTCATGAGAAAGCTCGTTACGTTATGCTGCTCCTATAGAGAGAGAAACCATGAGGTTACTCTTTTCCATATGTTGCTTTATGCCAGGTGCTGCCATGACAGAGTGGCTCTGGTGCAACGTGTAAATCCATGAGAGCAGGTTACCTCATCAGCAGCACACAAATTAGGAGATATAAAATATCATGTAGATTAAATATTGGCTTCATGCACCCAAATCTTCATTCACTGGATTTATGGCACGGTGTTAAAATAAAAAATGTAATGAGGAACAGTCTGCAGCCCTCGTCCCGTGGTATAGTCTGTGATTCCATTATGGAATAAAATGTAATTGATTGAACGACACAAATTACGCATATCCTACCAATGGCTCTGGATATTCCAACGTTTTTCCAACAGTACCAGAATCACAAGGGACATTTTTAAATATAGCAATTTACTCCAAATAGCGAGGTTAAATGTTGGCTTTAAAAGTAAAGAGACATGTTGCACGCTCTTAAGATAACATATTAACAACACTAGAACCATTTAACGCGCGATCTAACTTGACTTATCCAATTTCTCCCTGTGCGTAATTGGCCATTTTTACGCACAAGGAACAAGCATTTGCACGCGTCAGGGGACCGTCACGTAAAAAGTGACTCACGGTTAAAATAGGGCAAGTGCATTTCATAAAGAAACCTACAGGTAGCTACCGCTGGTGAGGATGAGGAAGATCTGTGGGTAGTAGACGGACAGCAGCGCGCTGCGAGAGGAGATGATGAGCATGGTTGCGCATTGAACACCGCTTTTGCTGCGCTCTTGCGGTTTGAAAAAAAAAACACGCGGATGGAGAAAAGAAAAAAAGAGGATGAATATATCCTTTTCTCTGAAGTCCAGGAGTTGGTTTGACTTGCAGTCGTCGCTCCTGCGCGCTGGTGGTGGTGGAGGGGGTGGTGTCTTCAGCAGCTATAGTGCAGCCGTGGCGCGCTGCGGCAGCTCCGAGCTCTGCTGTCCATGTGTGAGGAGATGAGAGGCTGCATCCCCCGGCCGAAGTGCGCGCTGCCACCTGGTCTGTGAGAGGACTGGGTGGGAGAGGGAGAGGGAGAGGGAGGGAGGGAGGGAGCGAGCCAGCAGGGTTCCGGAAGTCCGATTCTAATAAAGGAGCTGCTCACACCTCCACAAGTATCTATCTATCTATCTATCTATCTATCTATCTATCTATCTATCTATCTATCTATCTATCTGTCTGTCTCTGTCTCTTTCTCTCTAATGCTCTATCTATTTCTCTATCTCTCTAACCCCCTTCATCTCTCATTCATCCATCCATCCATCCGTCCGTTGTTGAGAATCTCACCAGCACAGTTTTTATCATGTAATATATATACCCCCATATTTTACTGTTCTAAGTATTGAAGTTAAAGGTTCAGCGTGTAGAATTTAGTGACATCTAGTGGTGAAGTTGCATGTTGCAGCTGAACACCCCTCACCTCACCCTCTCCTTCCAAACATGAAAGGGAACCTGTGGTAACCTTACCAGCTGATAAATGCTAATATTCATTCATATACACAATCCATAAATGCATATACACACATACATACATACATACATACATACATACATACATACATACATACATACATACATACATACATACATACATACATACATACATACATACATACATGCCTATGAGGAAATATTCAATAAACTTTAATATTAATTAAAAGCTAAAACCGGAAGATGAAATGTACGTTACTGACCAGTTACATGTTCTTGGCAGTAAAGATGTCAAGAGCTGAAAAGATTAGTGAACTAATTCATTAAACATACAGCAAAAAAAATATTATTTGAAGTGTCGATTCATTATTTCAGTCACTTTTCATCCCCAAAAAAAGTGAAATTATTTATTAATCTTCTGCTCACCTTTGTCTTTTATGGCAGTAAACTGAAAATATTTGCATTTTGCGCCTCTGAAGAAGTCACATTGTGCTCCAGGCAATCTGTTACAGACAACATGGTTTATTGATTACTTAAAAAAAAAAGTCACCTAACAAATTGATAAAGTTAGTCATTTTCATTTGCGACCCTAAGGATGACAAGAAGACGTGTCACAGTTATTATGATGTTATGTGTAAATAATTCCTGGTGAGAAATTCAATTTTTAATGCTCATCACTCCAACATCGGACCCTCAGTTTCTCAGTTATTGGCTCGTCAGTGGGTCAGAGGCATGTTGAAATGCTTCAGACTGTCAGTGGCTCTTTCAGCTCACATGTGCTGCTGGTGGATCACAGACAATACGCCCTCATGTGGTGGCATGAAGGAAGAATTTCAGACTCAATGCACCAGGTGCAGCATCTGTAGAGTTAGTGTTGATCAAGTTCTGAATTACTGTCTGTCTGTCCATTACTCTATCTATCTATCTATCTATCTATCTATCTATCTATCTATCTATCTATCTATCCATCCATCTATCTGTCACATTTTTCTATGCAGTGAACACTCTTGTTAAACCTTTACAGTCGTTGAGGTGCCCTATAGTGTAATTAGAGGAGAAGGCCGACAAGGGGACCACTAGAGGATTTGTTGCCGTTTCTTCCTTTTAAAGCTGTTCCACAGCAAACACAGGCCTGTTTGAAGTGAGCACCATGGGCGGAGACGCTCCTGTTCACTTCCATAAGGCACCTTCAAAGGACAGTTTTTATTGGTCTACTTCACAGAGTGGGCCGAGGACAAAGTGCATATTTTCCCCGCTTGTTGTTGACATTTCGGAGACTGAAAATCGAGACGTCCCGAGCTTAACTTGAGCCCAAGAAACAACCACAATGAGATAGTATTAATACAATTTGCTGCAAAATGAGACATCAGTCATGTGAACAAAAGTGAGACGCTCTCTTAGAAAAATGACCCGAGGGAAGTATTGTGGACGCAAACCTTTTCATTTAAATTCTCAGCGGCTGCCAACAGAGCGATTTGAGAGATAGCAGTGATTTTGGAGGAGAATAAAATACCGTTCATTCTTTGGCTGCTATAAGATTGGCCTGATGCTCGTGCCCACTCGGACTGTGTGTAACTGTAGCTGCAGTCACATGTACTCTGAGCTTTGGAGAATGAGAAGCAGCTTTGCCACTAAATAGCACCGTGTTGGCTGTTTAAACCTCAACATGCAGCCCTTCCAGTGGACAATTCGCAGATAATGTCTCTGGCTCGGGGGCAGCAGAGGAAGAACCCCTTTGTGTTTGTGTGTTCTCTGCGCCTTTTACTGCGTCTCTTTCTCAATCCCTCTCTCTTTCTGTCCAAATAATCCTCCTAAACCACAATTTCCAAAGCCAAGATAGCACTTAAGCAGCGTGCACTCACTGTCCTGGCGTTCACACAGCGATATCTGTTTCTTTTCATTTTTTTTTGGAGCAGGAGAAGAGGTGAACAGGGAGACATGGGAAGTGGGGAGCTGCACAGGAATTTGTTTTTACTGCCGAACACGCAGGACGTGGGATCGGTGATGACAGTGGCTGTGATACTTACAGTAATCTGTTGAGTTTTGACAGAGATGGTTTTGAAAACCTCATCCGCATTATAAGGATGAGTGACAGGGCTGGAGACAGGCAGGGAGAAGCTGGAGCTGCGATGCAGTGAGGCCTCCAACTGGAAAATAAAAACACAGATTAATAATGGTGTCTTATGGCTCTGTGGGATTTGGGGGGGCTATCTTGTGCCTGAGCCCAGAATCCTGAGTAGTTGTTAAGCAAATGGTTGTTTTTAAACATCATAGTAAACGTCTAATAATTCATCTTAAGTCATGTTTTTGTCACTGCCAGTCCCATCCTCGTGTAGTTAGTGATACAGGAGAAGGTGCTGCAGGAAAGGTTAATAGTCAAGTCAAGTTTATTTATACAGCACTTTTAAAAACAACTGCTGTTGACCAAAGTGTTGTACAATAAAAGAAGTGACAGTGCGAAATATAAGAAGAGAATAAGATAACATATAAACGAGGATAGAATGAAATAAAATAAAATAAAACCAGTAAAAGAATTACTAAAATAAAACAAATAAAAACAGTATGATTAGATGCACATCAAACTTTTGCAAAAGCTTTAAAAAAGAGAGAAGGAGCTAGAGAGATATTGTGTGAGTTCAGAGGGAGTTCCAAAATGTTGGAGCTGGATGGATGGAATTATGGAATGATGGATGGATGCTTCACAATAATTATAGGCTCATTCGCAGCCATGTCCTTTAGCTAATCATTAACTTCAATCACATTAATGAGGGATGGTTTCCATGTGTTGCAACCAATGTTTTCACCCAGCTTATAATTTTCGTTTAGTAGTTGAGTAAGATCCAAATTTGACACGTCATTCAGAATGCGTGCAAGGGACGAGCAGGACAACAGTTTGTCTTTTTCTATGTTTATTATTCCATGTAATCTGTTTGACAATTGTGCTCCAATAAGAAAAAGGTTGTAAATGAAGACCATTCTATTTTGTTCTTGTGACATGTTGTTTAGTGGCATGATCAGCAGTCAAAAGCTAAAATCCTAACCAATGTCTTCAGATTGAGATGATTCAAAGTTGACAAACAAACAACAATATTACATTGTGGGACAGAGGACGTCTGTGCCTAAAGGCCGAACATTTTACTGCAACGAGGAATAATAGATAAAAGGAAACCCAATGTTCTATTTCTATCATCATTATTTACTTAGACCATGTGAGGAAAAACATGCAAGAACACCCAAGAGCTGCCCCGCTGTTCTCTGTCACTACATGTAAATTTAGACTGCATTTAAAAAGACTACAGACAGAACCGAGACACACTATTGTCACATTATTGGTTTGAGTCTCTTCCCAGGATTTGTTGACACTGACAGAAACACAGATTAACACCAGCCTCAATCTTCAAATGTGACACTTAAGCTTGAGCTCGATGAGGAAAGACGTTTCATGAAAGGTTCTGGTCGTATGTAACGTGGGTGTGTGATCTGTGAAGAGCCCTGATGGGTTCCATTGGGTTTAGGTCAGGCAAGTGCCCACGGGCCATTTTGTCACATAGCGACATGCAACTCAAGTGGCTTTAAAGCTTCAACCACAATTGTTCCGACTTTAATATGGCAGCACAAACACATGGGGCCTGTGTGTGTAATGGGGCGAAGGGCATGCTGGAATGAATGAGAAATCTGAGTGTGGTCGGTGAAAAACAAAAACTACACCGAGGGGGGGTTTAACGGGCAGAGAGTGTATTTATGACACAACCGAAAGAAACTACTTTGTAATCAAATCTAATTTACACTGTTCAGAGCGTCCACGAAACATGAAAAGATGACAGAGGGGAAATTGTTCCCATGTCGCGTAAGAATGGTTCCACTTTTGAGCGATTGCTGTCGTCGATTTTGGGGCGCAGATGAAGGGGTTTTCGACAATGCCACGAGGTACATAAATGTCTCGAGAGCAGAGCCCTTTTCATTTAAACAGGATTTATGTCTTCGGTGCAGAAATGCAGATTTTCGAGGAGCAAACATGTTAAAGATGTTGAGGAGAATGGATGTGCAGAGTCACCAGAGAAGGTTTGGAAAACAACCCAAGAAAGGAAAAAGTGAGAAGGAATCTATAAAGTGACACCTTCAGCTTGTTATTTATTTGAAAGTCTAAATAATACCTCGCTATTTTTCACACCTTTAGCTCCTCAGTCTGGTTTTTGAATGGCCTCCTCCATTTGCCTTTACTCACTTGTAACTGCAGAGGGAGACAAAGCACTGGAGAAGATCCCCCCTTCGACCAGCCTTCTGCTTTGGGTCCAATTTATTCCTTTCACACCAACTTCACACCATCCTGTCTCTAATGGCATGAGAACAGCATCTGTAATATGTTTTCTCTAAACAGACACATCCATCACGCTTTAAATATTTTAGAGAGGATTTATCATCATGTTGCAATAATATCTTTCAGGCCCAAATTACATATTTTGCTGAGAAAATTCCTCTTTTTGCACAAATGTTCGTCTTATTGTTTAAAAATACTTAGTGTTGAGCCTAACGAGAGTTTGATGTTACCATGTGTCAGCAGTTTTAGAGTCACCAGTAACATATGAAGTATTTCATTTCCAGATCCTCAAGGGGGCTCTTTACTCCTGTGTTTCACAGTACAGGAGGAGAAGCTGTACAACAGCCCTGTCACTCCCAACACTCCTCAGTGGTTCCACCATCTTGGTTCCTACCATCGAAATGTCGAAATTCAACCGTCGCATTTGTTCGTGTGAACACGGGACGCATGACGTTTATCTATGAAATCTTTTAGTGGGTATCATCAAAACACATTTTGTTCTTTGCTGGTTTCCTCAAAGCTGAAGGGTTTTTCAAACGCACAAATCCAGAACAACTGAATCTTTTTATTTCTACACTTTATTCCCCCATCGAATACATCTGCAAGGATTTGAATTCTGTGTTCAAAGTTAGAGCAAGGCTTCACAGGGGAAAGAGGGATATGTATACACTCACCTATGGACACATTGTCATATTCAGACTTGTAACTTACAAATGGAAACATCATCCAGCTATTAGTAATTGATAGTAGGATTTAAAAGCCATTAGATCTGCTGAAAGGTCCAAAGTAACGACAGAATAAAGTGCTTTTCTAAACGCTGAGTCCTGTTACACTGCAGTGCCACATTTGTCACATCAGGACATGCATGAAATATTTATGAGTAATATTAACTCAAATTAAAAATCTAATAAAAAGTTATGGTTACTAAAAAAGTAACGAGTTAAGTGTATGGGTGTGATTATATGTGGGGGTCAATAGCCCCTCACTCCTCCAAATCTGCTGTATTCTGTCCTGGTTTCTCTTAAATGTAAAACACTGTTTGGTTCAAGTCATATTTATTCATATAGCACATTCATTATCAACAGGAGATGAGCCAAATTACAATCATGGCAAAAGAAGGTATAAAATATAAGAAGTGCAATGTTAGAAGTAAAATTTGTAGAAAATAAGTTTTAGGGTCGGAACAGGACCCCAAAACCAAATTCTAAACATTTTTCTAAATGTAGTTATTTTTGTCTCTTCTATTTTGTACTCATGCATTGTATTTATTTACAGAAAAATGTGTTAAGGAAAGGTGAACCGCTGCTCGTGTGTTCTCTTTGTTGATAAATTACCTACTTTTTTTTAGGCAACTTGGTTAATTACAGACTTAATAGTTTTTTTTCATCTACACCACCAAACATTGCAGTTCCACTGCAGCTGCTGAGATCTCCAGCACAAGTTGATTTGATGTGTTAGTAATTCGTATGTGAAGAATTATTGCACTGCGGCTCTGGGAATCAAACATGTGTTGCACTTCTGTAACTTTCTATTCCCATGGAAATACTCGGCCCTTAATGGGTTAGGCATCGTCGAAACACTAGAAAAATGGCTCCCACTCACTTTTCTCTCTTCCTCGCTCACGCTCACACGCACACACACACATGTTGATGTAGCCGCGACCTCTTAACTGGTTTTTTAGCAGGCTCTAATAGCTCAAATCAGAGAAAGTGAGGAGAAAAAAAACTTCTCTCAGAGTCACATCATGTTAGTGCTGACCTCGCTGATTGAGTTTGCTCACAATCACACGGGTCAAGGCTGGGGTGAGGCCCATGGATCATTTAGTTTAATGGCTGTTTCCTGCCTGCTCAAAATGTATGTGCCACATTGTAGGAAACGAGGAGATGTAATGTGATGTGCGACCATTTTATTTACAGGACATGATGCAGAAGTGGGGTATATAAAAAAATGGTGTGCAGGGACAGAGAGAAAAGCAGGAAGAAAAAGCGCCAACAGAGGGATGGAAATATAAAGAGTATAGAGGGAAAGATCAACAAGAAAGCGAGAGGGGAAGAAAGAGAGGGTGACAAAAGGCGGAGGGAGAGAGCTCTACTAATTTTGTGGCCTGTCTATGTCACCAGCACCCTGTTGGGACGACAGATGTGCAGATGATGTCATGTAGAAAGGAGATAGGGCGGGAGGGTGGAGCGAGCGGAGAGCGGGAGGACAGTGGACAGGCGGAGCCTCGATCTGAGAGAGGAAGGGAGGGAGAGAGGGAGGAGGACTGTGGCCTTCATTGCCCTGCAGTCACGCAATTATTCCGTTTTCATAAGATGGGACTCAGTAGAGTATAAAACGTGCGACTGCTTTGTTTCTTTTGCAGTTAGTTATGTGTTTGGATCAATGTGAGCAATAGTAAAAACGTCTGTACTTGATGTGCCGTCGTTATTTTGCTCTGCAGAAGCAACAAAAGTGCTGAAGTGGTGGTTTTCGTCGCCGGGACCTCTCACAAAGCCAAGCCTCTCCAAACCACACAGGCCATCGGAGCTATAATTTACTTAGTGCAGTCATTGCCGAAGTTTACCCTCCCATCCCCTGACCAGCCGCAGCATAAGAACCCAATTGTTCTCACAGTCTGCCAGTGACAATGGCTGTTTGTGATCATCTGGAGGAAAAAGAAAGTGAGAAAAGGGATTGAAGAGGGGCAGAGGGTGCAGCCACCCGATCCGGTCATTTGTACCGTTCACTGCTAAAGATATAGCCGGGGTCAAGTCGGAGTCTGGGAGGGGTCAGAGTGACCACTGAGGCCTGCAGGGATCACCTCAAGGACACAAATTTCCCAACAGGCCGCCCTTGTCCTGCGCTGTAACCCATCTACACCTGAAACATTTAGAGCAGTGTGTGACCAGCTTAGACCGGCCTCCTCAGCCCCCCACCTGCACCCTTTCAGGCCAATTGTGCTGGCATGGCAGAGGGAGAAATTGAATGAATTAAGCGGTCGGATGTTGCCTAATGGTTGAACTGCACAAAACGCAGCCATTCCTGGCATTGTTATGTGTTGGGAGGGAGACTGAGAGGGATTGTGCTGCTCGGTCCGGTGCAGGAAAGCAGCTAATAAGTGAGACAACCTGTGGGAATCGGCCCAAACCCGAAAAAGAGGACTGAGGCAGTTTTTTCCCTCCCCTGCTTTACTTTTCTTAGCTTTACTTTTCTTGGATCTGCTTTCAAACAAAAATTATAAAGAAAGGAAAACAGTCCAGTCATTGATCCATTGATTGAGTCATGGCCGAACACGTTGCACTCCACTTAAGATGAGATAATCCTGTGAAAAATGTAGCACCACCTTGTATAAAATCACTGCTTGGAAAAATAAAACATTTCATAAAATGCTGCACAAACTGCTGAAGTGTGGCTGTGCCCCGACACAATGCAACGGATAACTGCTCAGGTCTGGAGTTACAGATGCCAGCTGCAGCCTAGTGTTGTTGTTGAAAGCAGCTCTGACCTGAGCTTTAGGACACCCTTGGCCCTCTGGGTAAATCATTTAGCTGTTACCTGTGGCAACCAAGCTGCAAAACATACTGTACCTCCACTCGACTGCTGATAATAAAGTGATAACGCAGGGAGGATTACATTCGGACAGTAACGCGTGTGCATGTGAGCTCACACGGATTTCTAAGAGATGGAATCAGGTGTTAAATTACACTCGGGACATGCACTTGTCTCGATAAGCCCAGTGAAGAGCTATTATCCCTTACTTATTTTAATTATTTGATTTAGATAGATGCTCAGCCAAACTAAACTTTAATAAAAGATTTTCTTTATGTTTTGGGGATTTTTTTAAGGTGAAGTAATATGTTTATTACAATGGCAGCACTCTGGGCAGGGTAAGATAGTGCCAATTAAGATAATGGGCAATTGAAGAACATTCAATTATATTAAACATGTGAAAAAACAGAAAGCAGGGGTGGGGCCAGGGGAAAATTGGGTCACTTACCAACAATAAATGTGACAATTTGCTCAGAATTTTCATTTTCTAAGCCTTTTTGAAGTAATCTGGACCAATAAAGCGGCCACAATTTACAAAGAGGGGGCAATTATAAGTCTAACATCCATTAAAATGTCCTGATTCAGTAAGATGCACATTTGCTTATTCACTGTTTGCTCTATAGCTTTGAGCAAAGCAGCACGTCATTGAATATATGTTGAAAATGTTTCCTTTTTCAAGCACTTTGTGTTGTGAAATCAGACTTCAGCTGGGGACATTGCCCCCCCGGCCTCACCCTGGGATCCACCCCGGTTTTTAAGGTACTTAATCCAGTGTTTATAGGATCTGTGCTAGATGATGTACCTCATATGGTGCATGTCCAGTAGCTAAACCGAGCCACTTAGGACTTTATCAAACTTAACACTTATCTTGAATCATTTTACCCAGAGTAACTAAATATGGTGAAGGGGAGAAGGGTGTGATCTGCTCTCCTGGTCCGAGCTCTGCAGATCGATCCAGTCTCGACTCTTTTCATGGCGCTTACTTGGGCGTGGCACTGCACTGCAGAATGTCTGAGGGGACCAGGCCGGGGTACCGTCCAAAGAGAGGAAGGAGCAAGCAAGCAAGAGGGGAGTAGGTGGCGAGGGTGGGGGAGAGGGACAGCAGTTTGGCCCTCGACAAAAGCCTCCTCCTCCTTTTTTTTCCAAACCTCCCCTCGCCTCTCCTCCTCTTCCTCCTCTTCCTCTCCTCTCTCTAGGTGCTGTGTTTTGGGTGCTCCATGCAGAAGGGTCTGTGTCTGAGAGCAGTGGCCTGAAATAAGACTAAGAGGGTTCTCGGGCAGCGGTGAATGCTACCTTTGTCTGAGCTGCCATCCACACTGTCTGGAGACATGGCAGGGAGAGAGAGGAGAGAGTGTCTGATTGCAAATTAGTAGAGGCAAATGGAGAGACCCTGCCACCTCCATGAGACTCAAGCTCTCTGCTCCTCTCCTCTTCATCTCCCCTCGTCTCCTGTGAAAATAAAAACTCATCTGGTAGCGGAGTCAATCGTTTTCTCTTGTCAATACCTCTTTCTTAATTGATGTGAGTGAGTGATGGAGTTCATGTGCAAATCATATGAAATGAAAGATTGATGAGCATGGAGTGCTGAAGTCCATTTCGGTGTAAGGTTTTGGATGATAAGTGCTTAATACCATATCTACATTACATCCATCAGCGTGACTAACGTCTCTTAATATCACACTTAGTGATATTTTATAAGCCTATGCATTCTTATTAAAGTTTGTCCACTTTAGTAACTGGAAGGAAAAAGTAAATCACCAAATGTTTCCTGAAGTGGGAGATCTCTTATAGCTTCAGCATACAATTTTGAATACATTGGAAAAAATATGAATAATGTCCCTATAGATAACTGGAAAAAGACTTGGTTGAAAAAGCAAATAGTTTCAATGAATTACTTTATTATGAGTTTTACTTTAACAAAACAAGATGAAATGAAAAGAAAATATATTTAGTATTCATGGATCAGATTAATATATTTGCATATGCACTACATTTTTATACTTGCTAAGATTACACCAGTAATATAAACCTCAGTTACCATGATGTGTAATATTTCTCAAATATAATATGTATGATTACATACAAGACAGTAGAGGCTTGTAAATGTATCTATATATGCACAAATTCTGTTTAAATGTTTAACAATTTTTTATAAAATAATCTAATCAATTACATTTTAAAAAAAATGTTACTCTTCGAGAATAAACATTTTGTGTGTATAATTTTTTACATACTGTGGGTAATATTACTCTTATTTTGAAGCATTTATTTAGAATAGGCAAACATTAATTTGAATTATATATTGTGTGTGTGTGTGTGTGTGAGAGAGAATCTTCATCTGCATGAACTTGTGTCACATTCTAATCCCTATTATCTATAGCACCCATGCTCAGCCCATATGCATTTGAGCTGTAGGAGCACCACACACACACACACACACACACACACACACACACACTACACTCTCTCTCTCTTAATCCTACCTTTCCTAGTGAGTGTGGGTGTAACACCTGTGGACACAGATTTATCCCCCATCAATACACTTGCCTCTGTTGAGCAGTTTTGAACTGGGTCTTTTGCTTCGACTAAAGTGTACAGAGACAAAAACAAATACACACACACACACACACACACACAGTGATTTGAACATTAACATCTGCATAAACAAGCCTGCGTCAAACCAAAGAAGAGAGTATTCCTGTTTTACTTAATTACTAATTTCAAATAAAGCATTTCTGTTTCTTCTATAGATTATTACAACAAATCAGAAACACATAACATTTATTTTAATTACTGGCTCAGCTATAAAAAACATTCCCATGCAAACATAAAAAATATCTTAAAAGACAATACATTTTGTAAATGAGCTAAACTGAATTTCATAATAAATAGATTTAATTAACTATTTATTTCATAATCAACTTGAAATTTTACCACATATTCAGAAATGTATTTCTTAGTGAAGGAGTGTGCAAGGAGTCTATATTGACATGTAAATATTATTGACACCTTTTATTTATCTATATATACATCTATCTATACATCAATGTCACCAGCATGTAACCAAATGACTTATATTTATACATGGTACTTTATACATAGAGTACATTATTGTTATATGTATTGATGTTAAGTGAAATTATGTTCTTCTTGCAATTTTCTTGCAAATAACTTTTTTATACTGGGTGTGTGTGAATATATATATACACACACATCAGCTGTGATATGGGTTTTTTAAAGCAATAACAATTTCCATCCATCTATCTATCTATATATGTATAAACAAAATAGATAGGGTGAAACCCCCATTCAAAGTAACTTAAATAACTTTAATAATATTGTCAATCACTTACAAGAAAATTTGAAATGGCTGTATTGTCAAACAAAAAGAAATGTTTTTTACACAGAGATGTATTGTCATCTACTTCTTCTTCTTCTTTGCTCGGTGGAGGAAGTCGATGACGATACATCTCTGTGTAAAAAACATTTATTTTTGTTTGAGAATACAGCCATTTCAAATTTTCTTGTAAGTGATTGACAATATTATTAAAGTTATTTAAGTGACTTTGAATGGGGTTTTCACCCTATCTATTTGGTCTTATAAACCAGTATAAGCTAATAAAAGTGTCTATAATGCTGGGGATGATTTTTAATTATGTGTAAAATGTGGGAGTGGTCCTTTAACAGCTCTGTCTCTCCTCCTGTCCACGGCTGGTGAATGTGTGAAGTGTCTGTAGAGCTCATCAGGTTGTGTCTGCAGGTCTGGACCTGTCTGTGATTCACCTGAGGATCGAACCCCATCACCCGAGCTTCATTAACCTTCAGCTGACCGAACCAGCCTCATTATGGCAGGCAGGCTAACAAACAGGTGTGACTGTGCGTTTATTCACTTCGCCGCCTTTCATTAGCTAGCACAAACAATTAGCTCCAGAACTAAAGCTGTAGCTACCATAAAAGATAAATAATGATTTGAGAGCTGAACTGGCTAGCATAAATACGCTTTGGAGGTAAACCTGTAGCGAGCATAAAAAAATAAATAATGATTTGAGAGTAAACCTGTAGCTAGCATAAATTAGCCTGGGAGGTAAACATGTAGCTGGCATAAAAGATGAATAATTATTTGAGAGCTGAACTGTAGCTAGCATCAATTAGCTTTGAATGTAAACCTGTAGCTAGCATAGCTTAGCTTTGGATCTTAACCTGTAGCTAGCATAAAAGACTAATAATCATTTATGAGCTGAACTGTAGCCAGCATGAATTGTCTCTGTAGCTAAACCTGTTGCTAGCGTAAAAGGACAAATAATGATTTGAGAAGTGAACTGTAGCTAGCATGAATTAGCTTGAGAGCTAAACCTGTAGCTATCATAACAATACAAATTATAAGCTTAAGCGCTTAACCTTTTGCTAGCATGAATTAGCCTGGAGCTAAGACTGTAGCTAGCATGAAATGATAAGCGGCTTCAGAGCCAGAATTAGAGATATACACAAATTCGGGCTAACATGTGTTTGTGTGTTATTCAAACTTTTTATTATAATTTCCTGAACTTGACACCTGCTACTTGTTGACACATTTTTCGTGTTTTAGTACATTTAGGACTTTAGTGGCTGTATTGAACATGTGCAGGCCTGTTTAACATTGGGAGTGGTGGGGTGACACAAACTAAAACAGGGCCTATTATTGCAGCTAATCCCAGATGGAGCTGTGCACCACATTAAAACTGTGAATGTGTGGAGCCCTTGTTGTATTTTATTACATTTTAATCTCTAAATTCACAAATATGAACTCGGTGCAGGTAAGGATTTTGCGGTGGTAGTTGAGGCTTCTTCTCCACCACAAAGCCTCTTTTCCACCAGGCTGACATCAGGTGAGTTCAAATGAGAGAATGGTGCTTTTTACCCCGCGGAAGGGGCCGGAGGAGAGAGGAGGGGGCCATTAAATAAACGATCCAACACAGCCTGCTTTTTTTGTGGATGTTCCACCGGGCTCTCGCCTCCTCTCTCCGCTTTAGGAGACACTAAATAAGCGGCTCGGTGGCGGCTCACGGGCTGCCTGCCTGCTGCCCGCCCGGGCCGGTTGTATAACGGCCGTGTCACCTCAGCTGAACCTGACGCATCTGGTTCAGCGGCGGCGGCGCAGTCTGCCGCCCCGTGTCCCCGTTGAACCGAGCTGCACGGCCGGCGAGAGAGAGGCAGCGAGGGGCGGGAGGAGAGCGGAGGAGAGGGAGGGGGACAACTCTTTTTTATTTGTCCCGCTACAGCTGCTCTCTGGAAATTGTCCTCAGCATGACGATGTCTCCTGCGTCTCAGTCCTCAAATATTGTCGCTTTGTGTGTCTCCCCTGCTCGCCATGGGTCCAGGCCAGCCACGGTCCAGGAGGCGTGAAGCCCACGGAGTTGGAGGAAGAGACCGTCCAACTTGAACTTGACATTTACTGGTATGTAGTTTTATTTGTAACCTCTTTGTTTTGTTTAGTGGTGTACGTTTGCGCAAAGTGCGTAGAAGTGTCAACGAGGACGCGTCTTTTTCTAAGCGTACGGCTGTGTTTCCTCTAGACTGGGTCACTGGATGTCCACGCTGTTGTGACTGAAACGATCCACGGTCCTCGGGGGAGAAGTTGTACAGGGTGCCGCTGAAAACAAGCACGTTCGGACTAAGAGCTTAACAGCTTAACATAATCGTCTGTGAATTTGAAAACAAGTCGCGAACATCTTTCCAGCGCTTTAGCGAGGAAATGAAATGGACGCCGGGCGGCACATTTCTCCCTCTTGCGCTACAACAAGGAAAGAGAGCTCGCCTCTCCGTGGCCCACTTTCCCTCCGCAGACACTGAGGCATAATCTTCCCCTTTGTCCCCGATGCAGGCACAGATACAGGCAGCATCACGTCGAGCCGGTGGGGAAAAAACATCACCGCTCTCCAAGTGAGCAATTTGTAAGATTTCAGCAAAAACGTGCATTCAATTAGAAACGCGGCGCTGACCCTGTTCACCCCGAGATGATCAGTGTATGTAAGACATGAGAACATATGGTGGAGCTGTGTGGTTTCCCCTGATGTGTCACTGTGGTTTCCCTCAGAGAAGTTTCTGATGAAATTAATTCTTTGAAATCTGAGAGGAGCAGACTCAGCAGTAGCTCAGTGTATTTTTTAATGGTTAGAATGGATGTTTCCTGGCTGCTTTTCAGGTGTGCTGTGAGCTTAAATATCAAATATTAAAATATAAAAAAAAGACAATTAATTAAATTCATTTGAGAAATGAAATTGAGGATATATATATATATATATATCATGTAGATTTCCACATTAGAGAGCAAAATAAAAGTTTTGAGGTTCTTATCAAGTTCATTATATAGCTTAAATCTTCTTGTGACTATAGATGATAAATGAAAATTTCCATGAAAAATGATTAAATTTGAGCCGTCATCTTGCTCCGAGCAACTAGAGCAAAACGCACGAGTCCACTTAAAATCATAGAAACATTATTGTTTACAATAGAATCACATTGTTTTTTTCCATTTTGTTATGTGACCTGGTTTTATGTGAGCTTAGGACATTGTCTCTTTTTAGTTTAGTTGTATAAGATCATGCCACGGCTATTGTTCATGCCTAAGATAACTTCTACCCACAGCACATCAACACCTTATGCTCGGGACAAGTCCCAAGTTTATCTTTAGGATTCGTTAATCCTTTGAGATCATCAGTCATCCTGCATGCATTTCGCTTGGTATGTGTGTGTGTACGGTGTGTGTGTGTGTGTGTGTGTGTGTGTGTGTGTGTGTGTGTGTGTGTCTTCGTCTGCAGGTTGGCCGTCTGGATAAGGTTCTGTTCGTACCAGAGTGTCAATGGAAATTGCAACGCTGCAGTGTTTCCCAAGATGAGATGTGTGTTGGCTGACAGAGACATGGTGTTGTGCGATTACCACGTTGTCTGTTTTTCTCACCCTTCAGCTGGAAGGAAAAACTGAACTGTCAAAAGCCGGAATATGAACAGGGTCACAACGTCCTTTTGGCCGCAGCCCTTGGTTGCAAACCAAGCTCTATTATGTAATGTATTAACACGCTGATATTGCATCTTGTTTTATAAAAAACAGACACCCTTATAAACAGGAAGATTCCATAGTACATTTGAGAAAATGGAGCAGAAACACAGGTGTTCCTCAGACAATGGTCCAAGTCTCATTTCTCTTAGTTAGTGGGACAGGAGAGAGCACACGGCTGTAGTGTGAAAAATGGCGATATTGTTGTCTGATTTAACCTGCCACCCTGGTGCTGCGAGCCCCTCATCGTGGGCAGTATCCGCAGTGGCCAATATGGAGGAGACGAGAGACCTGGATTCACTCGTATCTCCTCTCAATTGCTTTCAGAACAGTTTCATCCTCTGTCCCCACTTTCCCTCCCACTCTCTCATATCTCAATTGATTGAAACCTTAAACGGCGATATTGGTGATAAAGCAATCCAGCCTTTCTATGAATAGTTGATTGGATGTGATTACGATGCAGTGTGTTGTTTCTTTAAGGGCATTTCAGGTCAGAGGGCGGGAGGCGGTGGTGGTGGTGGTGGGGGGGGGTTGCTGGTTCGGTGTGCACGGCTGATACTGCAGTGTGGTGTGTTGCGCTGTCCCGTTCCTGTCCTGAGCAGCGTTGTGGAGGCGCACAGAGACTCCTGTCACTCCCTAATCAGGTCATCAGGCGTTTTGAGAATGTGAGCACGTACTGCTTTGGTCTCGTCCCGAGAAGAGACTTAAAAGGTGTTTCTGTTAGCCTCTTTTAGATACGCATCATTTATTTTTATTGTGTGTGCCTGAGCCACCTTGTCATGTTCTAATCTGCACAGATGGAGGGTGAATTAACAGTCAGAGCAGTGGGCGTCTGTCAGATTATTTCAGTTTTTTTCGGTATACACAATGTGACGAGCTATGATTTGGTAGCATAGAGTGTAGCTAGTGTGTATTTTCAAGTGCAGCCAGGGCAGTTGTGTGTGTAAGTGTTTGTTGATCTGGTTTTGCCTTTGCTGTCCCCACCAAACACTTCACGTTTTAAATCTCTGCGCATCTCAGTGCAGGGCATTTAAGTGCTTGACCTAATTTCTCTGGCAGCAAAGAATCCACTCTAGTGAAGGCCTTCCTCTGTGTGTATTTGTCCGTGTGTGCATGCATGCGCGTAGCTCTGGGTGTTTCCTCCTTGCCTTTCTAACAGGAAGCTGATGTGGAGTTCAACTGAGGACAGGGAAAAGGCCTTTTCTTTCCACTGTGAATCATTTGAGAGCGAGAGAAAAAAATGAAAAAAAAGGAGAGGGGAGGAAAAAAAGAGACCAGGCCGCTGCATTGATTCAACCCTCTGCAATCTGCCCTGCTTTTCTCTCATTTTCTGTTTTTCCCTCCCTCTTCCTCTACATTCTCTATACCATATTGTCCTATCTTGTCCTTTCTTCACACCTATTTAGTTTCATTTCTAGTGCGACTGATGTTGGATAGAAGGCAGAGTTCTGCAGGGAATCGGCGAGTTTATGGAGAGTTCACGAGTCCTGTGAGAACGTGGGGAGGGAGGGAGGGCCAGAGGAAAGGAGAGACGAAAAGCAAATGAAGCAGAGCTCTGTGGGGAGCAGTGCAGGTTCTTCCGGTTCAGTTTTACCATACCCGCAGCAAAAAGAGGCTGCCTGCGTTATGTACTTAGGGGGGAAAAAAACATAAAACACCTACACAAACTGGTTTTATTAAAGCCAATGTTGAGGCACTGTGGAGGATTCTGAGTCCCTTTGTATTCCCTAAAAGTGGGGTATGGAAAGAGCAGGCGCCAGAAATAGCTGACAAAACCTTCTGGGCGGGAGATAAATGGCTAAAATATTAATATTGAATATCATCTTACTGGCAGAACAAAACTTTGGTTTGAAGGTCACTGAGATTAAATTTGCTCTCAGTCACGTTTCATGTCGGACAATGCTTGTTCCAAGAATCAAAAACAGGCCAAGGCAAATGTTATAAATGTTTAAATAGCATGACCTAAACCCGAGGTGTGGATAATCTCATCTTCAAGGTTTGGTTTACATATTGCAGGCAAAGGTTGTTTTGGAGTGGGGGAATTAAATGAGACCAGATATTGTAACTGAAACCACCTACTAAACCTTTTTTATGTGCTCGCAAAATATTTAACTGTTTGGGTTGTATGTCTGCAATATTGAACTAGAACATAGCTGCTATAGTACGACAGAAATACGTATATTTCGGCAGTGGAGATGCATAACCGTACAGTTCATGAAGAAATGCGGTGGCAGTTTGGTTGCTTTATTTCTTGCGTGTATAAAGACGTTTGTATCAATACAGCAGAGGCTGATTTGCTCTGAGAACTTCTCCATTTAAGCCTGTGTCTTATCCACATTCCCATGAGCCTGACTCAGAGTCAGAGCTGTGGCTGACTTTGTGCTCTGACCTTCGTAAAGGGCAGAGAGTGAATCAGTGAAGTGTTTTATTGTAATACTCTCTGAATGGACACAATTTCTTCATGATAAATGTCTGCTCCTTTTATAGAGATACACTGATCTGGGTTTTTTTTCAGTACGGATACTGATCCTGATATCTGGGCTTTGGGTATCGGCCGATACATATTACTGATCTGATACCAGTGTGTAATTAATAAGCTGCATGCCTCGCTGTGTGGAAGACTGGGATCATTCTTTTTATGAGTAGATTAACATCGGCTTGACTTAAATCCTAATTTTCTAACTTTGTAAACAAAAATGCAACTAATAAATACATATATATTTAAATGTACCGTTAATTTACATAATAATGAATTGTGCACCAAGATCTTCAAAATTAACGGCGATTACAATTCACATGTAAATCTTTACTTCAGCAACGAAATGATCAGTAATTAAAATTCCAGTTTGAAACAATAGAACTATAAATTGAGAACTAACTATAAACATTAAATCACAATGAAGCCACAAGCTAGTGCAAATTATATAAAATCACAGATCACACAAGTCATAGCAACAAGTAATTTGCTGAAAACAAAACGTTCAAAATGAATATGCTCCATGCTATATTAGCTGAGCTCTCCTTTTTAGCTAAATGTACAGGTGTTCTGCTGAGCTGCTGGCACACGATGTAATACGTAGACGTAAAAATAGAATAACATGAGATGCAGCTGTTTGAGTCAGTATAGAACCAAAATCCAGTGTCAGTATTGGGTCTTTGCATCCCAACTCCTGCATGAACTCCATTTTTAATTGTTCTTATGCTATACATTGAATCCGTTGTGTTGTCATAGATTGAAATAAGAAACTCAAAGATCATCACTGATACTGTAAGTTTAGGTTTCAAAAAAGAACGAATGAACTCAAGCTGATTCTGTGCCCTACACCACTGACATGCAACAGCAGAAATGTTCTATTAAGAATGCCCTGTTCTTCTGTTGTACTGGCACAAGCTGTGGGAGAATGACCTGCAACCAAACCGTGCTCCACACGTCCTAATCAATCACAGCTCTTGATCAGTGTTAACAGTGCAGGTCGAAACAGCCGAGCTGTGACCTTCCATCCTCTTTTCGATTTGTGATTTGAGTCTTTTTCCTGTGTGTTTTTTTTTTTGGGTGCAGGTCAACAGAGGACAAATGTGGATGTGGAACCACAACTTCTCAGACTCTACAAAGCATGTGAGTACACTGGGACTGTAACACACACACAAATGTCCTCTGAGGCTGTGTATTGAAAGATATGGGCAAAGACGAAGTTTATGTTGCTTAAAAATTCAGCTTAAGTCATTTTGGTCAGACTTTTCCTTAAAATGATTTAGGATTCAGCTTGAAGGACATAACGATTAGAGCTACCTTATTATGCTTCTTCAGCAAGATGCTGATTATTTGTTTGATTATTAAATGAACATATGTATGCACCTTAATTTGAATTTTGCATTAATTGGCATGCAATATCTATTTGAATCTATAAGGGACTTACTAGGTTATATGAAGTTTAAAGAATAAAATAGAAATGAAAAATGTATGATTTTTATCAATAGAATTCAGGCAGAATACATCATTCCACAGTGCGTGCAGTAACACCATCAGCACTCTGACTTTACTGATGAAGGCAAAAGATGCCTAACTTTAGTTTATGAGCAGTGTTACTGAGTAGAAGGATAGTTTTATACATTTTATCATAATGGATAATATGTAACATGACTCTCTGAGAACAAATAAACCAATTTTTATTTTCTTCCAAGAAGTTGACAAAATTACATCTTTGACTCGTGCTGTAGTCATGGAATTAATGCAATTTGAAAAAGGGATTTTAAGTATTGTTTTTTACTCATAAAGAAAAGTGACAGTTTTAATTAGGCTTAATTGTACTGGATCAAAAGTTAAGTAAAGATTCATGACTTGTGTTCAGAGAGATGTTTGTGACAACAGTGTTGAATGACAAAAATACTTGTAACTCAAATACACCACCTGTCCCTGGCCAGGGTTAAATCCTAGTTGCAGCTATTGTATCATGTTTGTTTTAACTTGCATGGGCTACCAGATGGGTGGAGTTTACCGGTGCAGTATAATTCCAGTAGTGCAAGATCAATAACAGGCTCAGAAAAGTTCACTGAGTTCACTGACGCAGCTCGAAACCTGATGTTCCTCTTCATCTAAAGTAAGAAACAACCCCTCCTCCTGACAGTCACATACAAACTGTGTTTTGTATGTAGGACTTCACTGGAGCCACAGCATTTAATTCTTGTATTGAATGAAGCCTGCTGTCGTTTTGATTTCCCACCATTGCATCTAATGGAAAAACTCTGTATGTCTCTCACATCAGTTTGTACCCTTTCCCCGTAATTCAGCTTGACATAATGACAAGTATGTTTGGAAACATTAGGAGCTTCACTAGAATATGAAATTAATTTCTGCGGCTTCGAGGGATCGGGCGCAGGATTTGCTTGTGACTGATTGAGTGAGACAGAATAGTGTCCTTAAAAGTTTTATTTTGTTGTGGCAGCTGCATTTTCCTGTGTGTTCATAGTTGAAATTTGACTTGAGTGCACTTCAGCTCTTCTGTCTTGTCCAGTGGGATAAATAAATATGCATCAAATTGTTTTTTAAGTATAAAAGTCAAAACCACTCTCTTGATAAATTATTGATTAAAGCAACATTTAAATTTGTCTTATGATTTTTAGTTTTGCATAGTTAAAAGAGTTTAACTTTATATTTTTTCACATTTGAAATATTTTATGAAAGCTTCAATTGTTAAAGTAAATACTAGGAGACAGAATAAGGGGTAGAAAGTAGAACAAATGTTATGTGGTGTATAATAGGAATAGCTTCCATAGTAATACAGACTGAAAGTAAAAAATGTTAAGCCTCTACCTATACTGACTATCAAATAAAGCAAAATCTACAAAAGTTATATGAATATATAAATCCACAATGACGCATTCTTCTTCTTGTTTTTTAAAAGTCTTGCATTCATTGTGTTGATCTGTGTAACAAGTTGCTCAGACCCACAAAACAAGCTTTAACAGTCCATAAAAACTGTTTGTAAATGCTGTTCGACTAAAGTCTGGCTCTGCGGTAGAAAACTGGAATCACACAGAAGTATCTTAACAGAGAGGTGGGTAAGGTGCTTTGTTGCTTCTTGTCTCATGCTTTTTGCAGAAAATACACTGGAACATCCTTTAGGAAAGATATTGCCATCCCAAACTGTGGCAGCAACATTTATTTATCAATAAAATTCACACTGGCATAATAACGTAGCCGACAGTCGGTCTTATCCTAACTCGTTCATCTTTCCATGACCTCATGGTGTTTTCCATCAAGGTCAAAAGTGTTTCGTAAAGGAAATGGGGCGTTTTTTTTACTATTCGACCGTAGCTTAGTTGTCACCTCTCTCTCTCTCTCCCTGGCGTTTCTCTTCCCTCTCCTCTTCCTCTGTCCTTCTCTCTGCAGAGGTATGGCTCATGTGGGACCTCTGCAGGTGTTGCGTCACACACAGCACGGCTGACCGACAGTAGGATGAGTTTACTTTTCTTGCAAAGCTTACAACTGAAAAAGCAAAAATGTAAGTTTCCTAGAATAAGAAAAACCTATAGAGCTTATTTATAGATACAAAAGCAGTTCAAGTTGTGTAACATAATGGATTTATATAATAAAATCCAACATGGCCTTTAATAAATTTAATGTCAATTTTAATGCCCAGAAAAATTTATGTTGCTTTCATTTTTGTTCAAGTTCTCTGATTAGATTAATCCAGACAAGAGTAATAAAATCAATTGAGCCAATTAAAAAGGAAGTGATTAGAGTAAAATGTTTCATAGAAATATTTATTAGAGTCAAAAACATTATTCTCTCAGTATTAGTATAAGATCGTCACATTTACAGTCAGATGAGCTGAAGAAGACCCGAGCCTCTGTCCTATACACATATATACAACACCATATTTCATTTAAATGTGGTTTGTTTGGCATTTTAATGGATATTTTCATCCCGGAGCCTCCCACCCACAGTGCCTCGACGTCTTTCATTTTTAGCATCAGAGGCTGCGTTTTACATGCAGAAGAATTTTGTTTTTGTAACCCAGTTAACCAAGTTGTGGGCTGACTCATTCAAATCTCCTATCTCCGTTGGAATAGCTCTTTCTCATGATTATGGAAAACCTCAACTGGGCTGTCTGGCTTTCTTCCATTTCTGTGGCATGTAAATACCCTACTCACATTTTAGCAACCAAATGTACAATTCTGCATTATTGATAGATGAAATATTGCTTTAGAATTAATCTTTCATAATCTTTTATAGGGTTGTTTGTTATTTAATTTTTCTATTTGCGATTACCACTATACTATACTTCTTCTCCTCTCTTCTGTCTTTTCTGCTTGGGGTCTCTCCACATTTCTTATTCTATACCCCGTGGGCAGATAGGATATGATGTAAGCCACATGGACACACTGAGTATCCTTGCAAAGGCCAAGGTGGATTAAGCAGTGTCTGATTATCAAGTATGACTGGTGCTATGCTTGATAACAGTGCGTGTCCACTGGCATTTATAGTCAAAAACTATTTCTTATAGGGTTCAGAGCAGTGTAACAGTGTTAATGAATTAGTTAGGGCAGAGGTGTGAGGTAAGTTTGTGTGTGTGTGTGTGTGTGTGTGTGTGTGTGTGTGTGTGTGTGTGTGTGTGTGTGTGTGTGTGTGTGTGTGTGTGTGTGTGTGTGTGTGTGCGTTTGCGTGTGTGTGTGTGTTTGTGCTTATGAAGGAGAAGTAATTTCTCTCCACCAGACAACCAAAATGAACTGTGCAATGGCTAAAAGAATCTGTCTCTCTGGTTCTCTCAGTCTGGGGCCTGCTTCCCCTCAACAGAGCGCTTGGCCACTGCTGCATTGTGGTTCCGGGGCCTCATTTGAATGGGCCTTTAGTATTTTGTGTGAACAAGTCAGCGCCATTTGCATTTGTTCCAGTCACAAAGGTTTAACAGGTCAATAGGGACTCCCTGGCAGAAAACTAACACACTAGGGTACCTTTTTTTTCTCCCTCCCCTCATGTCTCCTCCATCGCTGGGGTTTTCAGGCTCCCAGCTGGCTTGTCCTGGTTGTATATAACTCAAGCATGTGGCGTGTACAGTATCTATGTGTGTACGAGAGAGTGTGTGTGTTTTAGGACATGATTGGTGACGAGAGGGTGTCAGGGTCAGAAAAGAAGAGCTAATACTCTCCAGGCTGTTCAGACAAAAGTTTAATTAACATACAACCTATAGCAGGAGCTTGTTTGAGTGACAGACAGTGTTTGTGTGTGTGTGTGTGTGTGTACAGAGAGAGGGTAGACTCTTTGTCTCAGACACACAACCTTAATAAAATTTCTTGAACAATACCAGACATGTGGGAGCTCATTGCACCTCACCATCAACAACAAATGTGATGGCAGCACACATGATCATTGTGCCATTAATAGTGATAAACGTAAAAACTTAGTTTGAAAATATTTTTTGTTCCATCTCCTCTCTGAGAATATGACACATTATCGTCTCATGTTTTGTGTGTAGAGGCAAACAAAATACTACTTTTTTTCTTTTTAGCTTTGTTGTCATTCCTAATGAAAACTAGTGGAACCCAGTAGATGAAATATGTTGAGCTAGCTTAGGGCTAGCAGGGCCCATATTCTTTAAAAAGGGCACTGACTTTGCTGACATGCAGTTTTTCAATTCAGTGACCAGTGGCGGGGGAAGTAGTCATGTAAAAGTACAAATAAATTGACAAAAGATTAACTTAAGGAAAAGTATAAGTACTACATTAACACTTCTACTCAAGTAAGTAAGTACTTGCTTTTAAATATACTTAATGTATTAAAAGTAAAAGTACTTGCTGAATAAAGCCTATTCTCTAATGCAGCAGTCTGCTACATCATTATGGCGAAGTCTTGCTGCTGTTGCAGGAGCAGGCAGGGTCTGATGTTACCTTCCGAGTATGGACATTGAACCAATTCCCCTCTCGTTATTGATTACTCTTAAGAATATGAACAAACAATTTAAACATATAACTTGATGTTTTGTAAAAATATTGGAGTAGAAAGTACAGATATTTGGTGACATATGCAGTGGAGTAAAAGTGAAAAGACTGCAAATATAAATCCACTGAAAACTAATGAAAAATATATTTAAGTATCGTAAATGTACTTCATTACTTGCCACAACTGTCAGTGACTTCCAACACAGAAGCGTCTTTGAAGCACCAATTCTAGCAACATATTTAGCAAAATTGAAACAAAGGCTGTTTCTGTATTTCTGTTTTTGGAGAATATTTAGAGAGGACAGAGTATCCTCTCATTAAAGATTGATTGTCATTTTTTGGGAGGACGGCAGAATTGACTTTTCATGGTTGTGTTCTCTCCTGAGTGTAGCCTCTGTTGCTCGCTTGGGGCTTTCCACATCCAAAACCCCAAAAAGCCACAGCGAATATTTTTTGTACGATATGCTTATATATAATGATATTTTTAAAATTTTAATTTAGCCAAAAGCAGTGGGTAGTTGTAGAATAATGCAGCTCCTCTGCAGCATTTCCATCCACTTCATGTGGGTTGTAAGTGCAGTCATGGCTGCGGGGTCTGTTAGTGCTCACAGAGTTTGTCCTGCGTTTAAAAAGTCAGCAGCCGCCCCCTCTTCACAGCCAGGTGTGCTGCTGAAGGGTCCTCAGGTAGGACAGAGAACCCCCAACCTGCTCAGTCACTCTGGGTGAGAGGATCCACCTGAGTGGATCATGAGTGAATAGACTGTAAAGCTTCAGTGTTAGACTTCACATGTTTTTGCCGATTCTATATATCCATTTTCATAATTATGAGGAATGGAACGATATCAAAAATGCCTCTTTTAATCATTACAATGGGATTTTATCAAAAGCTTAGTGTGGCACAGTTACTATTATCACAGTAACATTCCCTCACAGGCTTCTTGTGTATAATGTGGTGCAGAATGAAACTAAAGGCCCCATTCAAGGTCAAGTCTTTGTATAGTTTAAATATAGTCTCAGGAGTATGTACTTTTTTGCACATTATTTGTTTTACACCCGTGTACGTTTGTGTGATTGTCAATATTGAAATTGACTCTTGGATTATGTGTCATTGACCATGTAAATCTTAAGAAAGAAAAGTATTAGTGTGTCACAACGTGCAGTATATGTATGTATGAATAATGTCTGCAGAAAAAAGTGGTTGAGGGCAGACAAGTAATTTTTATAGAGAAAAAACAATTTCACTCTCAGGAGACTTGCATGTAAAGTTCTATATTTTAGTGTTAAAGCTTGTTTCTAGGCACTTGCTAGTTTAATCACTGTGTGTGTACACTTACATGTACAATATAAGGAGCTTGTCTTAGTTACTTGGCGCACGTCGCATAAATATAGCAAGATATTCAGACGCACATAGACACAATGTATACAGTCGGCTACAGAACTATGTACACATCATGCACAGCTGTACACATGATTAAAACACTCATCATTTGTATTTATATCAGAGTATTCAACAGACAGCAGAGGAGCGACAATTCAAACATTTTGTGGCAGACCTGGAGTAGAAGCCATGCTTACAATTTTGCTCCTGCCGTGCTGATGCGAACCCGCCCGACCGCCTCACTGTGCTCACCTCTCCTCTTTACTGTATTTTGTTACAGTTGTTTTTGTTGAGCAGTGTGACCCACTATCTGCAATTTCTGTTCCATTATTATCTTTTAAAACCTGCTACACAGAAGGCAAAGTGTGAGCTGCAGCGTCAGGTGCTACAAGCTGCTAGCTACAGGCCTGTAGCCAGGCCCAGAGAGCCAGACCTGGCAGCTCCGAGGCTGCGACGTGTGAAACGCTGCACACAAAGGAGCTCGCTCCATCTGTATGCACCCTACATAGGCAGGCTTTTGTTGCAGCCGACAGGCACATGACTGCTAGCATCTTAACCCCTGAGAGCCAGCGTCTCCTTTCCCCTCTCACTAGACTGCACACTGCAGCAGACACCACAGTATGTTTATAGAGATTTATGTGTTTTGTATTTTTGCGAACATTTCAAACCTTAAAACTGTCCGGAAAATATATTTAAGAAGAAAAGGTTATTACAGATACATTTTAGGATCAATAAAGTTAAAATTCTCATGTGTTCATGTCCAAGCAAAACTTAGTTAAAGCAAAATGAATGCCATACATTGTTTGACGAATTGGATCAGGGCTACATTTTTAACAATGATTTGAGGTTAATATTGAGGTCAGCCATGAATAGAAAAGGAGCAGAGAACAAAACCAAAAAAAGTGTTAAGTGTTTTCACATGAAATGTATGTAAAAATATGCAGATTAATAATTTCTGTACTGTTGTATGGATTTAACAACAATTATGAAGGTCAGATTTGCGATAGTTTCACATTTCAGCTTTAATTGCATTTCTGATAACTGCAAGGACATCTTTGCTTATTTGTCTGTACATTTTGCTTGAAGTTGTGTAGGGACAGTTCAGAAATGAGTCCGCAGCTTCCCACTGGGAGACCCCTCTGTAAAAATCCAATTAAATATAAATCACAAGCATCAAGTCTCGATGGCTGCAGCAGTTAGGCGATGCTCCGACCTATTATCACTCTTCATTTTTCAATTTTAGGATGCTACATGCACGTCCTTGAGTGGATCATTAAGTCCCACACTCTATGGCATGTTTTTCTTATTAAACCACAACCAGCAGTAAAAATATACACATTATCTCCTAATTTATAGAATTTACTGATAAATCTCAGATAAATAGATACTGATATTTCATGAAGACATGTGAATAATATCACTTTGTGTAAACCAGACTTGTGCATGTGTGTGTGAAGCAGAGAGCATGTGTGTGCATGCTTGTGCTAGATATGAAGTCAAACACTCGCGACTCGGTGAGACAAGTGTCGGATTTTTTTAAATGAGAGGAGAACAGAGGGAAAAACACAGGCACAGGAAGGAGAGAGATTTTGTAGTTTAAAAAACTACACACACACACATACACCACCACCACTGCCATCCTTGTATGAAATGTGGGTGTACGGTCCTGTTGGGGGCTGGGGTGCGAATGGCTGCTATCTGGGCTGAGCTAGGTCACGCCAGGACCATCCAGGCTGCAGTGTCTCTGTGACGTGGCATTAAAGCAGAACCGACAGCAGGTCCGAACCCTTTAAGAGGTAGTACCACTCCCTGAGAGTGCCACAGACCTGTTTGTGAATCGTGTTTTATAAGAGCCGAAAAACAATCATTTATAAATGTGGAATGGACCCTGAAATATGAGCAGTAAGTAGAAAGGCAGCAGGAGGAGTGTGTGTGTGTGTGTGTGTGTGTGTGTGTGTGTGTGTGTGTGTGTGTGTGTGTGTGTGTGTGTGTGTGTGTGTGTGTGTGTGTGTGTGTGTGTGTGTGTTGTTGTTGTGTGTGTGTGTGGTGTGTGTGTTGGTTTTATAAAAAAAATGTCTAAAATTAGGTATTTAATAATTTTTTTGCCTGTCTGCTGTTTGTAATTTACCTTCTTTTTATGCACTGTTAAAACGAGTTATCCAAAGTAAGACTGAGCTAAAAAATGACATGTTTTAGATGAAATGTTTCAGCCTTGAGAGCACTTGACTTCACATTGGAAGCATTTTCCTGTGTCCTCTAGCATTGTCGAACATTGCGATGGCTCACAATCAAAATCTATTTAACGGAAGTTGAATAACATTGAGGATTGCAGCTTTAATTTAGTTATAAATTGGGTTTTTTTAAATCATACTCACAGTTATTACAAATTATGGAGAGAAAGCCTGCTTTGCCAAGGATCAGAGTGGCGTTTCTTTGTCCCCTGGATAAACATCCCTGTAATTACATATTTTGAATGTCCTAGAGATGGGCAATCTATTCTGTGAGCTAAATTAGAAACCAAACTTTTCCAATAAACCTGACAGTTCCAAAATGACCTAGAAGGGGGAATCTCATGGTTAACTGAAAGTAGGACAATGATTCTCCCAAAGCACTGCCCTTGCTTTAATGAGAGATGAGCTACAAAAAAGGAGGAATCATGAGGCTGTCAAAGTGCTGCTGTTTGGGATTTATGAGTTTTTAAAAACTGCTCAGGAGACTTGTGTGGAGCGAGTGCAGTTCCACTTCATCTCTCCTCTTTTCCAACCTTTGCTCTGCAGCCGAATGTGCTCCCTCCACACAGAGACGCTGGGTTTTCAGAGGTGAGTGGCTTAATGATTATCAAAGAAATGCGTCTGAATCAAAGTGCTCGGTTAGTGCCCTTGATAAGTGTAAACCGTGTTCGCAAAACACACTGAGAATGTTATTCTGACCTTGCAGACTTCTTTGTTTATTTAGTGTTTCGGTTAGATACTCTACACTCCTGTATAATGATAAAATACAGCTTTTAAAATAATTTTTTTAATGTTAAGAAATTTTATACATGTAGTTATTTATTTTTACATCTTACATTTTAAAATTAATTAATGAGAAACATCTTTTCATAAGATCAAAGCAATTTACAGTCATATTGCATCTTATTACACACACACACAATGTCTGAAAGATCACACATTTTAGATGCATAAATGGTCACTTGCTCTTTTTACAGTTCCAACATGTTTTTTATTATTTCATCTATTTAAAGAGATTTAAATGTTTTCATCTGAGTAAATTGTGACTGCCGGATTACAGCCTTCTCAATAAACTTCACTAATAAGTGGAGAAATCTCTATTCCTTTTTTAAAAGTTTTAATCTGAAACTAAAGCTTCAGTAGTTTATAAAATAGCCACGTCATAATTTTAAATCAATAATAATAATAATGTATTTTCTAATATCAATTGATGCTGATAAAGTTTAAAAAAAAGGAGAGCTCTCTTTTCAACTTTGCCACTTGATTTTCCAGAGTTCAGCTCATGAAAATGGGTCAGAATTGAATTCATAATGAAATTCTGTCTGACAGATAGCAGAAAAAACAAAGTGATCATCAGTTTGTTGTTAAAGTATCTTTTCAGAATCAAAGTTTGATCCTTGGGGAAAAAGCCCCAAAAAAACGCATGTTATGTTTGAGTTTGAGTTTTATCCTATTAGGTTACATTATAATTTAGAATTGCTTTTTTCAACCTTTTCTTTTAAACTAAACCAATATATTCTGTCAACTATTTTTTTTTAATGAATTCATAAATGTATTCAGAGTTTTTAAAAATGTGTCAGTAACAGAAAAAAACTGTTCAGTAATTTTGCCTTTTCACTGCACTGAAGGCAGATTATACTGTCTTACATTACAATTAATGAATCACTGTGTGGCTTTTATTTTTACTCTTAATTAATTATACTGTCCCTTCGTATAAAAATGTGTATATATATATTGTATATCCATATATGTATGTATACACACACACACACACACACACTTTCTCACACACACATTTGAATTGTCTTTTCTTGTTTTTTAAATAAGTGTTTTCATATTCAGTATATCCGTTTATATTAAAAGAGAAAGAAAGGCTTTAATAGTTTACATTCTTTTACCTTCATAAATAATTATACTCCACATTTTTGTAAACTTTAAAATACCTGAAATACATTTTTGTGCCCAACCATCTGATGAGCTTAACAAAACAACCATTAAATACAATATGAACAAATCAAACAAAACAAAGAAAGACTCTTGTTTCTCGTCCCTTACACACTGCACAGGGTTAAATTCTGTATGTTTAGTACTCAAGTGACTGAAGAAGTAAAGAAATGTATCTCCACCAGCAAGTCTTTGTACAATTATGTTTTGGTGCTTGCTAAAAAAAAAAATTGTTTAAAATCTCGTCATATATTATGAAATGTAAGTTTTAGTCGGAATTTGGCAAATTACAGTCGGTGTGTGTGGGTGACAGACTTTTAGACCGCCATGTTGTCTCCTCCTGTCCTCCATTTTGTGGTTCTGTCTCTTGGTTCCTGCTCACCTGCCTCTATCGAAGTTTTACCAAACTTTCTGGGGATTTTTTCAAAGTGTAAAAAATTATTCTGTGGCTTTCACATGAGCTATAAATTTATATTTAATTAAATTAATTATTATTTAATTTGACCTGTCAGGATTTTGTTTTCATAGTGAGACACCTAACCGGATGGATGATACCTGCTCTTTGCCTTCAAGTACCTTCCTTAAAGACTCAAAACTGCCTCTTACTGCAACAGGTTGAAAGCTTCCTGAACAAAACCCCTCACAGGGAGGACTGTGTCTTTTTTGACATGGCGTTTACCTCCTAAAACAATGTCTCCACATAATCAGCAGCAACCGTGTGAGACACTGCATGCAATGTTAGTTTTTACAGCTCGACGGTGTGAGTGACTTTGACCTGTAGCCCCATAATGGCCGCCGGGGGTCACGGAGGTTAATAGAGACTGATGTATGAGGCCCCAGAGTGACATCCCAAAGGGGATGGCCCCTTAATCCTTATTAGGCCTCTGTGTTAGTGATCCTTACCTTTCAAAGCAAACAGCACGCTCCCTTTGCCGTGGGTCCCCAAGCCTGCCCCTGGCATTACACTTCTGACCCCAGGGTCGTGGCCTTTGTTCAGAACCCTTCAGAGACTGACCTTAGGGGTCACGGCTGTAATAGAGAAGTTGTTGAGGCGCGTGCTGCTGAGGGGCCCCTGCGCAGACCACCACGTAGAGAGAGCCGGCCCGCCGCTCTGGTCACCGAAGTGTGTGTGTGTGTTCGCCAGAGTGTAAATGTATAGATATCTGTCATTTATAGTCTTTTAACACAACAGGGATTATTTGTGTGAGTTATTACCAGTCAGGACAGTGTCACAAGCTTTTGAATAAGACTTGAACTATTGCATTTTAAACACCATACATTCACAAAGCTGCTTACGGAGGGTTCATCTCTTTACTGGCAGGTGGTTCTACTTATTTAACTGCATATTATTCAGTGCTAACTAAAAGCTGCAAGCTATAGATTTAAAATATTGCATTTTTGAGGGCATAAATGTATTATCATTTTTCATTTCTTTAATTTATTGTCTTTGTTTTAAGATGAATTTTCTTCAAAAAGCAGGCTGCTTGTCAGCAAGTCTGCTCTTATTCATATGAAAACCTATTCATTCATCATTTCAATACAACTTGTGCTGTTTTGTTTGTATTTATTTTTATACTATATTTACAATGTATAGTTTTTGCCCCTGAGTATCAACATTTTTGTGACTCGTATTATTCTGAGATACTTTGTGTTTTTCTCATTCCAGTGCTGTACAGCATTGAGGTGTGTTTGTGTGCGTGTGAATTTGTATGTGGCAGTGTGCACTTGCGGGATGATTCATAAGGATGTGAAGGTGCCGGAGGTCTGATAAGGCCACTGAGTCAACAACTCCATTGTTTCAGCTCATGAGTCCACTATAACTCACTTTGACTCGTTATCACAGTGCAACATGAGTTGTGTATTACTGACACATTTACTGTAATATGTCTATTTGATAGTGATTTGTATATAATGCCCCTCATTTCCATGTTTTTTATTTATGATATTTGACAAAACGGTGTGGTACAGAATTGCTTTGCTGCAGCTTCTCGTCTTTACTGTGTCGGCTGATATATGCAGATTTTTCAAATGCGACTTGCATGCATGTCCAATATCAACAATGCAATATGCCTTAAACACAATAAATGTAGGGCCGGATATAGAGGGGTTTGAATGCGGAGGTGAAGTGGGTTGACGAAAGGTTTATGGTCAAGGTGTCATAAATGAGGTTGTTAATATTGGAGTTTCATCAATGGCAGCATTGCGCAGGCCGCTCCTGCACGGGTGAGGCCGTGCAGAGGGCTGCAGTGTCAGAAGTTGGCAGCTGAGCCAAAACCAGAGCCGTATCCTCAAGTGAACTCTCCACGACGTACGGTGCAACAGGCCCTGCCAAGTTTTTTGAATTCCTGCCACATGTTAAATGGTAAACAACTGACTAGCAGAAACAGTGTCTCCGATAGACGAGGGAAGCTGAGGGACTCTTCACACTGCAAATGAAACATGCATTTGTTTACAGTATTGTTAGATTGTTAGGCACACAGCTGTTGTGGCGTTTTTGTGCTCGCGGTGATTGCGATTGGTTGAAAAACGTGGCGAGATGTGACGTCATAGGGTTCAATCAGATAACCAAGCGGTGCTCGATCCTGTTTTTTTTTCTTCATGAAGGGGGACAAATTAATTTATGTCTTGATAATGTGCTCTTGTCGAAACCCTCCAGTCACCTGATTCCTGTCTCACATTTTTCACGGCTGCAAGTTTCCATGTTGGTGTGTCGTGTGTTTTTTGATATGCGGATGGTGCAGCAGAACACAGAGCATGGAGAACCTGAGTATTTATTTGAGACTGGAAAGCTAAGGAGAGTAAGGCAAGACAAGTGTACTTTCTCTCTCTGAGTCGGTCCTCGGAGGTTGAAACACACACACACAAACACACTCACACAAACACACACACACACACACACACACACACACACACACACACACACACACAGCAGCGTAACGCCTTTTTATTTCAGCATCCAAGAGTAAGGAGGTAGGAGAGACTGCAACTAAACAAGCGGCCATATTAGTTGCTGTTCAGTCGCTCATGTTCGCTCTGTTCTTTCTTGTCCACAGTAAAAAACACATTAGAGACAATATCTAAGTGCACACAAGGAGCTTTTCCCACCTTTTACTTGTTTCACTGTGCTGATTTCCACTTCAGATGTGTGTGAGCAATAAAGACAGATTGAAATCAAGACCAGCTAGCCTTGCTCCATGATGTGAGATCTGTTGTGTTTTTGGACAGTTTTTCCTTTTTCCCCTCTCTTTTGTGCAGCTGCTACTTTTGAGGAGAGAGGAGGGGAAAAAATTTGCTTGTGCTGCTGAGTTCTAGGTTTCTTTTGGGAAAGAAGACGGAGGGGAGTGGAATGGCGTCCAAATGAGAGGAAGTTGGGTTTTTTTCTAGCCATGAGGGAATCTGTTGAAAACAACCAGGGGGCATTACAGCATTTTAGCCACATAGAGGTTCCTTTTGCGGACAAAAGTTGGGGCGGAAACCGCGCGGGTTAGAATAACCTTCAGCACGCTGATGCAGAGGTTGGTAGGTGTGCATGAGACAGAGAGAGAGAGAGAGAGAGAGAGAGGGAGAAAGAGAGACAGCAGGGGTGGTATCTGGCACAAAAACACAAAAAAGATCCTCCTCATGCAGGCTTAAATTAACACTAGCTGTTCAGAGCGGGGCTGTTTATTACTGTAGGCTATAATGGTGCTACTGAAAGGACAAGAAAGGGTGGGAGACAGAATAGACTGGACACCGAAGGGGAGGCAAAAAGGAAGGAGGGTGCAGGACATGAGCAGAGTCATCAGCAGAGTCCATTTTATCATTCGGTTCTGCCCCGAAATTTCTCCTCTCATTCGCACGCAGAACCGCCACGGTTGCTGCAATTCGCGGCAAGGCAACGGTGGCCTAGTAACGGCACATGGCGGGCGCACTGCGGTAAAGATTGCAGGATTTCGCAGCACAGTCCACTGTTGCAATCATGGCAGAGCAGTCGCACCCAGGTGCGTATCTGGTTTTAACCGCGTGCCAACGCAGTCGATAGCTTTTCAACTCATTAATATGTTTGTGGTCAAGAGAAAGAAGCAGTTATCAAGACAATATTCATCTGTTATCATGCCAGACGTTATTTTTTGGGCCTCTAGAAGATTCCTGCTCCAGCGTCTCTTTGCTCTCCGAGTTTTGTGACAAAGGACATGTAGGTCAAAGACAAATGTCTGAGATAAAACTCCCAGCTGCTGTGGTTCTGAAATAAAAAAAACATGATTCGTTAATGTTTTACATGAATCTCAAAGTTAGATGTTGCAAGTTTTCCCAGAATCCTTTAATCATTCGTGAGGGTATACTTCTCCTCCTCAAAAGTGTGCACCCCCCTTCCTCCTGCACCCCCAACCCCACCTCGTGCACACGCACGTCGTGCTGGTCCCAGTGATGAAACCGCGTAGTGCGCACTCACTCCCACACGTCCGTGTTTCATCATCAGCTGAGCCCCTTCTCCTCCACTCACAGATCTTCTTCCCTCCCTCTCTCGCCCCCTCCCCTCTCTGCTCTTGCTTCTTTTTCTATCCATCGCTCTCCTCCTCCTCTCTCCCTGGGTCCCGGCCACATGCGAGAGGGTAGGCTAGGACGCTGCTGCTCTGAAAAAAAAGAGGGGAAAAACGCTCTGCTGCTATTTCTACAGGCGGGCCCTCCCCTTGAGCTAGTCTGTGCCAAAAGAGGGAGGGATTTTTTACTACTCCCAGTCCCAGAATTTTAACCCTCTGCCTGCTCTCACTTCTGTCTGCAGGATCTGCTTCTCAATATCATGCAACAAGTGGCTTTGCTTTCCCTCAGCTTCAACATCGCTGCGCCATTTGCAAAGACGTTTTCCAGGACCTATATTTGCGTCACTTCGCAGACATTGATCACCTGAATCTGGTCAGTTCTGGCTTCTTCTGGGTTGTTCACGGTGAGGTTAAACTGAACTGAGCAGAATCTGTATTTTTTTTCGTTTGGCTCCTGCCCTAGCGTGATGCAGAGGCTTTTTTTACACGTTTCTTGATTGATCGCCATGCTTCCTTTTCGCCGTGAATCCTGCCTGGAGCGGAAGGACGAAGACAGCAGCTTGTTTTTTAGTATGTTGTTTGAGCAATTGCTTGATTTCATGTTACCTGTGCGTCTATCTTAATGGAAACCGTTGATTTCTCGTGTATTTCTCGTGTTCTCTTATCTCCTTTGCCCTCCACCTTCTTCACCCTTTCCATCTCCAAACCTCTCCCTCTTTTGGGTTTTCTGCCCCACCCTCTCTTCCTGACACTCTCTCTCTTTCTTTTTTTCTCTCTCTCCCTCTCGTGGGCAGTCTCCAGTGAAAGGGGAGCAGGAGGGCGGAGCGGCAACAGGGCTTTTTTCTGGGACAGGTGCCAATTTCAAACAAAAGACACAAAAAGCCAAAAAAGAGAGAGATAGTTCCCAATGATTGCGAGAAAGTGGCATGTTTTAAGAACTGATTTGTAGTAATTACATGTGTGCATGTGTAACTCTTCTCCTCTTGCAGGACTTTTTTTTTTTTATTGCATGACTGAGTAGTGGCAGAGATCTTGAATCCTCTAGCCCCCTCCCTGCTGTCTTGCTCCCGTGAAGGCATTTGAGTTTCGAGCGGGGAAAAGAAGGAGGGGTGGGTGGAGTTGGGAAGGGGCAGTGAGAGGCGGAGCCTTTGCCTCCTCTCCTCCCTGTCGAGTCTTCTTGCATTATTCATATGCCTGGGCCAGTGCTGCGATCTGACTGGCTGCCTGGCTTAGCATTCACCCGACATTCAGCGGCTCTGTTTGCTAACATTCCTCATTCAAAGCCTTGTTAACTGCCAGACGGGAGGAACACGCGACTCCATGGGAAACCCACATGGCCTTCTCATTGTGGCGGGCCCTGACAGTCTAGGACTAGGAGGTGGCAGACAGAGGAGCGAGGGGAGCCAGTTTGTAAATATTACAGAGCAGTTAGCTGAGGTTAGGCAGGTTACCGGCGGCTTAGAGATGGGGTTTGGGGTGAGGTGGCCAGATTGACAGGGTAAAAACCCAGACAGAGGGGCAGACAGATGGGCAGACAGACAAATAGACAAGGCGTTGAGGCACAGAGGGAGGCTGGCACTTGCTGGGACTCTGAATGGGTCTCTCGTTGGCGTGCCCGCCTACTCCTTGCAGGGAGTGCAGAGCTGTGTGACTGAATCCAAGCTCCTTCTCTGCCCTTCTCTACAGAGAGGATATGTGGACATACTGTGTGCAGCTACAGGAAGACCCAGCACAATGAGCGGCGGAGATTTCAGCACTTTACCCCGGATAGCTGATGGCTGTGGTGTGTGTGTGCCAGCTGCCTCAAAGACTCAGTGGGTAAGTCAAAGACTATGTGTGGGTGTGGAGGTAAGTATGTGTGTGTCTGCATTTATACTTATGCGTGTGGAGCACAGACACATGCAGAGGTATTCTTCTGACAGAACGATGAAACACAAAGACGAAACAAATGGCAGAGAGTGGCTTCGTTCGACCCGATCTCCGCGTTCGTGTGTTTAAACGTTGTGTCTTCGTGTTGTTACCTTCAGGGCTACACGACTATCCAGAGAGAGCAGGCTTAACTATATGTAGGTGAACTAAGGGGGGAACTTGGCATGGGCTTTGAAATTCGGACAAAACCGAGCTAATCTGTCCTCTGGTGCGTCCCTACCTGCAGTTTTGCACTGCAGGTCAGCCTTTTGTGTGAGACGGTTGTGGAGGGAGCAGAGAGGAACCAGTGCTGTAATGTTGGGCTGAGGGCCAGACAAGGCCTGCTACACAAGGCCGAGCCGCACCACAACGCTCCCTCTCTCTCCCTCTCTTTTTCTCTCTCTGTCTCTCTGCGTCTCTCTCTCTTTTTCTCTCCTTGTCATCTATCAAAAAACTATAAACTGCAATTCTCATGTTGAGTATTCTAATGAAAATCTAATTTTGGTGAATGTGAGCGAGGTCTAGGATTCGTAATAGAGGGTTAAACATTGGAAAAGAGGTCAATGGTGACACGTGGCCACACGTAGCTTTAATATGGCTCAACCAGGCCTTTTAGACATATCGATTATTAAACTTTACTCAACGATTCGTTTTAATTTCTTAAATTTTACTCGACGTGTGTAAACAAGACACATGTTTCAATGGGTTTAAATGTGGAAATGTCTCTTTAGTTTGATCATACGGTTTGAAGACTTAAATTTAAAACAATGTAAGATACCTACACATCATTAGGCTTGTGTAATTCAACCAGAATAGCTCGGTATATTTCAAAAACTCGTATATTCATTAACATGAGCATCAATTATAACTGCTTCCTCCCTGAAGAAGAATATCAGCTATAATTCTGACTCTATTATATCATATTTTCCACATAATTAAAAAACTCCACATGCCACACCCCTCATCAGTGCCATCCAGCAGGGCATCTTTTAATTATCGCCCATTATTCAGTTTTTCCAAGGAGCTCTAATTGAAAATCGTACCTATCTCCCCACATTGCCTCTCAATATGGTTTCATGTTGAACACCTCAGCACATCAGAGTCAACCATGACCGATAGGTAGGAGTGGAGGCAGCGTGAGTCATCACAGATAGCTGTGCTCATCCCACCTACGTCCTACAGGCCAATTCATCCGCCACTCTCACACCTCATAAGGGGAACGGCGCTGGTCCTGCCATTGCTGTCGCCCCGTTAGGAGACCCCGACGTTGCTCTCTGTATTTGGCGTTTCCAAAAAAACTGTTCTCAGACACTCAAGCCAGGTAAAATTATGAATGAACACATAAGAATTTGGAAAAGCAACACAGCAGTGTTGAACACCGATCAGTTCACCAGGTGCAGCATTAAAAACAAATTGACGGGATCGTTTAAATTTTTCTTCACTTTATTTACGATTTCTTTTCTTTCTTCTTATTTTCAGTTCAACACACACTACAGAAATAAATGGTAATATTTGTGTTGGGTTGTGCTTCTCTTCACAATCAACCTGCCATTGTGTAAACGGGAAGAAACGCACTTTTTCTAACAAACGCTGATTGTGACGTTAACAACGACAATATTTTCTGGTGTTTTCCCTTCGACACGGACATGTTTTAAAGTGTCCTCTGCATATTTACATTGTCGAATTTGTCCGAAGTGAATAACAATGAAAGTCATCGAGTATATTTGCTCAAAATATTTTCTGTCGGAGAAAAAATATTTATCCCAACGACACCAGAAAAACAAACCTGGTTTGATCTTGGAATTAAAAGATAACATATTTTCTCACAAAAGTGGCAGCAACAAGCAGTTTGTTGTGAGACTTTATACAATACACACTGATTTCCTGTGTTTTAAAAAGCTTTGACCTTTATGTTGTGAATAATAGATCACAGAGGAGTCTTACATTGATTTTTTTTTTTTAAGAGAAGAAAATGAAAAACAATTGGCTCTAACACCGACTCTTTGTCTGGTTTCTAAACAAATTCTTACGTGTTAAGAGAATATTAGAAAATCTAAACCTAAAAGAAATGTGTGTGAACATAAAGACAATCACACCACATCTTGAACCAGACACTTGCACACACACACACACACACACACACACACACACACACACACACACACACACACACACACACACACACACACACACACACACACACACACACACACACACACACACACACACACAAACACCCAGACACATTTGATGCTATGTACCCCACAATGGACTCTGGCTCCGAAGATGAATGGGGTTCCCACGCCTCTCCAAGGAGTGCAGGGCACAGCCTCCTCCTCTGAGCGTTCACACACGGACACGACACACACACACACACACACACACACACTCTCACACTCACAATGAATGCACTACAGATGGCCACACAGTCTTTCTCAAACACATACAGGTGCATTTCAGTGTAATTCGGAGACACATACACTTGCAGTGAAAAGGTATAGAAGCACATGCAGACACACTTTAAGTATTGATTATTATTTATTGCGGCTACATGGAGTTATCTTCATTGTTCACACTTTTTTTTAATGTGGCATAAAAAACTACTTTTAATTTGTCAAATTTTGACATTTTTCAGTAAACCAGATGGGAAATGAGGTATGAGACATATTAGCTGTGTCTTACTTTAAGCTATGTTTCAGTCAGACCCTAGGTGTCCGTGTGTGTGTGGGTGTGTGTGTGGGGCAGTCATAAGGTTTTGTAAGGAGGATTTAAATGAAGCAGAAACAAAAGTTCGTGGGAAAATCTAACTTCATTTTCTAAAGGTTCAGCAACACAAAGTACTTCTGTGTGTGTGTGTGTGTGTGTGTGTGTGTGTGTGTGTGTGTGTGTGTGTGTGTGTGTGTGTGTGTGTGTGTGTGTGTGTGTGTGTGGTTCGCAAGTGAATATATTTAGGTGCTTGCATTCAAACTCTGAAATCTGATTATTTTAAAGAAGAATGTATTTTAATATTTATTTTGTATCACAATACTTACTTGTAATTATTTCCTTTTTTCTGACATAGAAAAAAAAATGTATCCACAAAATACTTTACAATACAAATTATAATAAATACATTATAGATTTAATTTAATTTAATTTCTTTATTTGCACTTTATAACAGAAGACAATACTTTTCTAAAATTCCAGCTTTGACTGTTTGTGTGAGTGTGTGTGTGTGTGTGTGTGTGTGTGTGTGTGTGTGTGTGTGTGTGTGTGTGTGTGTGTGTGTGTGTGTGTGTGTGTGTGTGTTCGTGTTTATGTGTCCGAGAGAGAGAGCGGGGGGAGGGTAAGAGAGCATGAGACACCTGTAATATTTATTTATATAATGTGTAACAATGCATAATATATTTAAATATTTTTTTACAAAAAAATTAAAAAAACGTTATTAAATATGAAACTGAATATAAGTGCTTATGTTTACTTGCTAAATTACTTCTTTTTATATTTTTGGTATTTTAAAATCTTTGTAAATGTATTAATTTGGTTATTTTAGAAACTAAAATCCAAAAGAAAATTTAAATAGCTGTTGAGGCTAAAAAGCCACAGCTGATTTTCTAATTCTAATACCACACAGGAATGTCATTTCCACTGGTCATTTTCAGAACCATATGGTTATTTTCTGAGAGATGAATCTCAGCTTCTTTAACAGAGGCCAGTGAATGTTAATACAGTTCTCCAGTCTAAATTCAGCAATGATCACTCTAACATATGTTACATCAGCCTTAATGATACACTCATGGAGCTGCTTGGCAGGTTTATGACCTGAGGTCTACACCTTGGTGTGTGTGTGTGTGTGTGTGTGTGTGTGTGTGTGTGTGTGTGTGTGTGCTGTGTGTGCGTGTGCGTGTGTTTGGCATGCGTGTGCGTGTGTTTGGCGTGCGTGTGCGTGTGTTTGGTGTGCGTGTGCGTGTTTGGTGTGCGTGTGTTTGTGTGTGTGTGTGTGTGTGTACTCATGTCTCTGTTTTTCTCTTTTATTTGCAGGCTCTCTCGTTATTTGGGAATGACTATTATTTTCTGGTCAAACCTCAGTACCAAGTTTAGTTTAACATTTTTTTAGATTTCCTATATTTTTAAATCTAATTTTATTTCATTTAAATATATATTTACCTTACACTTGATGAACCACACTGCTGAAATATCTCTCCTGCCCAGTCTCTATAAGGGCATTTGAACCACTTCTTCCATCGGTGACCTGCTGACACACAACACAATTTAAATCGTTTTCCGTTAGTTAATTGAACACAATCCGTGTCACGTAGTTCCAGCATGCAGCAGCGACTTTGGCACCGAGTGGCACGTCCCATCAAAGCATGTTGTTTGTACATGTGTGTGTCATGTCGTCTGAATCAGTGAGTGTCTGCCGCAGCTCAAAGATAATCTCCTCTAAGGAAATTGGTTGGGAAAAAGGTGAAAGAAAAGGCGTCACCCTAAAGGTCAAATGAAGATTAGAGGGAAACAGGACACGAGGGCACACCGGCTGGCACCCGGAACTGCACAAAGGCCTTATTGTCACGGGAGCCCTGGGCTCTTCACACGCTCTCCTTGTGCACTTGGGCAGATATGACACCTGTTGGTGGTTCTGGTCAACTGCAGGCTGAATGGTGACAGGACGCCTTCACGGGTTGAGGGTGGTCCTCAACCCCTCGGTTTCTACAGTTGTTTCCATTGGGCTCACTAAAATAAAACGTCATTCCAGGCCACACGAATGTCTAGAATATTTGTGGATGAACAGATGCAGAAACAGTCCCAGGTGTGATTAAGGGTCACAAGTTGTATCTTTTGTCATATTATCTTTATCTCCTGATGTTTCCAGTAACTAATTAAATACCCTACTTGTGTTTAAATGCATGTCGGCAATTAAAAGTATGAATGTAACACTTATAGTTTAAACATTTGCTCCATAGGAATGGTTAAAGGATCAATGCACAGAAATTACTAAAACTTATTTTCTCACCACTGGCAGTTGGTAGCCATGCATGTAGTTTTAGTTTAATTTCCCCAGGTTTTGCGATATCTGCCTCTGTCTCTTATCTAATACAATGGACGAGAATGAGATTATGTTTATGGTGCTCACAGCAATTTTTAAAATCCCTTTTTGTAAAAGTCTACTATACCATTTCCGTCCAGACACGTTGTCTTATTACCTTTTTGCTTTGTATGATTCACAAAATGAGTTGTTCAGTTTTTAAAGGCCCGATAGTAGTTCAAATCAAAACAATTCACAGTGGAATGTGTCATTTGTGTGACACTTATTTTTGAAGGAGAATTTTTCAGTGCTGTGAGCCTGAGCTGTCACGCTTTCCCTCTATTGACGATAATCATCATTTTGAAACAAGAAATAATTGTATAGCATGTTAATAAAACTCAAATGGAGGTGGTGGCCTTAGGTTTGGTTCTGTCCCCTCCCAGTCTCTCTTTCTCCTCATATCATCCTTTCCTGTCAATAAAGGTGAATGCCCAATATTTCTTTATTTAAATGGCCCAAACAATAATATTGTGTAAATCAATATAGAATCTCTAAAATCCTTATGGGAATGATAATCTTTATATAGATCTTGTGATAATATTATTGTGAATTAAATTAGCATTTTTTTAATAATCTTTTATTGAAAATGTAATCCCACGCCACCAGCCACTTTCCATTCAGCGTCATTGTGTTGTGTTGGAGGTAGATCTATATTTCAGAGCCTGGTTACACCAAACCAAAGCTAGAAGCCACTTAAGGTAAATCATAACATGTTTTATCCCAATTAGCCTGAAGTGACCCTTTTAGTGAAAGGTGTCCTCCTGTATGAACCTGATACCTGGCAGCACACACATCAGCAGCACGAGGGAAGCAGCCAGATGCAGTCAG
Organism: Hippoglossus stenolepis; assembly: GCF_022539355.2. NCBI lineage: Eukaryota > Metazoa > Chordata > Actinopteri > Pleuronectiformes > Pleuronectidae > Hippoglossus > Hippoglossus stenolepis. The sequence goes on from NC_061504.1 coordinate 8,112,366, forward strand.
GTCTGCCGTGCACCTCACGGGCCCGGACATTAAGTAGCTTGTGTCGAGTTTTGTGTGGCATTTATGGGATAACCGACCTGCAATAAAAAACAGCCACAAACTGGCTGGTGCGTGCGTGTGAGTAGTTAAGATGGTGACTCACTTTTATAAGTTGGACCCCAACTCGGACCCCCTCACGTCGCTCCCTCCGGCTCCGGGGGAAACCGCAGCAGAGCACCAGCCTCTCCTGTCTCACTCAGGAAACTCCCCCGAACAACCTCCACCTGTCTCTTGCCCTTTCAACTAAACACACACACACGTATGAATTTTTGCTCATTTCAACAAGATTTCCTGAGTCGTACCCAAAGAGGCTACAGATTTATCTGATTGATTTAAATGTAATAGTCTCTCTTTTCTTTTAGTCAACTCTTGGTGAGTTTATTTACCTAATGGGTGTCACCTAAGCTACCTGGGAACAACACAGATTTGCCAACAGGATCCTCATGAATAATGCAGACAGAAGACACCCTCTGTGTTCACGTGCATGCAAACACCTTGCTACACGTTGTAGGTTCACATGCACAGCAGAGCGCTGTTGTTACGTGATGCTCATGTGTAAAACAAGAGGTGAAAGTCTGACCCTTTGACACCAGCTCACTCCCCTCTCATTTGTCTCCATCAGGACTACGAAACTCGAGAGGAGGCAAACTGTCAGACCGGAGGTGAGACGAGGTGACGAGCAGGAGGGAGACAGGAAGTATTTTTACTGCACTCACTGATTTGCACCTATTAAGGCATGAAGGGATGATATCTCAGTATATAGATGCACAGATAGACCCATAGTTCACTGTGATCTGCTGTCACATCAAACAGGATTTCCAATAAACAATTAATATTAATACTAAAAATGGAATTAGGTGTCTATGCTTTTTAAATATACGTATATATTAATTCTTAAATCTGTTTTAATTGTATTCAGTTGCTTTATGAATCAAATATCTACTTAAAGTATGTATAATGCTGTAATGATATTCTATCAAAGAATCTGGATCTCATGGCCTTGATTGTCGAATACATGTGTCAGGAAACAGAAGGTGTCAGTGTATTGTAATTGTACCCACATCATATATAATAAGCCATTTATAGAGAAAAGCTTTGCACTTGATCTGTCCTTTTCTTTCCTGTGTTTCCTGAAGGCCGTTTGTGGCGTTTAGCTTCTGTTCCTCACAGGTCGGCCATCGACAGTGTGACACGGCTGCAGAAGATAAACTGTCCTTTGGGGTGAGGTAGTAGGTTGTATAGTTTTAGGGTCATTCCCAAGCTGTCAGATGACTATACAACTTACTGTCTTTCCTGGAGCGGCTGTATTGGCATCGTGTTCGTCACTGTCACCAAGAAGATACGACCTCGCTGCAAATGTTTGTTTGTCCCCAGTACACTTTGGACAATAACAGGGATATCCTTTCATAAAGTGTATTGATCAACAACCAATAAATCCTCTATTGATTTCCTTTATTAAGAAGATAATGTCGAGAAGAAGCTGATAAATTAGAGAGAATAATCTTAAAATATTCAGAAAACAAAAGAAATTAGAAAAAGATTTTACTTCCATTGATGGTGAGTAAGTTTTCCACTTCACTGACCTGATGTTTATTGGTATCTATATATAAAATGTATGCCTTTTTATTTTTTTAAGATCTTTTGGGGTTTTTCTGTTACGAAAGTCTACATTTACTATTGCTTCCTTTTTCCTTATTAAAATTGCAAATGCCTGAACAACATGCCTTCATTAGATAATATTTAAATAGGTTTTTTTGTGTCGCCTTTTAAGCCCGAATGTTATCATTAAAAACTTGGTTTTATTGGTATATCAAGTGACTTCTGTACAGCCCCTCCACTTCCCGACCTTCCTTTACTCACCTGGATGACTTACGGTGTTCGTACAGGGTGAGGTAGTAGGTTGTGTGGTTTCAGGGTTGTGATTTTACCCCATCAGGAGCTAACTATACAATCTACTGCCTTCCCTGGAGGGCAGCAATACATCACGAGCGCACACACGTCCACGTTGCCTTTCTGCTGTGGAGAAAACATCTCATGACTCTTGTTTACAAAGCTCAACAAAGAACCCAAAGCTTTCATTGAATGGGTGAGTGGTCCCGAATCAAGATGTGTACTACAGATTTGTAACAGGTACAAAATAATAAAATTGTAAATGTTTAGAATATTTTAATATTCTAAATGTTTTAACTTTGTCATTTTTTTATCAATAAAGACTGGATAAGAAATAAAAAAACAACCAATGACTGGAGTCTGATCTTTTCCGTGTTCAGAAGTACAGACGTAAACAGTAGTTTCATGCTCAAGTATTTTCTTTGAAATGTTGCCTTATTCTGTAATCCCTTCTGAAGGAGCTCACTATATGTTGAAATAATAATCTTAAAAGCCTCTGTGGCTCAGGAACATGTAATCGTGTATTCATGTGTGTGCATCATGTGTCTTTGTGCTTTCAAAGAGACAATTATTTGTGATTTTTCCAGAACACTGTAGAAAACAAAGTAAACAACAAAATAAAGGAGCCGTGCTGTTTTATAGTTTTATTTGGTGTAATTTTCCAACCACACTTCAGAGGGGAGACACTGTTTGATCGTGAACTTCACCAAAGGTGGTAGCTGCTTCTTAACAGAGCTGCACAGAACAGAAAGCCGTGTCGCAATTGAGGAAACATGAGTGAGTGTGTTTCTCTCAGAGATGAAACATGAGATCAGGAGCAAAGAAATCCTTAATTATCATCCTCCCACTTGTCTGCATACAAATAAACTGAGCACTTTGAGGAGTACTACATCTTGCTCTACTGTCGAAGTTATACCCCAGAAAGTCCCTTGTCTTAGACTAGAGACACACTGATAGATTGTAGTGTGTCCATACGCAGCAGATGGCGCCAGATAATACATGTTGAGTTGATGGGTGTTTTACTTGGGACTGTTGCTAAAATCTATTTTACAGCAGACTGCACAGAGAAGGTCTGTCCTGGTTACCCTCTGCAGAGAGGAGGGATACATTAGTACATTGCAGACTAAAAGAACGTTGAAATACAGTTTGCAGTAGTTGGAAAAATCATTTTGCTTTCGGTGAGGGATACGTTCACAGAGTTTCACAATTTGATATCTTCTATATGTAGAATGAACAAAAATCAAGGAAATATTTAATTTTCAACCGTGGCTGGTGACGGAAGCTGTCACTTTAAGAACCGAAATCTAGTCTAACGGCTCAAACGCTGAACATAATAATGGACACAGCACCAGGGTCGAAGTTTACTGCATCAGTATTCACATGTTTGAAAATGTGCTCCATGAGAGTGCAGGACAACACCACAGGTGAAACCATCTCAGAGGGGGGGTCAGTGTTGGGGGTGGAGGGATATTGAAATAAATGAATGAAAAGTGTTTACTAAGAACCCCCGAGGGTGCTGCTGCATCAGGGTCGAGAGAAAAAATCACCTTATGACTTCCATACACACTTGCTATTCTGAGTGCAGAAGTGTATTAACACTAGAAATACTAGTACATACAACTTTAAGTACCCGAATAGTGCAACTACGAACCATCAAAACATTGAGTGTGAAATGCTGGACGCCATCTTGGCTATGCAGCAGAAGGGGAGGGATGACCAGTGCCTTCTCAAACTCGTGAAAATGGCAGCCGAGGAAAGAGGACACATCGTCTCTGCCAATGGCGGCTTCATCTCCGTGTTGAGTGAAACGCGGCACAGTAAAAAAAATTTACTGAAGCGACTAAAGCAGCAGTTTGATATTTTGGTGGGTGAGAATTGCGGTCACATGCTGCAGGTCATCATTTCTGCACAACAGCCGCGTTTGATTCAGGACACTACCCTGTTGAAATCCACATTCTACACCAGTGAGTTGCTTGCTGTGCACAAAGTCATGTAAGTGTTCTGACTGTGGCTTCAGATAAATATATGGAGAAAGCCCATGAGAAGTTGTATGTCAGTGTTGTGGCCTACTAGGATGGTGTTTACTGTAGTTTATGTTATGCAGAGCATTAAATGTCATCAACAAGTTTATCAGTGCCACCAAAAAATGGTGTATCCCTTTAATCATAGCTCGACACAGTGAAATGTCGAACAGACTGTCAGGAGACTGGGGATCTCTGTGTTTGACCAATGCATGCACTGTAAACAGGGAATGGTATTACTGCAACCGCTCACATCCCTCTTGCCCAAGGTTATCACTTCCTCCTATAGGTCAAGAGTCATTTGGATGAGGGTGTTTTATCCACATGGTCGGCCCGGTGGGATAAAAGCAGTCCAGTCAGTTGTTTGCTGCTGTTTACTCAGCGAATTTCTCATTGGATTTGTGATGCAACCCACAGGAACTATGAGGCCACGGCTCATAATGCAAATTGCAATCCTGCAAGCACTCTGTAACGCTGTAAAAGCGAGAGGCATGGTGGATGAAGAGCAATCTCCAAGTCCATTATGTTGCTATGAAAGAGCTTCTTCTTCATCACAACATTCTGGTGAAAGTTGCAAGAAAAAGCTACTTCTCACATCTTGGGCTTGTAGAAGATATTTAGCATAATCAGGTTTTTGATTCTAGATCTAGATTATCAATAACCGACTGAACCTCTAAATGTTATCTGTCTGGAAGAAAGGTCTCTCACCATTTATAACCATTTGTCTTCTGCAGTAGAGTATGGGGCACCTCAAGGATCAATTTTGGGACCAATCTCTTTTAACATGCTTCTTTTAGTTAACAATATTTGTAGACACCCACCAATCACAGTGTCCAGAGGTCTCCACTGGAGTGTCGTTTGATGTTATAAACTGAACATCTCTTCTTCTTTGAACTCAACCAGATTATTGTTACTAAAACACTTAAACGATGCCATCTGCTGGGTGCCTATTTGAATACATTCAGCTGCCAGAAATATTGGCATCTTGTTTGACAGTAACTGAACCTTTGATCGGTAAATTACAAAACTTGTATAAACATGTTTTTTAATCAACTAAGAATTATTGATGAATAAATCCATGTTTAGCTTTAGCTTTAAGTGGCTTTTATCTCATCACACCTTGGTTTCTATGAAAACCTTTTTAAAAGCCTAAATGGTAAAACTGTAGACTGATCACTAACAGCACAGAACTCTGTGGCCAGGATCTTAACCAGAGTAAACAGATTTGAACTTATCACCCCAGTTTTACAAGCTCTGACTCCTCAGTATATCTTAGTTGGTTTTTTTGCCCTTTTGACCCTGAGGTCCTCTGACAGGGGCCCCATATCTGCTCCAGGCTCAGACTGAGGGGAACAGAGCTTTTTGAGTAACAGCCCCAAGGCACTGGAAGACCAGACAGCAAGTGGAGTCAGTGGCTTTTTTATTTTTATACTTTTATTGTTGTTAAGATCAAATTGTTCCAGTTTTATGCATTATTTAAGTTGGTACTTTTGTGTCTGTTGGTGTATAAAGAATAAAAAGTCCTATCAAAGTGGCCTAATGAACTACGTTAATTCAGAGAAAATATGTCCTGTGACTGCAATATTATTATATATTGTTAGATTATTATAGTATTTTACTATTGTAACTGGTGGAGGTAGAGCCTGTTTAAACCATCTTATATAGTTTACTGTTGTGTCGTATCATATTTTATAAGATCATCACATGTTATTTAAATGTAATTTGTAATCTGTAAAGTTAGCAGCTATCAAATAATGATATGAAGTGTAAAGAAACAAGTAAAGTAGGACTTAAAATATTTCAAAATCACAGTTACATTACTTAAGCAGAGCTAAGAATACACATCGGTCACAAAAAGACTAATTTCAATAAAACTAGAATTTCCAAATGTGTGTGTATAACTCAACTACTTTGCTATTATTTATATGTATGCACTTTGTTTGTAATTTTTATACTAAAAGAATCATTGAAGGGTGGGGTGGGGGGTCTGTTTGGTTGCCCAGGGCCCCCCAAATCCTTTGGAACGCCCCTGATTAAGCCCATTGCACGGCATTTTATTGATAGAAAAAAATGATTGTTTCATTCAGCATTTTCGAGGTTAATATCCCATAATATGTGAGGGAGTTGACAGTGAGAATAGTTGAGGAAAGAAAATCTGCTGAATTATTTTTAAACAGCTGTGAGATCACGTCACGAATCCACTGACCAACCCGTCACGTGTCCTGAGTGAGGCGAGCTGCGTTCAAATCCCGGCGCTCTCATTGGTCAGAAGCATAGGTGTGTCAGGAGGTGTGTACGTCATGACGCACGCGGTCGCTACGTTATTTCCTGCTGAGGGTAAACGGTGGAGGAGGGAGGCGACGGATCAAGGTTGTAGCGCAGACGATCAGGACTGTGTGTGTGTCTGTGTGTGTGTGTCTGTGTGTGTCTCAGGACCTACACACACACATCCATCGCCTCTTGGCTTCTGGACATGCTTCGGATTCTTGTCTCTGAGGTAACTCGTAACTTTTGTCACGAAACTCTGCAGTTACGTAACTGTGATTCTTACGTTTAGGAGCATGTCCACATGGTCGCGTGTTGTTTTAAGGAATGTAGTAACTTTAAATGGAATCGCCACTCGCATGCATGATAGAAGCGAGCTCTCTCTTTACACAGCACACACTGTCACATGTGCTGGTCTCTGCAGCCAGTTGCTTATCTGGCTGTTTCCCAGAGAGCCCCTTCACTTTAAGCTTCCTGACTTGTGGTTTTTTAAAAACCTCACACACCCACACAGTGTCGAGAAAGGCGTCATTGTGACCTAAGCAACATTTCTCTCTTCCACTCTCAGTCTGAGGCATGTTTCCATCTCTGTGCATGTGCAGCAGCAGCAGCAGCAGCAGAAGAAGAAGAGGACCTAATGTCAGACCACTTGTTTTGATCTCACTGTGGACGCTGGGTTAGTTCCTCTCGTGGATGATCTTGTTTCCGGGAGATGAAAAGTTCTTGAAAGGGTCACAGCAGCTTATCCTGACTCAGCAGAGGACAAATGGGCGACAGATCAATCCTCTATTCTTAACCACTGACTCTGCCTACTTGAAGTCTTGGAATCTTTAATGAAGACACCTGCTCAGGTATCTATCTGATTTGACTAAGCTCTACAATGTTTTGCAATGTTAAGCTCTACAATGTTGTGCATCCTGGCGGCGTCCTCCTCGCTGTCATCTGTTAACATACTTTGCGAGCAGCTGACGTCTCTCCAGTGTTTCCTCTTCTCCTTCGAGACCTAAAGATAGAGCCCTCTGTCTGGGATTACAGTTCCTCTGGGACTTCAAACACAATGTCCTTTGAGGTGAGATGGAAACATGGGCTGGGCCTGGGGGGGGTCTTGTATGGAAGAGGAAGAGCCCAGTTTAAACACATCAGCAAAGACCCAACAAGGCTAAATTATATGCATGAGAGAGACTCAGGCTTTATCCAGTCTTGGCTGATTATTGGTTAATCTTTAAATTATTTTATTTCTTCGATGAATCTCTTGCTTTTTTATCTAAAACTGTAAAAAAATCTGTATCATAATATCAGTTTCTTGGTTTGTGATCAGTCTACTATAACTTAAAATGACAAAAATCAGTGACCTGTCACTTTTTAGACCCTGAAGCCATCATATATTTTGAATAATCTTCTTGAGAAATGACGTAAAAGAGCAGCCAAACGGTTGCAAATTCAATTTTCTGTCAAAAAAACCGAATGAACGTGTCAGGGCCCGGGAGCACTTCAGGACACAACACATTCCACATCTATACGGTGGAAGCTGGATCTGGATCGTACATATTTTGGACACACTTCAGCCACAGTGGAAAATTCCGTACATGTAGATAAATGATGCCATATGGGGTTTACGGTGCTGCCTTCTCGAACTATCCTGTAGATGAAATGCTGGTTACTGTGTGTGTGCAGGGAGCCAGAGATTTACTCAATCTGCTCTTTGATGTGGAAATCTGTGCAGGCTCCCGGGGCATCGGTTCGTCACGGGGCAGATGTTCGTGTGATAGCAGCAGCAGTCGCTCAATCTCCCTCTGGGATTTCGCCTTAAAACACCTTCAGTAAAGAAGACATGTTTCCGTCCTGTACGTTTCCTACAGCTGCAGGCGCACATGCATTTACACACGCTCACATAATTCCCCTTTACACAACTCTGGCGTGCCGTCAGGACTTGTCCTCTGGAAATTCTGTAACACAAAGACTAGATAAACAAGCTGATCAATCACATCCCGGCTATCACGGCCTCAGGGGTTGACAGAGTTCATGTTTTCCCCCCAGGCTGATACAGACAACACTGAAGTTAATCATAGTGCTCGGCCATTATGCTCAAAAAGTCCACGTCGAGCCTGAAGGGGTCCAAGTAAGTTAAAGTTGCACAATCTAACGTTAGCTTCTTCCCTACAGATGTGTGCAGCTGTGTAAACGGAGATTTTACCCTGAGCTCCCACGAGCTCTGAGACGGCCTCTCTGTGTGTTAGATGGGAGATATGCTTCTGACTCCTGCTCAAACGTTTGAATTGCTTTCTTATTACACAGATAAAATGAGACTGCAGAAATATGAAAGCAAAAGAACAGTGTTTTAGGCGGATGGGACAGAGAGAATCTGCCTCTTTTCGAAAAAGTTTCTTTTTGTTTCGTGAACGCGTCGTTACCTCTGCATAGAAGCGTCACAGCCTGAGTACATTTACTAAAGTAAATCAGTCTATGGAACGACAGGAAGGAACATCTGTCACAGTGAATTACTGGAAGTTGTACAGAGCGTTTCAGAACATGAGCGCTGGACACGGCGCTGTGATGTTGTGCGATGGCTCAAACAGACGTCCTTCACCCTGCTGGGAGCAGCTGGCAGCTCCTGCAAATCCCCCCCCCCCACATATACGTTAAGACCAAACTTAACCCTAACACCTTCACATTTGGAGTCTATCAGCCTTACATCAGGCATCAGTATCCTAAGACCTCTATACCGTCCTCACATCTGCAGACAGATGTTTTATCTGAAACATGACAAACCGACAGCCTGATTTATTTGTGAACTAGGTGCATGGTTCTTTGGGGATGAACATCTGAGCTACAGAGTCCAAAAAGATAGTGGTGACCTCACTGGGATGCACTTAGTGACTTGTTCATGAAACAGTCAAGGTTGTGTCCCAGTTTCGTAACAGGCAGAACCTTTGGAGTGGTAATCAGTGTGATTTGTAGTTTGTTTTAAAGAATAAAGAAGCTCTGAGTTCTCCCCATACATGCATCTGTAGAAATATGGTATTAAATATAGCAATAACATACTAAGAGGTGGTAAGTTGCAGCTTTTTGCCTCTTAGCCAGGTCCAGGTGTCTTTCCTCTGTATCCTATATGTGGGGGCGCTCATGCTGCGAGGTCAGCTAGTGGGCACCCCCACAGGCTTGAGGCTTGCAGGGCCCCAATTCTCTCTCCCCATTTTCATGCTTGCACTGTCCTGTCAACAGAGGCAAAAGGGCACCGGAAAATATCTTAAAAGAATTACAGTTTGACATTTCAGATGAACTGTCCTTGCGATCATCTTCAAAAAGCGGTTTTCAGATGTGAAAAATGCAGGTTCAACATGCATGAAAGGCCAAAACGGAGAGATGCAGTCATTCACTGTCAACAATCACATATTATGGGATATTTACTACGAAAACTGCTGAATGAAAAATAATCATGGTTGTTCTCAGAGGTGGATCTTAAGTCTCATTTTTCTCTCCTCTCATTCCAGTCGGGTGAGTGAGGGGTTTTTCCTCCCAGGTTTGACGCGGCCTCCACCATGGCAGGGGACCTCTACAGCCCCCCATCCCCGCTGGGGGATTCCCTCCTGGGCAGTCCTCTGTGTGGAGACCTGATGGAGGACCTCTGTGACATCTCCCAGTCGATGGGAGACAGCGCACTGGGATTTGACATCCCAGAATACCAGAGCACCGGCTCAGGGTCCGAGAGCTCCACTGCACTGGGTGAGTCAAGAAGGAATTGTCACAAGGTACAAGAACAGATACTGTATGTCCAAATTTATGCTAAATATTATGTGCCCTCAGTGTACACTCACTGATTATATTGCAAAGGAACAAGCAGAAGGTCTGAAGCTGCTTTTCAAACTGTACTGAACAGAGTTCAGTTTCAGGTAATGTTGATCGTTACAACATTGGCCTTCTGATCTTTTGGCTCCAGAGTGATATATATTTATATTCACTGATAACAGGAGGTTGGACGCAATTGGATTCATTTCTCTCTGTGTCTCTACAACAAGATATGTTTTATTTCCACATATATGAAATGTTTATTTGTTTTTGAGTAGTCCTTAGCTAAGCAAAGTTTACTAGCTGCTGCTTGTACCTTCATATTTATCGTACAGACATGAGACTGACAATGATCCTCTCAGGAGTATTTCAGAGGACTTAGAGGGCCCCTTGCAAAGCGCACCTGGGGCCCTACATTGAAACAAACTGAACCCCCTCCCCAAGAAACACGATATCAAAGTAGTAGTAGTATAAGTTTAAGTGCAAAACCTCCCCCACCATCCCTGGCACAGCACACACACACATTTACAAATTCCACTTTTCAACCAAACCTCTAAAATTACGAAGCTTTTGGCATGATGTTAGTGGCCTGGGACCTTGTTAGGAGGTTTCCGACCATGGCCTTGTTGCAGTTTCCTGTATATGACCAATCATAGAATTTAATGGGGCTTACAAAATTGTCATTGCTGTGGACTAAAGTGCCTACCATGTTGCAACACCCCAGGATCCTGAAAACTGGAATTTCCCCCCTTGGCACACTGAATATGTGCCTTTTAAACTGGTCAGACGCCAACTAGGTTCTTGTCAGCTGTGTCAGGGTTGCTCTGTAAATTGCACCGTGAATAATGAGTAGAATCACTGTGTTGTTTCTTTTCTGCTGCGTTCTCTTCTGTAGACACCCTGACCCCGGCCTCCAGTCCGTTGTCGGGGGTTTGCGGAGCTGCACCGGGCACAGAGGACAGCCTGAACCTGGAGTGCCGGGTGTGCTCGGACAAAGCTTCAGGCTTCCACTACGGGGTGCACGCATGCGAGGGCTGCAAGGTGAGAGATGTGGGGCTGAAGCAGACACAGAGCCAGCTGGAATATAATATGCATGTAATGACATGACACTCTACATATCAAAGTGAGAAACGCTATAGACGTCACATTAAGATATAAATATAAATGTTACCACGAATTCAAACTCGTGATCACTAGACAAACGTTAGTTCTGCCCCTCCTACATCTTACTGTGCAGCGGTGTCAGGGTTGAAAAACATTAAACGAGCCAACACAGCCATGTGCCCACATGCACATACATGCCTACATGCACGTCTGCTCACTGACAAACATACAGAGCAGGGCCGCCTGACCCAGAGGCCAGTGGAAAGATTCTGAGACACGCTGCCAGGTCATGTGAGTTAGGGGACATGAAGGCATTGGTTGACTTGTCACCTCTGCCCTGGTTGGCACAGAGCCCGACTGAGTGATTTAACACACACACACACACACACACACACACACACACAGACACAGACAGAGAGAGAGAGCAGTGTATATTAAATTACCTTCTCAAAGACTCATTTTTTGATTTAATACTAAAAGACATGTTTTGCAAATGTTTCTGAAAGGTTTTCACCTTCAGGCCTAAATGAATTAAACTCTAGAAGAATTGTTTCGTGGTGAAATATATGAGGTTCCAGAAATTTTAATTAAGGAGTTCTAAAAATAAGATGGCCACTATAAGACTGTAACACTGACACCAACGAGCACTTTAAATGAGTACTACGAGGGGCATGGGTAGGGGGGGAATTATTAAAACCTTATTGAAACCATAGTCAGTTAATTAAAATCCCTCCTTAAAAGAAAACAAGGTTTAAAATGACAAACGACCCAGGCCTCCATGGATTAGGGTTAGGCTCAGGTTTATGCTAGATTTAGATTAGGTTTAGATTAGGTTAGGGTTACACAAGTAGTAAGTGTGTGTGTGTGTGTGTGTGTGTGTGTGTGTGTGTGTGTGTGTGTGTGTGTGTGTGTGTGTGTGTCGTGTTAAAACTATTAGGGATCAACACTGCATTGTTTGTGTGGTCATGTGACATCAGGCTGTTGCTGCTAACCTGAGTCTTCACCCTGAGTCTGTTTGCTATATTTACTTTGCTGTCTAAACTTCTGACCTTGCCTGCAGTTAAAATTGTAACCACACAAACCCGTGTCTGAAGCTGGACAGAGACGTTTCAGTTCCTCCTGCTCTTCTCCTCTTTGTGTAATAACCTCCACTGGCGCTGTGCCTTCGGTTTCACTGGAATCTCAAGGAGACAAGAGAGATGGACGCAGGCAGGGGGCGAACGTTTCACAATGTTCATTCCACAGTCCAAGTCTAACGGAGTGACCTCCCAGCTTTACAATGTGCATCTGTGTGTTCCTGAGCTCTGCAAACACCGAGCGGCTCCCTGCATTCATCAGAGTCCCCACAAATCAAGCTCATCCTCGGCTGCATGACTTGGCACACGACCTGTCATTGTGCCACACCGATTCCATTCTAAATCAGGAACATGACAGGGACGATGAGCTGTTGGACGCCGTGCATGCGAGAGACATGTTTTGACAGCTCTCTGTTGCTAAGTTCTCTGACGGGGGGGGGGATGTTGCACCATCATGGAAAAATCTGGCTCGTGATATGTGGCGAGTCACAATTCACGGTTTCCAGGCTGGACAGGCTCTGGGTATCACTCCTAACACCTTGCTTTAAAGAGAGGAGCGCGCGGTGGAGCTGGAATGTGGCGTGAGAGCGCAAGTCTGTGGTGGTGATGACGGAGCAGCAGGGAACTCGACGCAGTCAGGAAACGTTCTGTGGTCGTGAAGGCACAAAGGTGAATGAACCTGCTCAGTTACTTCGACTGAAAACAAAGATGGACGACATGACGGCTCCCCAAGAGTGAAGGCAAAACCTGTGTCTAAATTGAGGGTCTGCGTCCTTCGGAGGCTGCGCTCAACGACCGCTTGCATCACAGTGGAGCTGCAGACGAATGCATCCTTCTATACCCGCGAAGTCAATACTAGGTAATCAGGACAGTAACAAGGGCGGGATGAGGTGGTGACACCAGTTAAGGAAATCCTCTGTAGACCAGACCGTCTCACTTCGGTTCAGCCTTCACAATCTACCCGGCCCATGAAGACCGCTTCCTTCATTTGCCTTGTGGACCGCGTCCTCTGAAGGAGTCTTCTGCTGAACTGGGACATAGCTCATGTGTCTCAGTCACCACCTTGAGGCTGGCTACAGTCATATATCCCGCCTTGTCCAGATTAGTGGATGGGACATTTCTCACCACTGGTTTCTGTTATTCCATGCTCTAAAAACAGAGTGAAACGTCATGATTTGACAGCTGAGACTGACTCATTATTGGTTGAGCGTGTGTATGGACGGGACATCGATAACATGTCTCCATCCCCGAACACCGCTGTGCAGACTCTGGCTCCAAATGAGCGAGACGTCAGCGTTCATATCTGGGATATTCTGGCTTCATTTCTGGAAGCAGAGACGTGTGGTCGTGCTCTTCTCTTCACAAAAACATGTTTGTCCTCAAGCCACCGTCACACAGTGCATCTCTCTGCTCCCGTCTTCAGTCGTGTTACTCACCTCTCTGGCCTCTGGCTGTGTCTGCACATCCTCACACAGACATGCAAATACATGCACTTACATCTGTTTTTCACTCCATGTTCAGCTGTGATGTTTTATAATGTGTTTTTGTCAGACGGCTCTAAACATTATGCACGAACACTATAATTAAGATTAGACCCAGATCTTACCAGGAAGCTGGAATTTCTTTAGATTAAAAACACAAAAAGTGATGTGTCACAAATAATACCTCTTACTGACAATGTGTCGTAACCGGCAAAAAGACAAATGTAAGCGGATGACTGATGTATCATGTGACTATGTGGCTCCTGCCAGGAAATCCACACGACCCTTTGTCCCAGTGAGGGTTGAGGAATGTCCCGACTGAAATATCAGTGGTGCACAAAGGTGTGTGTGAGTGCACATCAAAGAACTGTATTAGAAGTTGTAAGTTTTATGTGGTTCCTCTCTTTCTTATCTGAAATGGTAAATGGTCTTTTCCTGTGACTCAGCTTTCTTTAAAATCTCTGCCTGACACACTTGTGGTAGCGCCAGCACCTCACTGCACGTCCAAGGACAGGATTAGACCGGATGACCTGAACAGCTCACCACCACCAAAACACTGTTTTTGTGCTCAAAGCGTCACTCGGTGTTTTTCACTTCTTCACTTTGGGAAACGTTGCTTCCTCACTTTGCTCATTTTCACATCTCGTATACGTGACATGCTGTGAGTCCAGCTACCGAATCCAATCTCAGACAGACCAGCGTTGACTTTGCTCTTTATTCAACAGAAATTCACACCACAATAGTAATAATGCGCTGGAAGGTCACAGGAAGAGAGCATACGAAGGCTCAACTCTCATGTTATGAAACCACATTCAAATTCACTAGATCTGGATTTTATTTGCATTTGCACAATGATTTTTTGATCGAGATCTGTGATTTATCCTCTCGGAAATCAACAAAAAATTAGAAAAATTGTTAAAGAAAGAAAAAAATAAATAAACAACCAACAAAAAACGACAGACAGGGGTGAAAACATAACCTCCTCGGTGAAGGCAACTTGCAAACAGATATAAGAGGTTCCAGCTCCCTATACAATTAATTTGAATCTATGCTCCGTAAAGTAAGATACACCAGCTTCTTCTTTCTTGCTTACTGAGTGGCATGTAGGTTTTTCATGCATTTAATTTATTAGTAAAATCAAATCATGAAGCTTCACCGTGTGGCGAGGATGAGTCCTTTTATTCCCTGGATGCAGTATTCAGTATAAAAACATCATGAAGGTTAATTGGTTTTCATATGAGGTTCTTTATGCATGTCTGTCCTCAGTCATCGGCTTTTAACATAAAAAAATATTGCAGCTCAGGTCGAGAGCTTTAAGTATGTGTTGTTCTGTCTCTGCCAGGGTTTCTTCAGGAGGACCATCAGGTTGAAGCTGGAGTACGACAAGTGTGAACGGAACTGCAAAATCCTGAAGAAGAACCGCAACAAGTGCCAGTACTGCCGGTTCCACAAGTGCCTCTCTGTGGGAATGTCCCACAACGGTAAGACTGGAACGCTCCACGCATTCACTGAACGATTTAACTTGAAATTAATTTGTGAGGGAGTAAAAAAAAAGTCTGTTGAACCACTTCAACAGCAAAGAAAGAATTTGCAAGTAAGCACTGTGAGCGCGGTTGTATAAAACTCTGCTCACACCGAGTTCTTTACAATCACAGCACGACACGTCCTTCTGTGAATTGGCTCCGGTTCAACGTGCTTTACATTGACTGGGTTTTTATAGAACAATGTCCCGCCGGACCCAGCTTGACATTGAGGAAACACAGGCCCGTACAAAGCTCCACATCTGGGCTGTCATCTGCACCGCCCGCCAGAGGGTCAGTGGGTTCGTCTCGATGGCCTCCCGCTGCAGACAGAGAGCAGTGTCAGTAACCTGAGAGGGAGACGACATGTTGCCGTCAGAGGAGAGGAACGAGAACACACCACATCTGTTGTGTGTGTGTGTGTGGGGGTGGGGGCTGTGTCTGCATGTTTTCTGCAGCCGGAGAACACGTCTGATTCGTGTGTGTGTACTATAAGAAAACTCCTATCTGTTGCTAATGGGGAAATGTTTCTACCTGCCAGCCATTCGGTTTGGTCGGATGCCACAGGCGGAGAAGCTGAAACTCAAGGCGGAAAGCAATATGGTGGAGAAGGAAGCGGAAAGCCCCATGCTGGCAGACCACAAGATTCTGGTCAGGCAGATTCATGACGCCTACATGAAGAACTTCAACATGAGCAAGGCGAAGGCGAAGCTCATACTCACCGGAAAAACCAGCAAACCGGTAAAAAAAAACAAAACAAGAACAAAAGTTTGAGGATATTTTTTTAATTCTGCGTCTCCATGTCAGCTCTCATCATCGTCTCCTCTGTCTCTGCCCGCAGCCGTTCATCATCCACGACATGGAGACGTTCCAGCTGGCCGAGAGGACGTTAGCTGCCCACATGGTAAACGGTGACCAAGCCGAGCCCGAGTGCGGCCTTCAGTCTCGGGATGTGGCTCTGGACGCAGAGTGCGGGGAGCTCGAGCAGAGGGAGGCCGAAGCGAGGCTCTTCTACTGCTGCCAGAGCACGTCGGTGGAGACGGTGACGGAGCTGACAGAGTTCGCGAAGGCCGTGCCGGGTTTCCAGAGCCTGGATCTGAACGATCAGGTGTGTTTCAGGAACTGTACTTGTCACCTATCTTACTGTGTATCTTGATCTCCTTCTTTCTTCCTCTTGTATTTAGGTGACCCTATTGAAGTACGGCGTTTACGAGGCACTCTTCACCCTCCTGGCCTCCTGCATGAACAAAGATGGCCTCCTGGTGGCACGTGGCGGCGGTTTCATCACACGTGAGTTCCTCAAAAGCCTCCGTCGTCCTTTTAGCGACATGATGGAGCCCAAGTTCCAGTTCGCCACGCGCTTCAACTCTCTGGAGCTGGACGACAGCGACCTGGCCCTTTTCGTGGCCGCCATCATCTGCTGCGGAGGTAAAGGACGCCGATGACAGACGATAGCCTTTAAAAGAAGTGACTTAAATCCTCCTTCTTCACCAACTTTGTCTCTTTTAGACCGTCCAGGCCTGGTGGATGTACCTCTGGTGGAGCAGCTGCAGGAAAGCATTGTCCAGGCGCTGCAGCTCCACCTGCTGGCCAACCACCCTGACAACACCTTCCTCTTCCCCAGACTTCTGCAGAAACTGGCCGACCTGCGGGAGCTGGTCACCGAGCACGCTCAGCTGGTGCAGGAAATCAAGACGACTGAGGACGCTGCACTGCACCCGCTCCTGCAGGAGATATACCGGGACATGTACTGAAGTGTGCACACAGTCAGGAAACCGGGACGTGTATTAAAATGTTGATTAACTTGGTGTAGATACAGTGAACATTAACCAATACTATCATGCATATCAATGTACTGTAAGTAACTCATTGTGCAGCTTCCATGGACGTGCACTGCTGTGACCGTGTGACTCTGAGGAACAAAACTAGAGTGAAGTTCTTTTCAGGGGGAACGGCGGCTCCTGAAGGGGACCTGAGCGCTGCTGTGAAAGGGGACACAGTGGGGAACGTACTCTCTGAACTCAGAAACCATAGATGTGGTGAGATATGTTGATTTGAGCTAAAAGAAACCCTTTGCTGTGCTCACTTTTACCTAAATGACAGGAGTACAGAGCAAATGCTAAATGGGGAGGATGTAGAAATGTGCACATGTAGTAAAGAGACTGCCACAGTCATGCATGCACTGATGCTAAATACTAAATGTGCCTTTAAACATTAAGATGGATGTTTTACAGCCAGTGTTAGTAGTGCAGAAGCAGCTAAAACTGTAAATCGTAGTATTTTGGATTATCAGGGTGATTTGTTAATTCAAAGGCCATTTGAATGTGTCCATCGTGTTCTTTTATTATCATCTAGTGCCTTATCAGCCAAATTTCCCTTAACTATCTGGAACACAAAAGAGTCCTTGAAAAACATGGTTTGGATCTTTTCTCAAACTATTTAATGTTGGACCAAGAAATGTTCTCACATACTATGAAAATAGTTTCTCACATACTATGAAAATCAACTATCATTTGAAATGTATTGTGTTTTTATGGTTGATCTATTTATTTAATCCTGCTGCTAACACCAGCACAACATGATAACTCACTTTAAACCCATTTTTCGGATCACTGTTTCCATGTGCAAAATATTCTCTGCCTTTAAGTCACTGTTTTGAAAAAACTGTTTTGGCCTGTATTTCATGTTTTGACCATAAACACAATAATCTGTTGAGCTGGTTTGGGTTTTATTTTGTAAATATGGCAGGAATGTGTTGACCGCAGTCAAAGGGATGTATGTATCTACAGACCTCAATAAAAGAGCCAGTTGCCTTGTTTTCTGAACTGAAACATCACCTCCTGATGCCACACTGAAACATTAAACTTTGTTTCTTGTCATAATGAAACTGTTAATATTTTTTAATCATGTACAGTCGAGGGTTCAATGAGAAAATGTATTTGCTGTTTTAATAAAAGGAACTATGTCACGTGGTAGCCCAGAATAAACGACTATATTTGAATGACTTTTAATATTACACTGGTTTATTTACTTGCCTGACAAAGTAAACATTATCTTTTTATGTGATTTACGACCCTGGTTGTTCAATAAATTAGTTAATATACTTTAAAAAATATATATATATTATTATTATTAGTTATAGAAGGGAAAGTGCAAGTGGAACTGATAATGTTGATGACAGCAGCTTTGTTCTATTTAAATTCCCCCATATGTCCTTAAACTTATTTTTATTATTTAATTCCTAAATTTGAGTATTTGCATATCTTCTTGTTATTTTTTCTATGGAAATGTTTGCTTCATTTCCAAATAATTTTATACATAAGCATGTCAACAAACATTAGTTTGGTGCATCGTGAAATACATTGTGGAATAAATATATAAATAAACTGATCTGGTCACATTTTTCATAATTTAATAAACAAAATGATGATAATAATGACATTAAATGTATAGATGATAATGATAGTAGCAATAATGATAATTTAAATTTAATAATTGTAATTCATATTTAATTCATACGTATATTATACAGTATGTGTGCCTCTACTCCCCCACGCCTCTAGGTGGCGGTAAAGCTTCATGCAACATTGTGCCTGTACTCGACATGAAAACCAGGAAGTAAACTTTCCTGTGAACGATGGAGCAAAGTTCCAGTGAAACCAGTGAAAAAACCTTCACCTGCCAGTTGTGTGGTTTAAGCAGCTCTTATAGTTACTACGGACAGAAACCACCAAACACTAGAGCCATAGTGTAAGTCACTAACTCAGCTCCGGAGCCAGCCATGCTAAAGCTAATGCTGTTAGCTGCTACGTGACTGTCCAGCGATCTGTTCCTCGCATCTATAACTAACTTCTGTCTCGTCCCCGTGCACCACGAGAATCTACTAGAGGTTACAGTGTGTTTTACTCCTGCCTGTCTGCTCCCCACCAGGTTGCTGGAGGAGTGCTTTGTGACAAGGGATCCCTTCAGTCCGGACAGGGAGAAGTTCCTGGTGCTGGGCTCCACCTGCAGCCTGTGCAGCCTCTGTGTCTGTGCTGGATCGGTAAGGTTCGGTCCTGAAGCTCGAGTTTCTGCCTCAGACTCAACATGTGATCTTACACCTTAACTTCTCACATGATTCATACGTGGAGGCACTGATGTGGGCATGATGCTTCAGGGACAAATGATATGACTGTGTGTGTGTGTTTAAAAAGGGTTTTAAAACTCATCTATATGGACTAGCATGTTAATAGTGTTAATTTGTGTAGTTATTCTGCTTTAATTTTATTGTTTCAATGTTGTTCTTTTATCTGTTTGGTTTTATTGCATTGCTTAGTATGATCTGGCTTTTCTGTGATTTCTTATCTTTGCACTGATACTTTATTTTGTGTAGTATCTTGTGACTCTGGTTTTGAAAGGCGCAATAGAAATGAAGGTGTTTTATTATTATTATGATTATTTTATATAATAACAAAACATTATCAGCATATATATTAAATATGAAGCTAATTAGTAGTTCCCTGCTTGACCTGATTGACCTTGTTGATCACAGTTGAAAACCAGTACAATCTGTACAGACCTTGTAATTGATTCCTCTGCCCTGAAAGATACATCGTGATGAAATAAATTGCCGTCTCTCCTGGAATAAGTGTGTTGTATTGGGTGCTTGTGTGAAACTGGGCCACTGATGGTGACCTTTGCTCTCTCCTCTTTGACAGGACTGCAGTCTCTTCTACACCAAGAGGTTCTGCATGCAGTGTGTGAACAAACACCTGGACCAGTTCCCTCACCAGATCCAGTCCGAGTTGGCCAAGAAGAAGCAGAGCTCCAAGGCTGCCGTGTCATGACGTCCGACGAGACATCCGTAATCTGCTCAGGTGTCTTGGACGAATAGCTTTTGTCATGAATAGTTTTTTAATGCACTTTTTGATTAAATCCATACTGGATGAAACTATAATTACACAAAGCTGAACAACAAAACATCCTGTACTGAATCCACGTCACTCTCGGTTATGACCACTCTGATTGGAAACACACATCCATCACAAAAGTACAAATCCATCCTTGCGGCCAGGATGTTAACCTGCTGCATTATAGGTTTTATTTGTTTATTGCAGAGTTTTATAGAAGTAAACTGCAGGTGTGAGGAGTGCTGCCAGACCTCTGTTGGATTGTGTTTGCAGGCTCACAATCAAACCTCCCAATTAAAAATGGCTGACAGTTTAAAATCTGAACTTTCTCCCAATTTTCTGTTGCGGTCCAACTCTTTACAGGCATTTAAAAAAAAACATATACACTGCAACAAAAAAAATATGTTTTATTCAGTGGAGCACATTTTCTATGCTATATAAATTCATAATCAAATAAGGATGAACAGTTTTAAATTATAAACATGTTTTCAGTTATGACCATGATGCTCATCTAAGCCCACAGCAGCTATTCTAGTCTCTCTGTAAATAATTCCAACAATATTACAGCCATGAGTGTATGAGTCAAAAGAGCAAAGTGGAAGCAATAGTTCACTTGCAAGTCACACTCAGGCATAGATTCGTGTTTCCACTGCCGTCAAAGTGGAAAAAATAAAATAAATGTTTTTCAAGTTTTAATGAGCCTGTTTTTTTTTTTTTTACAAGAGAACACATTTTTACTGCTTTTCAGCAACATATGGTAACATTAACGGCACATCCTCTAATATTACACACATGTTCACAGTGACACATCGTTTGCAAAGGGCATCACAGCTCGAACTTTGATTCCTGTTTGTTCATTGTCAAAGCTTGAAGTGTTGACTTCTGTCGAGTCCAAAATAGTTTTTGTTCTGAAATCATAAAAAACATCAAACACAAAAACAGAGTTTTGTTTTGTGACTTTTTCTTTTATCGTGGATCATAATTAATGTTTAACTAACAGTCATTTCACTGCAGTTGCATCATCCCACAGTGGTGTGCAACTGTTACTCCCCTTTTGTCATTTTAAATTACACCCGGTGTCAAATGTAGCTTCCCAACTACTAATAATCAAAATAGCCTTTCACTGACATACCTAAACTTTTCTTGTTATTTAGGTGTCACTTCCTGGAGAGAATGATCAACCTTGTCTCAGCAAAAGTATAATAAAACTACAATGTAACTCAGTAGAGATCGTACACCCGCCAAGGCCCACCACTACCTTTATGAAACCACATTTAAATTCACCAGGTCCAGATTTTTATCTGGATCTGCACTAAATTGCGAGCAAAATATCAGTCCAGTCAAGGTCCATGAATTTTTCTCTAAGAAATCTATAAGAAAGTGGGAAAATTTGTAGTGATCTGCTACCTGATCTGGATCCACACCAAAATGTAATAAGTTCTTCCCTGACCCATAATGCATCCTTTGCAGTTTTGTGGAAATAATCAAATGAATACATGTGGAGTATTCCGATCTGAGGTCGCATTATGTAGACATATATGATCTGGATCTGTAGATTGAATGGGTTCTTCTGTGGGTGCTGTCCCAGTCCTCCACAAAATGTCATGAAAATCAGTTGAGTTTTTTTTGTATAATCCTGCAGCAGAAGAAAACATAACCTCCTTGGTGGAGGTAACTAAGAAACTTTCCCAGTTATTGTCACATTATCTAACTGGTACTTCCCCCCCCGCTGCAGCTGAGCTTTAATATGTCCAACTGTGCAGGAGAAAAAATCCTAATCATTCGCCTTAAAGCATTCGGTTCTGCATGTGTGACCTTAACAAAATGTTCTCTTGCCTTATTTCTCCTCTTACCCGCCTAATCAGTTTGATCAGAATCTGTTTTTAGCTCGTGGGTCGCTCTGCGCACACAACACTGTGCCCACTTTGCAGCAGCGTAAACACATTATGGATTAAGTGTGATTCCCGGCGATAACATCGATATAACAGATGTCCTCACTGTATTTGTCACGAGATGTTTGGGTCTTCTCGGGGGTTAACTGAAACAGCATGGCCTAAAAGACAGGCGCAGGGAGTTTTAATGCTGCGCAGGAATGCACAGTGACACACACTGTATAGTTTTAGGGCTTAAACTGTTGTAGAAGTTGATTTTTTCACTTACTCACTTCAGGATTCCTCTGGAATGTATGGAAAATAAATGTGAAAGCTGTTAAATCTTGACACGAACCCAAATTAGACTCTTGGGTGAGACATTTTTTATATGATGCAAACAGGAAACCCTCAAAGGGAAATGGCTGCGAGTCTCAAAGTTTGTTTTTTTTCCTCTTTTTTTTTTTTTTTTTTAAAGCTGCACCACTTTCTGTTTCCTCATTATGTAAATTCACAAGTACACACAAGCAATTGCAACCAGTGTAGCACACAAACCGCTGCTGTGGCACCAGTGGCAAAGTCTAAAAGCGATAGGCACCAAGCCAACGATGACGGAAGGATTTCTACTCCAGAGCTGATGTCATCTGATGCCAGGAGGCAGATTTGTGGCCTTTTTTTGTTGTTGTTGTTGTTGTTTTCCTGCATAAAAGCTCTCAGTCATGTCTCACCCCCCACTTTTCCATCATATTAGATCTGATTCTTGCATTGGTGTCATTCAGGAATCTCTTGGTGCTGTCCAGGCGACCAGCCTGTTTTTTCCACCTGTTTAAAGGTGATCAAGGATCTGTCATCGATGGAGGGCGGTGCACAAGGCAAACTAACAGTCACAGCAAGATGTTGGATAACATTGTTTTGGTCTGTTGTTTCTATGACTGTATAAAAAGACGGACAAAGTGACAGCTCTCCAAAAGTAAAGTCAAACTGCCTCGATCGCCACCTGGTGGCTGGCTGTAGTATAGGTCATAAACCCTGCCTCCTCCCTGTTAGTGGATGGAACATGGACCAAACTAAAAAGTCAAAATAAAAGTGTTTGTTTCCTTTTAAGTTTGGTTTTAATTAGTTATTTGGTGCTATACAAATGGGCTGAAAGGTCATGATTGACAGTTGAGACTAACTAGTGATTGGTCGAGCATGTAAATCAGCAAGACCTTGATGCTCCATCCACTGACGGCTACTGCTCAGACTCAGGCTCTCTCTGGATTTAAAAGTAGCTGCATGAACTGAAACAGAACGTGTTCCATGCTGGTAGAAAAGGGGCTGTTGTGCCGTAACAAACACCGGCACCTCTGTGTAAAAGCACCCCCGTGAGGCGAGGTTTAGTAACGACGAGTGATGATTGGTTAGAAGTAGGGTTGAAATCATGTTGAACGTACACTGGGGGGCTTTTCGCATCACGGGTGCTTATTGCAGCACAACAGCGGCGTCATTGTCCTTCAATTATCTGGCAGCGGTAACTGAATACATTTACAGTGATTGAATCAAGTGGTGAGCCTAAGCTGTGTATGTGACACTGAATCAGATGAAGTAGTGAAATCCGTCAGCGCTCACACAATCACTTGATGATTGATTCATGTGATAGTGTTACCAGCCCCCGAGCGAGACCTCGGCCCAGCGCTCCTGCAATGTGAGATAAATCTTTTTACCAGTGTTGTTCTCTTATCAGGTTTTACTCTGCAGACAATTAGCCGACTGTTTTCAGAATCCACAACATCTCACAGCGCAGGAACACGGAGACTCTTGGCCTTAGTCTGAATATGATTATTTAGATCTTTATGTTTATATGAGTTGTGGCAGAGTTCAGACTAACCCTAACCCTGTTCTTGGAAGTCAATGTGTCCAAGACTAAAGAGATGAGAATAAATTTTAGGATTGTCATCTCTCATGTGCTGATTAATGTTAAGGCTGTTCAGCTGGAGCAGCAGTATAAATATTGGATGACAAGCTCGGCTTTGGGCCTCATGTTGTTGCCATGTGTAAAAAAGCATGTGCGTCAGTAGTACTTTTATGATTTTTTTTTTAATCAAATTTGTTTTAATTGCATATTTTCTCTTAATTTCCTGGTATAAATGTGTGCAGCAATATTGTTGGCACAGCCCTAACTGACCTTCATCACCTGTACAAGGTAAAGATTTTAAGAAGGCCTAAATAATCCCAGACGATTCTAGCCACCCGGTGTTCAGTGAGGGTCGTTGCTTCCGTCTGGCCATAGATTCAAATTTATGAGTGTGTGCAAGTTGGTGCAGATCCTAATAAAAATCCAGATCTAGCTAATTAAAATGTGGGACTTGTGGACTTTGGCGGAGGTAAGCGCTTTTCTGAGTGCCCATCCAGTTCCAAGTATGACCCTATTTGGATTTAATGTGATCAGAACATGCTGTTTAGATTGCAGTGTTTTATGACATGGTCTCACATACGAAAATCTATCAGTGTATCGCCTCCCGTTCACTTGCAACTTGTACGAGCAGGGTGGTGAATTAAACGTGTGCTTCCTGTGGTGAAGCAAATCAACTTTGGTTATCTTTGGCATCTCCTTTTGAATGTGTCCCCTTACAGCCTTTTATCTTAATGAGTTTATATCGGAATATAACCGTCCATTTAAACTTGCTGAGTGATGCGCATGTCAGTGAGGATCAAAGGAAGCATTTGACTTTAATCTTCATGTCTGACTTTGAACCAGGTGTCAATGGACAGTTAAACCCGGATCACTTTCTCCTGTAACTCACATTAGTTGACTCTTCTGTGTTTCCCTAATCAAACAGCTCCATAAAGTCACATTCAACACAGAGTTGATCCCATCCAGCTAAATGCTGTTGCCCTGTTCGACTTTAAGAACTGTATGGGCGGTCCCTGCTGCGAAGACCAATGAATCGCCCTCTCTGTTTAAATAGTCCTTGATGTCAACTTTTCTTCTTCACTCATAGCTCCCTCTAACGCCATGTTGGCTGTTATGACTTGACTTGTTGTTTTCATCAGTCTTTACTACGGACTTGACAGGAGTGGCTCTCTCGAACGCTCCCTGCGCCTTTTTGGAGACGCTTTATACCATTTTGGATGAGACGCGCGGATTACGCATGCACCATCCCCCGTGACTTTGCATTTTTACAGGAATACGACTTGGAAGTACGCGTTTGAGAAGATTTTATTTTTTTTGGTTGTTGTTTTCTTCCCCCCTCCCCTCCTTGTCTTATGTGCATCAAAATGTCAGATGTTCGCCTTTCTAATGCGAGCCCGACATTGGAGAGGGTGGATGCGCGCCAGCCGGACAACATGAGACCCCCGGTGCGCAGAAACCTTTTCGGCAGACCAGACCGGGAGGAGATACGGAGGAATTTGGCGACGGCGGTGCAGGAAGATGTGGAGGCTTTCAGGGAGAGGTATAACTTCGACCCGGTGGAGGAACGACCGCTGGAGCCGCGTAACTTCGAGTGGCAGGAGGACCCCAGCGCGCCGGAGTTCTACCTCCGGCCGCCTCACGGGAGCCAGCCGCCGCGGCGAGAGGTGGAGCTGCCCGGCGGTGACCTCCGGCAGGAGAGGAGCGAGACGCGGCCGGAAAACCAGGCAGCCACGGAGCGACCGAGGAAAAGACGCTCTGGAGATTCAGGTGATTTATTTTTTTACCTTCCATTGTTGAAGCTGTCACGCAGTTTTCTTCCATATCTGAAGTGTCGCTGTGTCGCAATGCGGAGCCGCCAGCCGAGTTCCACCGTGAGCTGCGGTCGGTTCATCACCGTGTCGCTGCTCACAAACACCAAATCACTGGGGAGGAGAGAAAACTTAAAATATATCCGCTTATGAAACCTAAAAAAACTCAAATCCTCCCCGAATTGGAGGCCGCACGTCACTTTACTCCACATTACTCCACATGACTTTTATTATTACATTGTAACCCGCAGATGTGGCATTCTCGCTAAAATCGGCGGTTTTTCCTCCGGAGTCTGGCAGCAGCTCGTCGGTCAGGTGTACGTGCTGCTCCACACATCCTCACAACTTTCACTGACACTTGTTTTGTCTCTTCTCCTCCGCCAGGTCCCTGCTCCAGCGAGTGTCACAGTAAAAGGTCGCATACCGACGAAGAAGATGATGAAGACGACCCGTCACACGGTGCGGCGAGTCAGGCGGTGAAAGCCGCGGAGCAGAGGAGACCCGACCGGCCGGAGAGCAGCGAGGACGTCCAGTGAAAAACAGCGGTAGGTTTGAGATCAATGTCCCGCTGTTCCACTTGTGTCGAGTGCAATGAATTGCCAATGACACACAGGGCTCCAGTGTCTCAAATACTAATAATCGGCCTTCATGTTGGGTGCCAATAGACTTTTGTTTACTTGTTTATCATCAGCACCAACACATTTGAGTTGAAAACACATGTATTTCCTGCATGCAGCACTTAACACGTCATCAACCTTCAATACCTGCAGGTTTTTTAAATCCTCCACAACTCTGTGTGTGTGTGTGTGTGTGTGTGTGTGTGTGTGTGCGCGCGCGTGTGTGAGTGTGTGTGCGCGTGCACGAGAGATTCAAGTCAAGTATGAGCAACTGCTTTTTCAATTGCACCATTCAACAAGCCGTTTCCTCTTTATGTCCCACAGAGCAGCGCAGACCTGTTGCTGGTTTCTCATCATCTGACAGAAGGAGGAGAACAGTACAAAAGAAAAGAGAGAGAGAGAGAGAGAGAGAGAAAGAAACAGCCTTCCCCTAAAGAAGGGGATGAGGGGGAGGCTGCACAAGCACTGATTATGAACACTATCAAGTTTTGGCACTCATTTTAATTAAATTGCCTCAGAAGCAGCAGACAATGTAGCAGTGTGCAAATGGATTTTTGCTCATCTTTTTTTTTATTTTGTACCTACTACCTATGTTTCAGATGTAGCACATAAAAGCGAAAAGCATAATATGCTTTTATACTTTTTTTTTTCTTCTTTTTTTTTCTTCTTAAATGTATTTGAATACGTGTGTGAATTTGACTCGGGAAGTTGCAGTGCAATTTCCAGCAGAGAAATATTATTTTGTTGAAATGGTCGTGTGGTATCATTCTTCAGGTAATTGATGTAAGTTACAAATGCAGAATTCAAAAGTCAGGGTCATGTGGAAACAACAAAAAAAAAAAATGTCTTCACTTTTTCTATGGCTTTGTTTGTCCAGTGTTTAAACAGCCTGTCTTGTTTCTGAAGGCCACACTGAAAGTCGAGGGTCCATCGAACTGGGAGCAGCCATGATAGATAAAGTTTACATGCAAATAATATTTCTTTATTCCCCCTTTTTAATGTCATTATTATATTTCCTTTTTTGTTCTGGGATTTTTCCAAAGTTTGTGCCTTTTGGGGGGGAGGGGGAGGGGTGGGAAGGAGGGGTGGCTAAACTGCTGAGCAATATCCAACCAAATTTAAACAGTATTTGCTAATAATCCTAAGAATTAGCTATTATTATTATTATTTTAAAATTAGGTGAGTTATTATTTTAGTGGCTTTTAGGCCATGTATCCCACCCCTTGTAATAAATAAATTCAGTAGTCCAGGCCAACATAGATAAAATATGTTAAAATCACTGGGCTACTTATTATGCAAATATGTGAATCAAAGATTTGTGTTTGTGCTGTGGAATTCATGTGGAACATGTAATTGCACTATTGTTACTTTCTCATTTATTTTAGTGGAGGCAGAAAACAAAGTTACGCTGCCTTATTTGGTGTCAAACTTTGAAGTGTACCTGTGTGCCTTTTTTTTTTTGTTTGTTTTCGAAAAACACTGAAAAATTATACAAACTTATTTATGTTGAGCTTTTTTTTTCGTGGGTGTATGTATCGCTTCCCAAAGCAACAACTTTTGTGCGTTTTTTGTAAATATATATTTTCATTATTATTTTTAAGATAAATAAACTGTTGCAAAACTGAGCCTAATAATCGATTTTATACCCCGTGTGTTTTGTGTTATTTTTTTTCTTTTACTCTATCAGCAGTTGGATTGATTTAAAAAAGAAAGGAAAAAAAAAAAAAAGTCTGCTGTAATAAATTCATGTGCTCACTATTTTGATTGCACAGCACACAACTGCTCCACCCTTCACAAACACACTTACGTTTAATGTGATCCGCCCATGTAAACTGGCTGCTAATAGTCATTACACAAAGTGTGACACAAAGACCTGGTGCAGATACAAACATGCTATTAAAAAGGTTGATGAATGACAGTCGTGATAGGATCAGTAACACAACTACCACTGATAAGTCACATAAAGGCCTTGGAATGTATGTTTTTCTCATTCCTGCACAAATTTGACAACTCAGTCATTTCTATAGTATTCCTATAATCTGCAGATAGGAAATAAGGAAGGTAAAGAGTGCACCGGCAGTATTTGGTGCAGTGTTGTAAAGTTGTAAACGTGCTCAGGGTCTGAAACCCAGTACACAGTATACAGCTAGAGCGCAGGTACAGCTCTGGTGTGCAGAGTGTGACTGTGCTGGATCGTCTCAGCCCAGCTCTGCCTCTAGAAGTTGAAAACAACAAGGGTATGTCCTGAGGAAAAGAGGGAGGGGGGGTGGTGGACTGGTAAGAGGTGCTTTTTTATTTTTTGTATTCTTTTTTTTTGGGAGTTATTGGCTCTCCCCGGGTCCAATCACAGCGCAGAGAGGAAAAGCAGACCACTTAGGAGGCAGCCAGTCACAGAGCAGTGGGAGGGAGCCCGGGACAGAACAGGCTGTTCTTTTCATAAAACACACACCACCCAATTAGTTTCATTGGCTGACTCTTTCCTGTTGATACCAGCCTGTAGGAGTCACATACAGAGAGAGAGCGAGAGAGAGAGAGAGAGAGCTACTCCTATAATATCTGGTGCTGACTGTGAGTGTGTGCAGTGATCACCACTGAGCTTGTTGCCTCTTTGTAAACTTTCAGAGAAAGTTGTAACACGTCATGTTTCCTTTTTTTTCACAAAATACTTTTTGTTACTTTGGACCATAAGACACATTCAAATGTATCAGCTGCCTTGTAAAGTAACACAAATATGTACCGTCACAAAGATCATCCGTCATTTCTGCATGTTAACGACTTGTTGGTTTTGTATATTTCCCGATCTGGGTGTGATTGTCTTCATGTTTGTCCTGCACGCTGTCACAGTCGTGCAGCCGGGGGACTGTTTTCTTTCTCCCTGTTTGTTTGAATACAAAATAACTCAAGGATGCATGGACGGATTTTCACCAAACTTGATGGGAATATATACTTGGGAAATGACATCATGCATTTTTGATGTGTCACTGCATCCTACAGGAAAATAAGTCCAAAAAAAGTCAGAAAATGTTGTATACATGTGAAGAAGTGGATTAGAAACATGATCCACAGCTAAATGTAGATTAAACAATCATTCATCATAAAGTTGAAAAATTAAATTAATATTATATTACCATATAAAAAACTTTTTAAACGCAATGGCGGTGTATACACAGCGTGTGTGCAGGTATGTAAAGGCCCTCCGATGCTTTTCTATATTTTGGCCCGGATCATATTTTACTGTTGAGATATGGGAAATGACTCTAGAAAGAATTGAAGTAATTGGAACAAGGAACACGAGTCTGCTACAACTTTCTAAAGACTTCAATAGAACAGAAATAATCTGAATTACTTGTCTGTGTTTGAACTACCCGCGGCTACTGCGGTGAGCTGCATAAAATAGAAGCTTTATGAGCATTGTTGCAAAGTTACATCTTACTTTGGTTGAATTGATGGTAAAATATGAATCTACCTGCAGTACATGTGCAGTACTGGCACATCATGATACTTAAAACATACCTAAAACAGTCAATATCAGCAATCAAAAGTACTGAAAATATATGAAAGGTATGTGATCAATATATTTGAGGACCTCTGATGTAGAGTTTTTATAGAAATACATAAAGTGCAGCTTTATTTTAGCATGAACCAATAATTAGCATTTGGAGTTTGCTATAGTAAGGTCAAATGTTTCCTTATGACACTGTACTATGCATGTTAGTCTTGAAAAACACATATTGCTGTGAACTCATACATGAATCTGTGTTGCAACTGAACGTCCCTAAAATATGCACAATGTTCTGCAACGAGACAAACATGCAGAACACATCCATCCATTAGCTATAGGCGGCCGGAGCCTCTTCCAGCCGTAGAACCTGCAGGTTTAAAATCAGGGCAAAGCACTGGTTGTAACTGAGCCTCATTATCTTTCAATTCTGATCAGCTCCAGGCGTTTTTTCATGGTCACGGGGGGAAAGAAACGTCTAACGTGAATCAAATTCCCTGCAGATAGTTACAGATGCGTAAGAAGCTACATATTAACAGAGGTGGCCTCCGTGCACAGTAATCAAGCGTCACATGATGTATTGTTTAACTCGCTCAGGGAAGGAAAGCACAAGCACACAAAACTGAATCTGTGCAGGGAATACTTGATTTTTCACGCAACTGGACGTCTTGCGTACGAAATGATACAGAATTTATATGTTTTTAGAGTCTGTATTATGATAATATCGCTTTATCCAACTTTGCCATTGTTCACATGCTTGTGTCCAATGGCATGAATTGTGTTTTCGGGCCTTTTCTTTAAATGTAAATGTAATATGTTACTTTTAGCTCTGACTCTTTTACAGAAATGCACCGTGTAAAACCCCATAAGCACCGAGGTAAAATGGATAGCCGCCAAATACATTTCCATTCTGTCACACTGGTCAGGAATCCTGCTCATAATATGGCATGGAGGGAACATTATATGAACAAATTATGACCCCCTTTCCTCCTGTTAAATCGACTCTTTCACTTAAGGAGGAAAAGTTTAAAGTGACTCATGACATTTAGTTGATGGTTCTTGTAAGTGACATTGAGTTCCGGTCATTGAAAAACCAACTTCCTCTCAATTTTCTCCGGTTTCCAGCCACGATATAATGACAATAACATATGAAGTGGATGTCGTTTCAGCTCAGAGCTCGGAATGATCTCCGCTGTAGGAGACGACTATCGAGGAACAATTTCACCGAAGAGTTGCACCAGATTCAGAACTGAACATTTTTGAGGTTGTTAATCAAACACGTGCGGTGTGTTTACAGCAAATCACAACACCCACTATCTGATGAATACATCTATTAAAAAGATATCTATTCAAATGTGTGCACGCCCTCCTCCCAGGTGTTCTCACTATTTCTGGTCCTGATTCCACCTCAGGGTTGTGTGTGTGGGCATGCTCAGACACGGCTGACATCTCCGTGACTCTGCCATCAGATGTGTTGCACCTGCAGGGTTCTCTCTAATTGGCGGAGCTGCAGTCTGAGCAGAGGTCAAATCAGCCTCAACTCAGATCACTTGTGTGAGGAGGTGCCGAGGCTTTAAAAGAGAAGGGTGGTGAGTTGCTCAGACCCTTTGTCAGCACGCTGCCAAAACTCTTAGCGCCAACTTACTGTTTTTTTGTCACTGTGCATGATTGTGAAGCAGAAAGTTTGATGTGTAAGTGGATTTGAAGGACAGCTCTTGATTTAGGCCTTGTTCAGACCTGGTATTGACATCTGTCCTGAGAGATCTGATCACAAGGGGTCAAAGCTTTAAATACAGTGTGTACAGACCTGGCAATAACAATGTGTCCTGAATGTGTCCTGAATGTGTCCGCTCTCACTTCCCCGCTCCATATGCAAATGATCACATGCATCATTTGCGTGTATGAAAATCAAACGATGTGTCTGACGTGTGTCTGACGTGTGTCTGACGTGTGTGTGTGTCTGTGTGTGTGTGTGTTTTGTGCAAAGTCAGGAGTGGCTGAAAGAATCAATGACTGTTTACAAGCACACCAATATTTTGATATTAACACAATGAGGACAAGAGTCTGAATAAGACACAGTCATGTAAACATTTTCTGATTAACTAAACCTGAATAAGGTCATACACAGAATGAGCAGCATTTTAATTAAGAATATTCATGTGTACGCCTTAATCTCATTATAACGTCCTATTGGAGTTTTGACAGCATTTTGCCACTTCAACATACGGAAGTTACCAACTGCCACCCAAAACTGTCGACTCACACATGAAACCATTTCAGGATGGATTAAATCTGGTGGAATTACGTCAGACATAATGATGTTAGTCAGAATCGGACTTTGCTCTGTAACATGTAAACAGGAATATGAATTGAATGTTACCAACTGATGTAAACACCATAATTGAATTAATGTCTCAAATATTGGTGTCCATGGAAACGAGTGTGCGCAGATCTGCTATAAAGCAAGATTACACCATTTACAAAACTCAGACCTGAACTTCAAAACTGAATTTAGTGCCGACCACTTGTGATCGGATCTCACTTCCCCACTCTAATCACGTATGCTATTTGTCTCCATGAAGATCAAATGATGTTTTACCCAGTCTAATTGACAAATGTGTCCATGTGTCTGTGTGCAGAGTCGCGGGGATAAAAGAATCAATAAGCTGCGTGCATCTCTGCTATGAAGAAAGATTTGACCTGTTTAAGTATCGATCCCTTTGTGGTGGTCGGTGTTGATATTTTGGCGATGGCCGCAAATAAATCTACTTATGGGGTCTAAGAAACATAAAAATACATTGATTCATTGCAGGTCAGAGGACGCCAGCTTAGTAGGCGGTCCCTCATGTGGACCAGACCACCTCCGCAAGTGGTCTGAGTGATGGGATCTCAGGACATATTTGGGTGCGTTCACACCTGTGCTTCGCGGTGACCACTTGTGATCGGATCCCTCAGGACGTATCCCAGGTCTGAACGGGGTCTTACAGATGTGTAAACATGAGGAAAAGAGGTTCAGTATGAGAGATGATGCAGATATGACATCGCCACTTCGACTGATTTCAGAAAACGGTGCCAGGCGTGACCTCAAAACCAAAGCTGACGGACACTATGAACATCTCTGTGTCTGTTTGTGTGTGTGTGTGTGACCCCAGATTGGCCCTGTTCACCATTACACTCTAGCTCTGTGAGAAAAACACACGTTCACACCCGGCCGGGGTCTCGTGTTGATTTTTTACCAGCCTCCGGTCCACAATTCAAGATGTACGAGGGGTTTAATCCGTCCCTGTGCGCAGCGGTTCGCCGTGAGATTCCTTCCAAGTCAGGAAAGCGCTTCCATATTCCCAGCATTAAATTAGCAGGCCCCTAATTGTTGCTGCAGATAACGAGAGGAGAAATGGGTCATAAAAGTCTGACATGTTGGAGCTGACGCTATGAATAGATATTCAGCAGAGGGCCTACAAAGCATGAGCTCATAACTTGGCAAACTCGGCAGGAGAGAATTTTTTTTTTTTAGTCTTGTTTTATTCTGGAAATACAACTTCCCCATCTGTTTCGTGTTATTAATTTGTCTGATTTTTTCACTTTGTTTTAATTTTTTTACAAGGGCAGGGCGGCCTTATTTTTCCGCCGCACTCTGCCTCATGGTCATGTGTTGTTGGCAGGGGCGAGAGAGCTGAGAGTTGGGAGGGAAGAAAGAAATGAGGGAATGAAGAGAGAGGAAAAAGGATGGAGTTAAAGAGGGAGAGATAGAAAAGGGAGGACGGGCTCCTTGGCTGTGTCTCGCTGCAGCCTGGCCAAATCACGTCCAGCGCAGGATGTAAACAAACTAATCTGCCAATGTGGCGTTTTTACACATTTCGCTCTGGGCTGTGTGACTCATGCAGCCGGGCTGTGTGTGACCTCAGATGCTGGCTGGTCTACTGCTGCAGCGCCGGAGTGTTTAGTTTGCCTTGCAGCAGGGGTCACCACGACGGTGCAGGTCTGCCATGTTCCCATTTTAATGCCATTTCATAGAGAGGACAGAGAAATCCGCCTTTTCAAATATTACTGTAAGCAGTTTTCAATGGCATGGGCAAGGTCTAGTACTAAATTTGATATCATACAACTTTACATAGAGGCTCTTATGGCTCCTATAGATTTCAGTCCGGTTTGAGGTTACCAGTGGAAAAAAGGGAGCTACAGCGGGACTATCAAAACTCTACTTTATCAGAAATACAGCAGAAGGTGTAAAATCTATTTCACAGCTCAGCAGAAAAAACACATTTCTGTAACTATAGAGCACACATCTCCGCCAAGGCCCAACAGTCTCCTGAAATCCAATCAGGCTGCACTAAATCACACACACTGAATGTTTTTCTTCATCAAGATCCATGAATTATTTCCTGGAAAACTTCCTTTTGTCTCAATCCAAAACTCAATGGGTTCCTTCTTGGCCAATGCCTCATCCTTAGTTTTGTGAAAATCTAGGTGCAAATATAACCTCCTCAGTGGATGTAATAAATAAAACATTGAGGAATATAAAACATTTCCCTGTGACTACTTACCTGTGACCATCACGTGTTTCACTGATTGAATTATTTTTGTGTGTGTAATTTGATATAAAACCTGCTTAGGAATGACACTACTGTCAATGAAAACTACTATACGCTACACAGAGGTGATGCAGAATGTAAATGCACTTGATCGCAATGGAATGCAGACCATGACAAATGTTTTCATTTCAGGAAAATCTATGAATAATAGCTATGAACTAGAATGTGACTCAGTAGACTGCTATGCCAAGACCCAACAGCCCCCTCATCCATCCTTTTAGCTAAGCCAATGAAACAATTGTGATCATTAAATCATAATCTCCATTGTGGAAGAATGGTCAAAGAATTATTCCCTTGAAAACCAAATTTGAATGAGTTCTTTCTTGGCCCAGGTCACATCCTTCCAAGGAGTTCCAGGGAAACATGCTCAGTAGGTTTTGCATCTTAATTTTCTAAACAAACATAAACAAATCGACAGCAGTGAAACCTCTTTGGCGGAGGTAGTAATATAAAAGAAATGCTAAAATACAGAATTAATATCAGATACACAGCTTGCGACATGAATACTTAAGTGTTAAAGACGTACACATTCGAACGCACCATCCTGGATCCTCTTCAACTCCAGTGCGGGTCACATGTCTTTGATTTCTTTCATCTGGCCCCGAGGGTCGGATGACGTGTGTGTGTGTGTGTGTGTGTGTGTGTGTGTGTGTGTGTGTGTGTGTGTGTGTGTGTGTGTGTGTGTGTGTGTGTGTGTGTGTGTGTGTGTGTGTGTGTGTGTGGATGAAGAACAAACCGGTTGAAATAAGGCAACGATCAACTGCTGAGGTGACTCGTGCTCTAGTTAATAACCCGGAGCCATATCTTCTCCATGTGTACATCACAGTTAAGACAGCTGGGGGGGGGGGAGTTCTCAGAGCGCCACAAAGTTACTTCGAAGAGTGTGTGTCCCAATTCTAGAATTTCATGTGTTTGCCCGCTGGTATGTGTGTGTGTTTGTGCAACTATTTCATGCAACAATGCTGCTTATTTAAACTCATTATATCTGCTGCTTATTCCCTGACCTCGGTGACACACAGCTGGTTGTGGGATTATCTACTTCAATGTGATACTGTACTAATTAATGATGAATTTAACGGACTGCTCCGCTCTGCCAACACAAACCTGTGGGTGGACACTGTGTAATGTATCTGTCAGTGTATCACCGCCAAAGTGTTTGCAACTCGCCAAAACCTAAACAACTTTGAAATGAGAGCTGGCCCTGGATGATCTGTGAGGGGTTGACCCCTGCGCCAAAGGTTTTTTTTTTCTCTGGCGGTGAGTAATGTTTGACCTGAGGACAGACATGTGGCTACAGGAAGTATCAGCGCTCGCAGGTTCAGGGTGAGGGCAACCAAACGCCCTCTAATGTGCCTGATTGGTGCTGTGATGGGGTGAGCTCAGGTCGCGACCCTCCGAGGGGGCAAGCGTTAAAGGCTAAACGCCGACATGACAGCAGCGGGGGGATTATTGACTCTGACTGCAGGTCAGAAGGGTTTGATAGAGCGAAGTTTAAGTTTGAAATCATGTTCATTTCATATTACTTCTGACGTACCGGAAGTTTTTTACCTAGATTTCCTACCTTACTATGTACATCCACGCATGTCCACTAGGCGACAAACCGATCCCTATGCAGACTGCAGACATCCGCATGCAGCCCTAAATTTGTATCCCCCTACTGGAATGCAACAGAATGTGGGATCAGGTGGATCTCCAGACCAACGTGGAGCCTCATTTAGTTATGAATGTTACCGTGGGCATGTACGTGTCTCTCAGCGGACATGGAACACGGAACCTACGGCTAACCCATTAAACATTGGCAGGTTGAAGTGGTGAACCTTACTAATAGTAAAAATTAGAGATGTTCCGATACCTTTTTTTCATTTCCCGTTATCTATTCTGATACCTGGACTTCGCGTATCAGCCGATACTGAGTACCGTTCCGATGAATTAAAACTTGCGTGATATGTTATAAGAGCTGTTTACTACTAACCCTGTACCGAAGTATTGATAGCTATCATTCTTGTATGGCCTATTGCTAGTGTTGCAGTTTGAATCTGAAGTCTTGCATATGTTATACATTTCTGTTTTACTTGTGGGACTACCCAAAGTGCATTTTTGACGGTATCTGAGGAATCTTCGATGCTGGTATCGGAACATCTAGTAAAAAATGTGTTGTACTTGACTTGTAATATAGTTAATTGTATTGTAGTTATGCACTTTAAAGTTTGCTGATCTTGTTCAAGGTCAGTTTCAATGACCTAAGTTGAGTCTTCCACACCAAACTTCCTCTGACTATACACCTTTGCTGGGCTTAGCAGACCAAATCCACAACCATGGCCTCGCGTGTGACCTTTACCCCTTTTCCTCACTGCTCTTGATGGAATTAACTTTGCACGTTTCATAACATCTATGCTGTCCTGCTGGGCCAAATGCATAGCACGGTATATGAAGGCTGGGTACTGTTGAACATGTGGCTGTAATCACAGTATACGTGCAGAAGTGTGATAGAGGCTGAGCGAGAAATGTTGTGAGTCACCAGGGGCCTGATTCAGGAGATGACACCAGCTCGTACACTGGGTTTCTTCTTTTTTTTCCATCTTTGTTTCTCCTCCAGTAGAAAGTAGGAAGGATACTGCAGGTGAAAGGCTGCATCGTAATATTATGACTTTAATCTTGTGATATTACAACTTTATTCAGATTTGTTTTTCAACATCAACACTGGCGTTGGCCCTTATCGCCAAAAGCTTTCGAATCTTGTTGTCTTTCCAGGTTGACACATTTCCCAAACTTTCCCCCATGTCTACCTATGAATACCTACTCTCGATTATCTAGTATTATGAAACTGTGATGTTTGACTAATTCTGAGTTAGTTATGTGACACAATAAAGGTATTTCTTTATTTAGCATGGGTCCTGAACTCGCCTCCTCTCAGAGGGTTGCTCATATTTCCCAGAATGGGTTTCACCATCTTCAAGACAAAAGGTGGGAGCGTGTTGCATCCAGTTGTGGATTTCTACACGTAGGTGGGAGGAGGAATAGAAAGTGACAACACAATTAGAGCAGAAAAGCAAGTTTGAGCTTCTCTTACTATGTTTAAGTGTTTTTTTTTGCTGCTCTGTGATGTTTCCAGATAAGCTTTTCTTTTCACTTCTCATGAAATGACAGAAAAACCAAGAGGTTTAGTGTTGCAATAAATAGTTGAAAGGTTCAAGGAGCAAATTTCCACTGTAGCTGCACTGCAAACATCTCATCTGACCACCTCTCTACAGGAGGAGATAAAATACATATTAAACACGATACCGCCTTTTTTAAACAAGCTAAATCTCTCACAATATATCCACAATAAGATAACTAACTGCATTTTGACGCCTGGCTTTAATGGACATCTTAGTTGCATCCTTTTAAAGAGTAAAGTTAAGAAAACTCTTGAACTTAAAAC
Source organism: Hippoglossus stenolepis (assembly GCF_022539355.2). Taxonomy (NCBI): domain Eukaryota; kingdom Metazoa; phylum Chordata; class Actinopteri; order Pleuronectiformes; family Pleuronectidae; genus Hippoglossus; species Hippoglossus stenolepis. The sequence continues at coordinate 8,150,136 of NC_061504.1, forward strand.
ATCATCTTGGAGGAGTAGTTAGTTACAGTAACCCACACTTGGGCCTGGGAGCTGCCCAGTGCGACCACAACCACAGTTGGGAGTCCAGTTCAATGTGAGGCAAAGCGCATCCCGTTCAACTTCGACTACCCACATTTATCCTGTCTGTCTCCGTTTACCCGCAGAGATGAGTTCCAAATGTTAAAACTGCACATGTGCAGCTTCGGCTCGGTGCCGCTGTTTTGCATCAGCATTTTGCAGTGAGAGAAGGAGATGAAGCATTAGTCACATGTGACTGGTTTGCTGTGTTGAAAATAAGTCTTGTATTGATAAGTGAGAAACTGCAGCAGAAGGTGCAACATGTGATTTTCTAAACTTTTTTATTAAGCATTATCAAAAGAGTGAGTTTTGCTAAAGGGAACTTTGGCTGTTGTAGGGATTTAGAAACATTTTACTCATAGCACGGCCTTAATCCTGTAGATTTTCAGTTTACTGCTTCTTGCTCAATCTAGAGATGGCTTTTTGAAAATGTTGGAATTTGGTTTTTGAGGTTGTGTGAGAAAACGAAGACAGGCGTCGGCACACTTTTTTTTTTACTTGTGATATCAGGTCACCACCCACCCACACGCTCACCAGACCTGTGCACTTTCACACTTGCACACCAGCACAGACACTCATATTCTCATGCTTCTATCTTATCCCTGACTTTAACAATCACAACTTAATGACACTAACCCTCCCCAACCCAATCTGATTTTGATTGTAAACCTAAACAACCCTCGCCTTAAATTTAAAGTCCTTATTTACAACCTGCTAGAGGTCATACAATCCACAAATTGTACCTTTTAACAACTTCTTATAACTCCTTAAATTACTGGAACTCAACCTTGAATTGTTTCAGGGCTTTCAATCCTAACCTCAACCAATTACATTTTTCAATAACCTTACACTAACCTTAACCAAACCAAATCCATCAAATGAATGGGAACCCAACTCTAACTTCTCCTTTCACTCCACTCTGCTACTGCTGGGGCAGGACTGCACAAAGCTTAGGGAAGTGATATGCACCGGGCCATGACTTGACTTGGGGTCAGGGTATAAGTGAGGCTCATTGTGACAGATTCATAAGCCTAAAACCAAGTCTTAGCCTCCAAACAGCCAAAAATGTCATCACTCCATAAGTTCTTTATTAAAAAAATGCTATTCACAAAGGTATAAGTACAAGTGCACACGCGGTCGAAAGGTACTGCTTCCCACACACACTCGAAGCAGCTCTTCAACGGCTAGAGACCAAGCAGCACTTGCAAAGAGGACATCCAACAATATTTAGCATTAATCACATCGAACAAAAGCAGAAGTTGCACCCACGCTTGCAATGGTGAGACACTTGTGTGTGTGTGTGTGTGTGTGTGTGTGTGTGTGTGTGTGTGTGTGTGTGTGTGTGTGTGTGTGTGTGTGTGTGTGTGTGTGTGTGTGTGTGTGTGTGTGCCTACGTGTGTGTGTTTAGCATGTCTATCTGCTGAATAACCACAAGCCAAATGTCACATCCTGGCTCCTTTTTCTCACAAAGAAACAAATATATTTTGCTGGTTTGAAATGACAAGAGTAAGCCTAGTTACCCCTTAGCCTCCAAACCCTCATCAACACGGGTGAAAACTAAAGGTTAATAAAGTAAGTAGGAAGCATGTGACGTTACATCAATGGTTAAAAAAACATATCTGCAGGGTCTAAGGCCGCCTATCTCTCTTCTTGATATTAACCATCTGTTCATGATAAATATACACGCGCAGACACACACACACACACACACACACACGGATCCAGAATGAAATAAACAAGACACACCTGTGAGTATTTGGTCCGAATCCAAAAGCAGGGTGCTCTTTCTTTTTTTCTTTCTATCTTTGGTGATAATGTGTCTTCTGATAAGCTCTATACTGGCTCTACTGGTTAATGATTAACTGTAATCAAGTTCTAGGATCACACTTAAGCAAATGTATGCTGAGTTAAGTGCACTGGCACAAAGGGCAGTCCACTGTAAACCAGCGACTGACAGATGGACGAAAAATCGAACTATGTGTTGTTTTTGGTAACATGAAGAGTTTGAATGAATGAAAGCAACTGTTCATCTCCAGCACATTGCTTTCATTTCTCTTCAATAATTTAACTCATTTCTCCTCAATAATTTAATTTAACTAAATTTCTGAGTGAAACTCTCTTTACATCGTTGATTTACTTAAAGCCATGAGAAAAATGTAATTGGTTGAGGTTAGGATTGAAAGCCCTGAAACAATTCAAGGTTGAGTTCCAGTAATTTAAGGAGTTATAAGAAGTTGTTAAAAGGTACAATTTGTGGATTGTATGACCTCTAGAAGGTTGTAAATAAGGACTTTAAATTTAAGGCGAGGTTAGGTTTACAATCAAAATCAGATTGGGTTGGGGAGGGTTAGTGTCATTAAGTTGTGATTGTTAAAGTCAGGGATAAGATAGAAGCATGAGAATATGAGTGTCTGTGCTGGTGTGCAAGTGTGAAAGTGCACAGGTCTGGTGAGCGTGTGGGTGGGTGGTGACCTGATATCACAAGTTAAAAAAAATTGTGCAGACGCCTGTCTTCGTTTTCTCACACAACCTCAAAAACCAAATTCCAACATTTTCAAAAAGCCATCTCTAGATTGAGCAAGAAGCAATAAACTGAAAATCTACAGGATTAAGGCCGTGCTATGAGTAAAATGTTTCTAAATCCCTACAACAGCCAAAGTTCCCTTTAGCAAAACTCACTCTTTTGATAATGCTTAATATGAAAGTTAACCTGGTAATCCTGGAAAAGTTAGCAAGAGCAGGCTACACTTTGAAAAAATGCAACCGATACATCCCACCCCCTCCCATCGGCCCTCTCGTCAAAACTATGGCCATTTGTACGACCATGTGCACTGCCTGACAACTTGCTCGCTAACGTCTGGCTATCATCTCTGCTTCAGTGATGTCCCTCAGGCTGAGGACTCCAGATATTCGCAACTTTTCACGACCAATCATTTCATTCAGATCTGCTTTTTTCTTTATTTATTTATGGCTCTCGGGACAAACCGACTCGACAAGTAATTCGACAAGTGAGCTTAATAAAAAGGGTTTCAGAAAGTCAACCCTACTTTTAAAGTCTTTGGTCCCAGTGTCCATATTCATTCTGCGTCAGTATCACATGTGTGCACTGTTGACTTGCCTTGTAATTTATTACACCTTTAGCTTATGCCTCTGCTGCCAAAGTCTTACTAACCAGTAACAATGCAAATTCTTTCACAGCCGTGAGGAAAAGGTTTTTCCTCTCAGTTTCAACAGTTCAGATCTTTCAAGGTGGCTAGAGTTATTATAAACTGCAGCCCTTGATGTGGGAGAGCAGCATCTTAAATAAACCTTTAGTTTAAAACCAGCCCGGTAGGTTGGGTTGAATAACTGTGATTGTTACAGTCGTGTGTTGCTCTCTCATCTATTGAAATTATAGCTGTGGTGCATTTACACTCGTCACAGCTGAGAAAAGCTGAGCCCAGATAAAAGCAGCGCTCGTGTGGGTTTGCAATCTTTAAAGTCATATTTGCTCTTCATGTATTCAATGAGTCCGATGTTGGCTCAGTGAGTCTGTTAACTCTGCCTGGGAGGTTGTGTTTTCATTGGCGTTTGTTTGTCTGTCTGTCATCAGCAAAACTCAAAAACTACTGAACTGATTAAATAACGTGGAAGGGTGGGGCGTGACCCAGATGAACAGGCGTATCTGGGAAAGGGTGGATCTAGCTTTCGGTATCGAGTTTCCGTGTTTTCGTAAAAGCAGCCTGGTCACATGGGTTCCAGCCCTCACTCACCTGTCTCCTTGTTGACTGAAATAATGCTGACAATGTGTCCTCCTTGAAATTATTGATGCCATTTTACATTTTTCTTATTGTATCAAAAGACTTAAATCAACACGTATTAGTCCCTCTATAAACACGTCCCCAGCCTGTCAGCCACAGAGACATTTCATCGAGTAAAAATGTTCGTAAAGTGGGTGACAATTATCTATTTTCATGAAAACATAAAGAGAAATCATTTCCTAAAACAGCTAGGCAACGTAGTTTTTAGTGATTATGAAAAAATAAATATTCCTCTTGTCAGACTAGGGGGATTTAAATAACTTCTCAAAAAATCTTCTGTTAACATTTTGACTCAACTACTTCCTGGAGAGACAGTTTGCAAATGTGACACCGCATATTTGAAACATCACCACTTCTCTGCGTATCGCTCCATCTTCCAGTGTGTTTTTAATGCATCAGTTACTCAATAGACTCAAAATAACATGATAGTGAGGGAACATGTCAGCTAGAATCTGGACAAAATTACAGATCTATGGCAGAAAGAAGTGAATCGTCTGCAAACATGATGACACTGGACAGTCCAGAAGAAACAAAGGCTCACCCAGGAGCCGGAGCCACAAACATAGAGTGACAAACTTACTGCAATAGATTTATGGTGAGCTCATTCCCACTGCAGCATCACCGAAAAATCAACTGCACACTTTATTTGAGTCTAATATTCTTTTCAATGATGAATCTACAGGAAAGATTCTGGACATGAGTGTGATGAGCATTTTGACCGCTGCCTTTACGAACACTATCTTTTGTAGATCTCCCAGATTGCACTGAACTCCATTTGTCACTAGTTTTAGAGACAGTTGCATGAGCTACTTTTGGCTCCAGGCCACTGTGTTCCGAGGAACTTACTTCCATTGTTACAGCAAATTACCACAATAAAAATAGATAAGTCAGAATCCGACCACTGACTGATCTACTTTTCTTTCTGCTAAACAGTTTGGTGGACAAATTTACTGGCCATTGCAAAGACTTTAACCAGAGTATGACTGGTGGCTGTTGTTAATCTCCCAACCTGTCCGTCACCCAGGCTGTTTTTTGCATTGAGTGCATTCTGAGCTTCCTCTACGGCTCCAAAGAGGCCTATAAAGTGAGCCATAATTGTTATGTAGATGAGCGATGGGGTTATGTCCACGGGTGTATAAATATATCTTTATATGAGTGCATGGTAGGTAATGAGCAGTCATTATGATAGGGGCTGTCTGTAAGATTGCACACTGAGTCACATCCCGAGGGCCGTGTGCTGCAGAAACACACACAGATGCACAAAAGGCAGGCAGTTTTCTCACAGGCCTGCACATTGATGGAAAGGGGGAAGAAAGAATGAAGGCTAACAGAGCGCTAATAGCTGAAACCACAACTTTTCATGGGTCTAACAGAAAAAGGGGGATAAATGGAGAAAAGGATTTAGACACAGAGACAGAGGGAGGAAAGAGTGAAAGAAATACAGAGATCCTACCACCCAACTGCAGGAATGTCTTGGCTCGCGCGCACAACTCCTGCCATTAGTAGAGAAAGAGAGGGAGGACTGGCGTGTTTGGCAGCGACAGCCTCTAAATCAAACACGCGAGCTGCAGCGAGGGGAAACCACTGCAAGGAAACCATGAATTTGATTTTGACGTTATCGTTGTCAGCTCTCCTATCTCGTGTTCCACTACGCTGGAGTTTCTGGGCCCTCGTGCTGCAATCTAACATTTACACACTTTTCTGGAGTCTGATAAAAACCACAAGGCCACCATTATCATTTTCACTACCAGAGAACGTGCACACAGATTTACACAGCGGCCACACCCTCCTCGCAAAAAGAAACAAAAAACGCAAACCGAGCTGACACCACAGAGCACAACCACATTTGTACTGGTACCAAAAAACACTTAGAAGAACAAATAATCACAGTTTCCTTCTCCTGGTAGTGTTTATGTATCATTTACTGCGCCTTCTGTTTCTGTAAATTATGTTTCCCACTGCACTAAAGAGGCTCGGCACTGCTGCACCGATCACTGCTAACGTGAATGTGTGTTACATAAAAGGAGCTTGTGTCACAATGACGAATGCAAATGAGTGTTGCGTGTACGCCAAAACAGAAAGAACAGGTTACATTAGGATATAGCCTGACTGGGACATAATGTAATCATTTACAAGCTTGACCCTTTGCATTAACTGTCTTATGTAATCGTAAATAATTAACCAGTATTTACCCCAGACACCGGGCAGACTTTATGATACCCATACATTACACAGTATTTTCGACTGATTGGGAAAAGGCATATAAGGAAAAAAACACCTTAAGATCAGATATATAAAAAAGATATTTTAATTAAAAGAGGTTTCGAGAATATTTACCCCCCCGTCAATGAGCTTCACCCCTGTCTGTCTGTTTGTTGGTTTATAAGTTTGATTCTAAGTAAGATTACCCTAAAAGTACTTTGACAAGTACTACGGAACTTGGTGGAAGGATTTGGAATGGGTCAAGAAACCCAAAACAATTGGGGGGGGGGCGTATCCAGGATTGTTTTTCACCTCCTTTTTTTCACCTCCTTTAACATTGTGAGTTTTCCTTGATTTCTCAGAGAATAATTCATGGATCTTGATGAAAGTAAATCAGACATGTTTAGGGGGTTAATATTTGTAAATGTGTGCAATTTGGTGCAGATTCAAATTAAAATGTTGATCTAGTGAAACATGGGCCTTTTCTGCCTTTGGCGTATGTGTGCGCTCTACTTTGAAAGTGTTTTAATAATATGGTTTAAGATTGTTCTGAAATAAAAAAAATAGCAGTTGTTTAAGACGTCTAGTGACGCCACTGCTACAGTTTGGATAACTGATGGTCAGTGAGTTGAGACGTTTCTCATTAAATCATGTCACCAGCCCTTCGCGAGGCTGTTTCTTCTCATCTAGGTCACTCTATAAAAGGAGGGAGTGGTCGGATCGCCGCTCTCTCTAATGTCCAGTGTTGTTAAGAAAACTATCCACCTCCGGGGCGGATTGCTGGTCCACTTCAAAGGGTCTGGAGTAGCGTGAGGTCAGCGGTCAAACTGGTTGTCTCCCTCCCAGGAGTGCAGTCAGTGGGCCATAGAGAAGGTAGATGGAGGCAGAGATAGGTGGAGATGTTATCAGCACTGAGTCTGTGTTTAAACAATACTAAACAACAGACCGTATAAAAATAGACGACATGACGGCTCCCCAAACATGACGCCGAGGCGAGAGTCTACGTCTGTTTCAAACAATGTAACCAACACTACCCACATGCGTCTTTTTCGCGTTGGCATGATTGTTAGATACATCCTCTAGAGGGCAGCGCAGAGGCGAGAGTCTTTGACAAGAACAAATATGGCGATGGTTGTGAAATGTAGTTCTTAAGAAAGAGTTTGTCCCTTTGCCACAACAAAATAACATCATTTAGATGCATTGTTTTTATTTTACCAACTCACAAAGCCTCTCCTCAAAAAGTGCTGCTATTGTTGGACAGAAAGTTCCGTCCATTTTTGTATCTAACGCTGAGATACATTATTCTTTAAACACTCCGTATAGAGCTGAGGGGAGCTGCAGGAATGTATTTTCTTTCTCTGGGGTCATCACTGCTCCTTTCACATTATGCATATTCATTTCAACCACTGTTATTATAGAAAATATCAACCATAGCTTCTTTAAGTAAATGGCTTTGCTTGGAGCAGCTTTACTACCCACGAAGATGTTGTTTATAATCCATGAACTAAACCTCAACCTTCATTAACCCAACATTTGTCCTCGCATGCATTTGTTACGCATCATAGTTCTCATTCAGCACTTTTGTATTATACAATATCACTTTGGGGACTCGGTCGAGCCAAGCTAAATGCAGAACACCGGGATGAGAACACAAACAAGGCATATCCATCCTGAGCCATCAATAATATTCATCCAGGGTCAAGCGAGGGAACAAGAAAAACAACAGATGGAACCTGCCGTGCGCGACATAAACAAACAGTGAATAAAGATGGATTCACTTTATTTTCACCTTTCACGGTTCAAACTAAACTGGAACAGGACAGTTTTTCACGAGCGTAGGGTGCGTGAATCATTATGAAAAAAAACCTCAGGCAATGCATCTTCCATAACAACTGTGAGTGAGTTCAGAAACTAATTTTCCACATTGCTGATGATTGCTTGACAAAATGCTGCGATGACTGATGAGCCTCAGGTAATGTTTCAACCCCGAAACTGACACCCAAGACATTGTTGGAAGTGCACCCCTCGCAGGGCCCAACCACCGAGCCATAAGTCATCTCCTGGTAGGAAATCGCGGGGATATCGCGGGGCCCTCAAATTCATTCCTTATTAAAACAGGACATACTACAGCGGCCATTAAATTTGAAGGAATGTCGGCAGCACGTCTCATAATTTCTCTCTCTGTCTCTCTTGGCCCTCCACCTCTTTCTCGTTTGCTTTTGGAAAAGCAGAAATGAAAGACAGGCGCTGGTTCGCGTGCTCAAGGGTTCACCGCACTGAACCCTGAGGGCAAAAGTGTAGTGTGTGAAGGGAGTGAACGCTGGGTGATGAAGAACATTTGCAGGGGCAGAGGAACGTACTTCACAGGCCAGACAGATCAAAAAAGTGACGACATTGGTTGATTATTTAACATTTTCTTTCCTTTTCCCCCCACTTTTTCCCTTCTTCTCCGTCTTTGTCTATCTAACTACCTCTCCCCTCAGTTCTCTGGGCAACTAATAAAGTCCTCTAATCTAATTAGGGCCTGCTTAAAGAGACCGAGTGGAGCCTCATGCGGAGATAGAGCCAGAAAATAAAGAGGGGGGGGGTTTACTGTGGTTTGGAAAATCTCCAGCTTTACGGGTGAAGCAAGGATCCATCTTGCTGACACTGCCTCAGCTGCTCAGGCACGATGGAGCTCCGGGGCTCGCTCTTCCGAGGACAAGATTTTTATCTCTGACAGCTGTCTGAAGCAGGATATCTCCCCTGTTTCCCGTAGGTACGTCATAAAAAGCCATTTAAGGTGAGCCAAAAGGCACAGGCACATGACAAAGACACCACACTGATATGTGGAGAGACAGCAAGTGAAAGATAAGATATGCAACTGAACCTACAATCAGATCAAAAGGGTTAAGTACACTGGATGATGTGTTCATGCCATGTCTTTGGACACAGGCATTATACAGACATGCAAGGTGTTTGAGTTCCTGCCAAACAAATATACAAACCTCTGAATATTTTCCAAACTGAGCAGCCACACGTGGCTGATTAATAATGGAGAGACAGCTGGCACTTACTCCAACTCCACATGTTCACATGTTCCAAATTCTGTTGTTTTCCCCCATCATGTTTTCTGGCTACATCCACACGACTACGTCTTTTGTTTGGAAACGCATCAACTCTGGGACGGATACGCCTGGAGTCCACACTACTCTGTGGTTTTAGAGCTGCTGAAATGGAGAAGTGTGGAAACACTGCTGGCCCGTTTTAGTTTGAAAACTCCGGGTCTGCGTTTTAGTCTGGACGGACAGTGTCGGACATGTTTGGAAACAATGACATATAATCTCACAACCGCTTGCTGATTGGGTCTTTTAGAACACAATGTAGCTTTTCCCGGCATCAGCCTCGGATACCAGTGTAGAACGCAACATGGACAATTGGATAATTACAAGCGTTGCTGACCATGTTGTCTTTGCTAACAGCTGTTGTGCAGTTAAATTCTGTATTTTACAATGATACAACTGATCACATGTGTAGGACATGAGCTGTTATTCAAACAATCTGCAACAATCTCTGTGTCCAGCAGGACGAGAATGCCTTCCTGTTTACACAGACATGGCCAGTGTTCATGAGTGGTCAGGTGATCTGCGTTTTAACGTTAGTATGGACGGGGATATTAACGCTGATGTTGAGCCTAAACGTTAGTGTGAACAGAGATCATCTTAGGTAAAAAAAAAAAATGAAAATGCAGTTGTATGGATGTAGCCTCTGTCTTCTTGTCACTTTTTACTTTCAGTTTCCGAATATAAAAACGCTACACACCCTTTCCAAAACCATGTCATCACAGCATCAACCAATCAATTAATCATGTGAAGGATAAATATAAAAATAACTTGAACTGGCTTTAAAAGGTAGCAGTAGTTAAAAGTGCAGCTAAAGGTATAATAATAAAACACATATTGTCATCTTGCCAAAACCCTTTTGTCGCAGCAGTTGGGTTTTGTTTGGGTTGCGGTACAATGATGTGTGTGATTTTACTATGACAAGGGTGTGGCTGAAGCATAACTTAACCACACACACACGCGAGTACTTTTCGGTTTAAAAAAAAAACTGTGTAGTCATGAGAATGTGGAACTCACTATTGCAGATCCTGTTTTGTCCTCTTCTTCCCTCTGTGTAGCAGCTGCTGACGGAGTAAATAAAGGAAGAAAACAACTTCATAATAACTGCGTAGTGATTAATAACAAACTATTTTCATCTGGAACTTGCATTTATTTCATGATGAGGTTACATTTGTAGAACAAATGCAGCATATCGACGACCTAGTGCCAACTTTTTCCAGTTGTTCTGCATTATTGTCCCTACAAATAATAATAATAATAATAATTCTTAATGGTTTTATACCTTCTGTCATTGCAAGTAGCCAATTTGACAGTTTACGTATTGCTTTCAATGTTTTTCTTTTTTTCTTAGCTTTGATTTAGCATATGGGGAGTCAAGCATCCAGAATTTAATGGCTTCCAATCAGAGAAAACATGCACACAAACACACCAGAGGAGCTGATTTTACTACAAGCGCTAACAACCAAACTGGTTCGACCGGCAACTCGACAGGAGCCAAATAATTTCCCTCCATAAGTGCAGGGCGGAGACACAGGTGCAGAGGCTGCTGGCAGGTTGCCGTCTCCGCTTTCTGCAGGCGAGAGGGACATTTCCAGACAGATAGAGGTACTTTTCCAACTCCACTGCAAAGCCTGTCCGGGAGGGTAAACCACGACTGGAATCTGTGCCAGTGTTTTTCCTCACATTCCTCTCAAAGACATATGCTGTAAAGCAGTCGTAGCAGAGTGAGGCCGTAATGAAAAACAGTGCTCCTGGGTGTTTTTTCTCATCCTGACGTGACACGAATACAATGCGATTAATGACTTACTCTAAGTGAGAGACATCCAGGAGTTACAAGTGTGTGCGGACAAGGATGTGTATAGAGCAAGAGCGTTAATCAGTAAGTGGGTGTGCGTGTGTTTGTTCGATCATAAGTGTATAAAACCATTTGTGTTTATAGGCGTGTGCTTAATCTTGAGACAAAGCTGTAACCCTGAGCAGGTGTATTAGTGTACACTCACACTAAAGGTATAAAGTTTACAGTACTGTCTATAAATGACGTCATGCAGGTGGAGATTAAGTTTCAATTATAGACAATAAATGTCTGCCCTCATAAAGAATGTCCCTCTGTCACGTACTGTGCTGTCAATGTTATGTATTACATTCCACTTTACCCTCAGTGGGTATAAAAACACACAGTAAGTACCATCTGTACTCACCTGGTTGTTGTTTATGAGTTTATCTTCCCTTTTACTGTTGAGCGGAAAGTTGATTAACTTTTTATTCTAGGATATTATAAATCGTTTATTTTCTGTTCTTGAAGTTTGACTGTTGCAGTTTAAAGTCTCATTTTATGATGCAAAGCACAACGTCAATCATGCAAATACACTCTACTACTATTTCTCGATGTAGACAAATAAGAATGTGGAATTGCAGTTAGTTTGTCACTATGCTTAAAAAGCTGTTTTTAAAGCTGCAGCCAAACTATTTCTACATTGATAATGGATCAAAAAACCAGTAGTAGTAAAGTGGACACAGAAAAAGTATCACACTCAGCAGTTTATGCAAGTTATTTAGTGTCTTAACACTCATTTATGTAGCCTAATTTCTTTATTTATATATAAAAAGGCGTGTGTCCTTAATGTCGACATGGTTATTATTGGCAGCGCAGAGTCGACAGTTTCTGACAACAACAACAAACATGTCGACGGTGGAGGAGGTTGTGATAGTTTACCTCCTCAGGAGAAGTCAAAAGTGGTCATGCTGTGAACGGGGGGGTGGTCAGTAAACACATTGCGACGTGTGGACGGTGAATTCTTAGTAGAAATGTCCTCCCTGTGTCTTATGGTCGTCTTGCTGTTGGCTTCACTCACCTCTATGATTTCAAGTGGTACTGCTACGTTTCATTTGTTTTGTTTGTGTCCGTAAGCTTTCAGAAGACGTGCACAAATACGGACAAAATGAACGTAGAGTACAGACAGAAGGCCGTGTCCGTTTTTGTCTATGTATACGTAATACAAAAGCAATGTTTTGTTAACTTTCACAGCACTTGCTGCTTTAATCTCTCATGACTTTGATACGTTTAATAGCCACTTATACAAACTCCCCATTGTCTGAGAAGTATTTGTTCATAGTGTGAAGCACCATAACATGTGACCTTCTTGAAAAACACATGACGAAGAGGAAAAGTAAAACAATCAAAGCAACTTTGTCAGTATGTAACAAATCCATGTCAGCGATATCTCTTCACCTATATAAAGCACCGTATAGATTCAGCATGACTATTCCTGGCGTTTGATAAAGAACTTCACCTCCCCCATGTGCGTGAGAGCCGTCCCCTGCGATACACAGGCGAAGGTAAAAGCTACTCCCTCACGTTCTCTGTCTGTCCTCCCTCTGTCCTCTGCACTTTATCCCCCCCCACCGCCGCCCGCCTCTCTCTCTTTACCTCACCCAACTGCGCCCTCCCTCCCTCCCTTCCTGAACATGAGCTGCTCTCCAGACCTCCCCTCCCTCTCCTGCCTTGTCATCATGAACACCATACCTCATCATACTTCTCTTTATCTCCGTCTCTCTGTTCTTACTCACTCCTCACACCACCGTTATCTCTCATTCAGGTTCACACAGGGTTAACGCATCATCGTGAACTCGACGGCCCAGTTGTCCTGCGTAAGCTCGTGGTATGTTAATGTGTTTTGACGTGACATGAAATTTTCTTTTCCCCCCAAAACACTTGCTAGAGGCGTTTTATTCATTTCTCTGTTTCCATGAAAACAGGAGGAGCTTCACATCTTCTAAACAAAGGAAAATGTTATTCAGCTGTTACCAGACTGTAAAACCACTGGTTTGTTTATTTCTTTCATCTATCATCTAAGAGGCTGTGAATGTGATGCATGCCTGGAGTCAAAAAGGTCACCTTTATTTTAGTCGATAACTTGTCCTCTAACACGTCTCTGGGCTTATGTGAGGTCTTTGGAAGGCATGAGGGATCAATGGGTTGGACTTCTAAATTAAGAAAGGCAAATAAAAGGAAGAGATGTTTCTTTTCTTCGTGTTTGTTTACCATCTGTCAGAATGCCATGGAAACCATGGGTGTTGGTAGTGGTAGCCACAGACGTCCATAGGGGTTTGTCTAGTGAAAACTGTATCCAGCCTCAGTCCATGTGCACACACAACTATGCAACAATGAAACTACAGTGCTACGAGTACCCATAAGATCCCAACCACTGTCTAACTTGTATCTTTATACCATAGGTTGACTGTGCATAAATGTTTTTTACAGTAGTGGTCAAAGGTTGCAGCGAGATCAGCAGAATTAAATGTTTTTTCTTATAAAATACTATAGATACTGCAAGTTGTTGAATTTTGTGGAGTGTGAATAACAAGGACCTAAGGACAAAGTTTATTTGGCTAAAGGTTTTCGTGTGTATTTTAAAATTAATCGGACCAGCCAAGGCAAGTTTGCACCTTGTCGATACCAAGAGCAGTCACAGCAGAGATTTTCAACAATATCTCAACAATTAAATTTAGATTTGCTGTCGCTGCCCTGATACACTGATGTCTGTCAACTAGGAGCAGTTAAAAGAAAAGTAGATGCTAAAGTTGCTCTTTCCACGAGAAATAGAAAAAAAAATTGGACCTTCAGATTGATGTCGAAGACAAGCCAGTGCATCTGGTCATGTGGGATCCTGCCTGCGGTGATCTCATGCATCATTACTGCTGGACACATGCAACTAAACTAGATCAGTTTATGAGTCCAACAAGCAGTTTTTAGTTTGAGTTTAAAGAGACGATGTTATGGAGGCAAGTTTTGAAGTGAGTGATCTAACAGCTAAGAAGCTGGGAGCTCATTTAGAAGGAGAATTTGTGAAGGAGCTTTGCTGTGGAGTTGTTTTAAGGTTTGTCTTGAAGAACCATTGCAGAGTGGATTACTTATGTAATACAATGTATTGAAAAAAACAATAAAGGATTTTTTTTCCCCTGGCTACAGATAAAACAACATAACCTTACAGACTCTGCCCAACTACTTTTTTTTGTGCATGGATCAGTGCTAGGTTTGATGCAGGGGAGGAACTGCTGTCTTAGCGAAGCATGCATGCTGTGGTAAGTGCTACTGTAAAGGGGAAACTGTGCATGTTCCTACTCTGCAATAACAAAATCCTGCTGTGACGTCTGAACGTGCTGTTGAATTTGCAAACCTCCTTCGGGCATTTGGCGAGAGGTTTCAGAGCATGAAAAGTAAACAATAGGTACTGAACATATTTGCCACATTTAATGTAGAGCAGCTGATGTGCCTGAAAACGCAAAATCATTGAGCTGCAACACAGCGATGAGCTCAGAGCTACGGACGGCAACGTTCCCCTGCTTGAATTCAATAAATTGTTTGAATGTCGTGGGGATTTTCCCATTCTGAGGAGACATGCCCGTTTACATCTCTGTTTGAGACAAGCCACTGTTGTAAGTAGCTCTTTTCGAAAAGGACTCCTAAGACTGACTGATTCAAACCAGCTGTGCGTAGCATCATCGTCACTACCACCTGACATCAGATGCCTCGTGTAAGAGGAGCAGCTCCAGCCATCCTATTAAAGAAGTTAGTACGATGTGCATGTTCAAAAATTTGGTATGGCGCTAGAAGGATGTTATGAACATTAAAATGTCCCTGGAAATGAAAACGGTTCCCCACCCCTGTTTATGTATTATAATGTTTGTTTTCCTTCAGCTATGATCGGGGAGTGAGGCCTCAGAAGGACGACAGAGGGGAGGGGTGTATTTGTCTCCTGAGTTTTAACATCAACAGACTTTCCCCAGATCCACTTACATCTCCGTTAATGCCAAATTACATTTAAATTACTTGGAAGTAAAGGGATAGTGGATTTATTTTTATGAAAATTGTTTTCCACAATTTGGCCGGGTCCGAGGGGGAACGTGTCCTGACTTGGAAGCTTTTACTGAGGTTGTGCATTCGTTGCTCAAATGTCTAAATGCTAACCAGTGGGTTAGATCTCCTGTGTGGTCCCGTCTCAAGCAGTATTCTGAAAGAGCACTGCCAAGTCAGGAGAAAACCAGAGGCTCTGCCTATTTTTATCGTAAAGCTTTGCTAGAATCTTGGCCCAATGTCAGACTGAAATACTTAAACTACTGTTGAGTGTTTCATTCATGGTCTCTTTGGTGATGAAACTGGGAATGTATCCCCTGTTCTCTCATCTATTCTAATCATCAGGTCACATTTTTTATTCTGTGCAGTAAGTTGCTTGATTACCGTACCTGCAAATTTATGATCCCCATCAGTGTTGGCTGTTCTTTGAGGTGAATAAGCTAATAGACAACTGTCTCCAGTCCACCATGCAATAAGATGTTAAGAACAATGAACTTTTAACCACTTCCACCTTTGTGCTTTGGTGATTCCTCTTCTTTCCTGTCTGTCCCCTATTTGTTGATAATCCTAATCCTATAGTGATCACTAATCACTAATCACTAAATTGAGTTTGTCATTTTGCAGTGGTGTCCGAATGTTTAGTGCTGTTTTTATACCCTATATAGTGCACTCATTGTTTCCCACAATGCACCATGAAAAGTATTGTACAACTGATGGTCACTGACCAAGCAATATATACCATCATGCATTGCGCTCGTGGCGGAGAAAACAAGCAGGAACAGCCCGACCAGTCGTTTAAATGTGAAAGTGAAGTTGGGAATAGTGCACGAGTGGTTGATTTCAAACACAGCATGTGTGTTTGTGTGTGTTTGTGTGTGTGGCTGCTGGGCGTGGCCACTGGTTCTCCTTTTCCCTCCAGATCCTCGGCACACATGACACTCATCAGCCAATCAACACTGGCCTGCAGCAGGATATAAAAGCCTGCTCCTTCCTTCACTCCTCTTCAGATCAGTGATACACACTGTGTGGGGACGCTACAGACAAATATTAACAGAGATCAGTTGTTGAAGTTTTGCTTGTTCTTTTATTTTGCTTTTCTTGTACTTTTAGTTTGCCTGTGCTTCATGTTCATGTACCTCCTCCTGTGCAGCCAACACAGCAGAAACTCAAACTGATCAGATCGCTGCCTGACCCACGCTGTCCCACAAAACTGTGGGAATCATACTGCTCAGCCCTTAGACCTGCTGGGTGTCCCTCGTGACTGCCACTACTCATTGAATATTATCTTTATTGTCACAGTAAATGTTTAAATTCTTCACTTGTCCAACCTAAGAAAGATTACATTTCTCTAACTATATGCAGCATGTTATTGCGAGCATGTCAGCATTTAGCAAAGCAATGCTACCATTAGATTGTTCAAACTATGGACAGAAAGATCCCTAAATAAATGTATAAAAATGGCTATAATCATAAGAGGTGATATTTTCTCTGAACAAACAAGTACAAATTATTTCTGTGATTGATTAACTGTCACAATCAAATTTGGACTTTTTCGTAAGCCGCTATCAGACATGCACTGAACTCCGGGGGGGCTTTTTGTATGAATGCAAATGTCTGAGTCAGACATTTTCCAGAACTTTTCTTGCCAACTCCCCAGTAAAATGTCAGAGTGAACCCAGGTGAGAATACAGCAGGATCATTTCCACAAAATTCACAGCAAGTGAGAGGGTGTATCAATGATGATCAAAATACTGATGAAACCCCCTCCCCCAAAAAAAATTTCAAATATCTCAGGACGTAAAAAGAAGTCAATCAAGATGTCAACATGGAAACACGAGAGTAAACAAAAACACATGCTTTCCACAGCAGGATGTCTCTAGCGAGGCTCCACCCCTTGCGTGAATATGCCGGTCATTTTCCTGTTGTTGTGAATGACACCATACATCTCCTGTTGCTTTGTACATATGTCAAAGGCAAACTTAATGTTGGTGTGCTGGTGTGAACAAAGGCCTGGAAACCAACCTAAAACAAGTTTGCACTTGAGAGTTCAGCAAGTGTCTGTGATTTTAAGTTATTAGGCTAAACTGTTCAAAACAGTCAGCATGGACACTGATGCAACACACTGAGACTCTCTTGGTTCCTGTAAACTAAACATAAAGGCAGCGAGATCTGCTCTGCACTACAGGGGACGACTTTATGAGTATATATCAGCAGGAGACCATCCATTCCTCAGACAGACTCCATGGCTCAGCTTTGCCAAATCGGCCAAAAAAAAGGGCAAACTCCAGAATAATTTTAAGTGCTCCTGACTCCGGGGTAAGTCAGCCGACAAATTTATCCCTCATTAATGATAATAATACCCTTCAAGGGCTATTTTCAGCCAACAGTGGTTGCCATCAGATACATTTTTAGCCTGGTTTAATGCTCTGTGCTTTTTTCCAACTCTGACTTTCGGAGGGAAAATAGACGCTGGTGGAGAGACCTCAGACCGCGGCATGGAACTACGTCAGGCCCATTAAAACGCCAGAAGTTCACTAAGTATAGGGAGCACTCCTCATGTCGCATGCCGTTCTCTCCCCTCTCTCTCTCTGTCTCTCACTCTCTTCTCGGTGATGAAGCCCAGTTTTATCTGTCAAGTCGTCAGGAGACAGTTTAGTGTGATGTTGCAAATTGACTGTCATTCAGCTGGTAGACCATCCCTCAGCTGCTGCCCTATTTTGTGGTCTACGCTTCGCGTTGATGGCCGATCTGTTTCTGCATCACTGCTATGCTATGAGTGCATTTTAGACCAGGGACGTAGCTTCTACCCCCACACAGCACATCCATAGGATTGATGCAGACTGAGAAAACAACCTTGTTCCCAATCGTAAATTAGATTAATTGCTCCTCTCCACATTACCGAGTTACGTCTTAGGAATCTAACTGGAGAAGTTCTATGTAAAGGCTATGAGGACTTGAATGAGGACAAAGTAAACATTTTCAAACAGTTTACCCTCACATCATGAAATTCTCATTCTGCCGCACTTTTTTTTAACCTCTGTATACTTGTAAGTAGATTTTTACACCAAGACAAAAATACTAAGGGAAAAAATAGCCATTTCTACCCACACCTTTTTCAACAGTTGCCAGTTAAAACACATTAGGGAGTAGGATTCCCTGACCTTGCCACAGTCGTAGCTGTAAATGAGTCACTTTTACCACAGGTTTTGTTTTAATTCGACGGTAAAGCCACTAATTCTGACCTGTCAGATGATGACATCTGTCCAGATTCAGCAGTGTATCTACGTCACTGAAGCAGCGCAGGTTTGAATGTTCCTTTTGTCATTGGAATTGTTAGTGTTGTTGTACTTGATGTTGACTGACCATTTTCTGTTATAACCTCTTTTGTTTTGCTGTGTTTATGGCAAATTGCATCATAAATCAGCCCAAATTTTATGATAAAATGGGCATAAAAATGTATTGGCTCTTTTAAGTAAAAAATCTGTACATCCACCCAATGTTTCAAGATATTTGGAAAAAGGTGTATTGACCAAAACAAAGATTGGAGTTTGTCCGATTAAGCAATTGGACGATAAAAATCTGAACTGATAACTGAGAGTTTTGGGATCTAGGGACCACAAAAGGGGGATTAAACTAGGGAAAGTTTGACTTCTGCATCAAAATTGCTACACAGATGATAATGTTTGCGGATATGAAAACTTATTTTACAGAACCAACTATGCAGATGAATTTTTTTCCTATATTTTTTTCAAACTGAATACATTGTATTCTATTGATGTTTTCTTTTTATTACCTCCACCAAGGATTTTCATCAGCATTTTTTTAATTTTTTTGATTGATTACGCAAAAAATACTCAACGAAGGGGGTGGGGCATGGCCCAGCGAAGAACCAATTAAATATGGGGGCGGTTCTGGATCTGGGGGCGGATCCAAGAATTTCTTTTCACGTCCTTCTACATTGTGAGATACGGCCTTTTATTGATATTTTCCTTGACTTCTCAGAAAACAAATTTTGGATCTTGATCAGGCGTGTTAACGGGACAGACTTTTATGAGTGGGATGAGTGGGGATCTAAATAACAATCTGGATCTAGTGAAGTTAAATGTGGTTTCAGAAGGGGATGTTGTGCCTCATTATGGTTTATGGTTAAACTATAAAATTTCCAACCTCAATAACATTTGTCAGAGTTTGATAACGTCATCTTAGGAATCATTGATATATTGGTATCGGGAAAAAATTACTCCCTAACATCGGTATCAGCATCAACCTCAAAAAATCCTTGTGTTGCTGGTTCAGTTTACTCTTCCATGTCAAACATGTTGCTCAGGTAACAGATATCCCACTAAAAGGTTTATATAGTGTAGAGACACTGACTTTATCACCAGATCTTTATCATGATTTTATCTATCCTTGTTTGTTGTTGGGTAAGGTCCATAAGCAATTAGCCGTGACTCAACATTATCACATGCCAAAAATATTTACATGCACAAATGTCTTGCAGGTTTCTCTGAAAAGGTGCAACCAAAAGAAACGAAAGTAAAATAAAGTTGCCAAACGAGATCCAGTGGGACCAGAACAGAAAGCAAAGTGTGGCTTGTTTTCGGCTCAGCATCTACCCATCGGCTGATGTCATAAACCCGCTGACATTTCCCAGAAACAGTCACACCTTTTTCATTTTGAATGCCATGACTTGCTCATCCTCCCCGGTTGGGTAGCGTTGAATAGAAATTCAACGCAGGATGTGCCGCAGTGTGCACAACGTATTTGTAAACACATGCACTGTGAGATAATGGTCAAAGATTACCTCAGAACTTGAGGCATATGTATTCCACCACAACAAGCAGGAAACCAGATCTGGGTGAACTTTTGCTCACATTACCCTTTGGCTACACTTCTTGGCAGTGTGAACGGCAACAACCTGTGTGAGCTCTTACACTGTTTCTGTGATCGCCCCCGTCATTATTCTGACGCTGTTGCCAAAGAACTCTCCCTCTCAGAAACAGTATTGATACGTCTTGTGGTTTGGATGCCCATCAAGAAAACGTTGTGGGAAAATATCATTGTTTACATACATGATTGTTTGCTCAAACTAAGCAAAAACATTGTGACAGCGATGCTCTATTTAATTGTGTTGTGTGCAGTTAGGGTTGAGTCATTTATAGTGTGCGTAAGAAAGGGTGGGTCTTAACCTGTTACCATTGCCCGAGCACAAGTCTGAATTTATGGGGGAATTTATTAAAAGTCCATCACCCTTGTGTTTCCAGTCATAACCATGGTAATGAAACTGGGTTGAAGTTACACAGGCACATGGTAGAAATGGGTGGGCAGGGACGTTGCATTTTAAAACAGTTCATGACCATGAAGGTGCAAAAATTCCTGCACAGCCCTACATACGCACTCACACCGAGATGACACAGCAGCTATTTTAGTGTGATGACTAATGGGGACAAAGGTGGAGGGGATTTTTTTATTTTAGGGCAGGGCTCGTTTCGACACGAGAGCTTCTGATTTCTTGAAAAGGGAGGGAAAGTGGCATGTATCACATGGAAATGAAAGACAGACTCTCGCAGAGAGACAGGACCAACGTGACGGACAAGAAAGTGCGGCACGGCCGGTTATTTTGTGAAACATTTTCTTTGTCAGGAAGGTGTGACAGTGATTTTTCATTTTTTTGTAAGCCATGCCCTTGCCCTTTGTAGACCGTCAGCTGATGTGACACACCCACCCTTCAAGTCTCTTGAATGCCAGTAGCTCTGAACAGGTGATTGACCATCAGATATCAGGTGATCTCGACACTGAAACTTGTGCTCTAAAAATAAGAATAATTGGGATTAAATGGCACCTTTCAACGAGAAGGAAAACAGAGCTCTTAAATGAAATAGTAAAAATAAAACAAACCTAGAAGAGAAAATAATGATAATAGCCATGTTAGCTGGAGATGATATCTAGTGGTGAAACGCCTTTATGCCCACATCACAACCCACCTGTTTTATAAAAGGGTCCAGAGATAGGGGCTTTGTGAATCTCTACTGGGAGAGAGCTCCAGAGTT
Source organism: Hippoglossus stenolepis (assembly GCF_022539355.2). NCBI lineage: Eukaryota > Metazoa > Chordata > Actinopteri > Pleuronectiformes > Pleuronectidae > Hippoglossus > Hippoglossus stenolepis. The sequence continues at coordinate 8,171,221 of NC_061504.1, forward strand.
TGGAGGCTGTAAATGTAGGTTTGCAGGCTGGTGCAGGGGATGGAGAGCAGCCCCCGTGTCCAAGGAGCATGATATCTGGCCGCCATAACATCAAGCGAACCAATGGTTTCAAAATCTCTTCTTTTTAGCTGTTTTCCAGCCCAAGGTGTTGATCTTTTGGAGACATAAATCTTCCCAATGGCTAAAGCTGCGCCACCTGCAAACATTCGCCCATCCTTCCATTATCTGCAGCACAGGGAGGCTGGAGCCAATCAGCTGACGTTGGGTGGCAGGGCACACCCTGGACAGGTCACCAGGGTATCCATCTGCAAACAATAGGAACTATAGGCATTGAAAGTTCAGTTAACAGTTATAATGGAAAAACAAATAACTTCAAATATGTAACAGTCACCAGAATTAATTATCAAGCTATTGTTCAGATCCCGGCATATTGGATGAATTGGCCCTAATGCTAATGCTGCAGGAAGAAGTGTGTCATAAGATCATTGCCACATCTTGACTATGGAGTTGTTTCCATGTCCTAATATTGTAATTGACAGGATTGGCTTTCAGGTTCTCCTTCTTACATACAAGGCTCCGAATGGGCGAGGACCGAGTTACATAGCTGACTCTCACGTTAACTATGTCCCTTCTGGAACACTGAGTTCCCAACAACAGCCAAAAGAAAATCAGAGGTGCAGCATCTGTAGATTCCGCTCCAAAGTTGTGGAACAGACTAGAACTAGATGTCAGAGAAGCTGGCTCATTGAATGTCTTAAAAAGAAGATTTAAAACTTTGCTTTAGCCTTTAACTAGATCTGACACCTTCTTCTCTGGTTTTTATGCATTTTTTATTTTATTTTATTTCTTTTTCTCCTTTTTCCATTTTCTTTTAAATGTAATTTTAACATGTTCTTATGTTACTTAAAATCTGTTCTCTTCTTATTTTTGAATTACATGTTTTTATTTTCATCTATATTGTATGTAAAGCGCTTTGAGCTGCATTTCCTGTATGAAAGGTGCTGAACAAATGGTTATTATTATTATTATTATTATTAAAAAATAAGATAAAACATCGGATTGACTCTTGAAAGAAGCTTCCATTGAACTTCTGCAGGGTTTCGAGGAGTCTTCCACCATCAGTGTTCTTGTCTGGCTATCGGGTATCAGCGCTTATTACAAACATGATATACATTACACACAGTCAGGAGTAGAGCTGAGGACAAGAAGTAAAACTATTTAACCTAAATTCTCTGTCTACATGATTTATGTCCTGTGCTGATGCTGCAGGAAGTAGTGTGTCCTCAGATCATTCCCTAACCTTGACAATAGTGTTTCCATAAAGTTGTATTGCAAAGAATGGGGGAAAAAAACATGGCACTGACCATTAAATGTATTGAATGTTGTAGAATCATCCACTATCAGTACTCTTGTCTGGCTATATGGTTGCAGCACCTACAAAAATGAGGTACATTATACTCTGCAGTAATGGAATCTGGAACACAGTCAGAGGTAAAACCAAGGACAACAAGTAGCAGAGAAAAAGTACTACAAGTATAGGTAGATGCACCCGGGTTAAACTTTCCTTATTATTTACTGGCCTCTTTTAACCTTTGCACATATTCTTCCTTCATGTTTTTTTGAACTTGTTGTTATTTCATATCCATGATTCTGGGATACTGTGAGACCGAGGCTTTAATTCATCTCATCCCATTTGTCTCACCAGGCTCTGCTTCCATGGTAATGTCCACAATATTGTGCTGTTTTCTGATTATTCAAGTCTAACAGGAGCTCGAAAAAACCCCCGTGGTATCAGCTAGTGAGTGGTTATTACCCCTTTTTTTTAATCCACGAAAAGCTATGATCAAAGGTCAGATTTGCCACAAAACTCTTTAGTTACTCCAAACTACGCTTGTGTTTGCATGCTGGCTAAAAATAAAAATGGATAAGGGGGAAAAAAAAACACATTATATATACCTTATACGGTGCGGGACTATCGGAGCATTTATGGCTGCATATAAAAATAAACAAGCGTGCTGTCATCACAGAGGCTGTTTTATTCTAAAGCCAGGCAATTAAAAATGTGCTGATAGTAGCAGGGCAGCAGGCGAGAGCTGAGCCGGTGCCAGCGCTCCATATGTGCGAGGGGAAGAATGAACTCACAGCTGAGGTCAGAGGAAAGAACAGCACACGTGGGTATATTTAGTGGATGGCATTATGTAGCCTGTGCGTTTGGAAAGCACAGGATGTATGTTTGAATGTGTGCACGTCTGTATCAGGTGTGCGTGTGTCAGCAGTTCGTGTAAATAAAACGACTCCCATTATGGTAAAGATTACAGGGTGTGTTCAATGGCTGCAGCGTGGCAGTTTAATAGGGTGTTAGCAGAGCGGCATTGTTTCTCCCAGAATTACTCAGAATGCCGGCTCGTCTGAGATGTGGCGTGCAAGCGGCCTTATGTAGGCAACTCCATCACTCGTCAGCGCTGATGACGAGTTTCACACACACACACACACACACACACACACACACACACACACACACACACACACACACACACACACACATACATAACCTTCTTGTAGCCTCCTTGTACAAACCCCATGAATATGCAGCAGCCTTCCCCAGGAGAACAGGATCACACTTCACACTCTGTATTCTGCGTCCAGGGTGGCCCGACACCTGCCACCCTCCGAACGTTGTTAAACGAAAAAAGGAAGTTCTGTAAAAAATCTTATATGGGGGGGGTCTGTCTTTCCGCTCTTTGAAATTAAAATTAGTTGAGGAAATGTGTCACGTGAGCTCTCGCCCAGCTGAGTTGCCGCCGTTTGTTTTAAAGGTGTTTCGCGTTGCAAGACACACAAGCAGTAAGTCGTGTTTACACTGTAATCAAAGCCTGAGCTGAGAACACTGCGCAGCGAGCATGTCCCCCCAGGGGACACCTGAAGATAAACACTTAAGTTCATAAGTATTTAAATAATCATTCAGGGTTTCTTTTCATGCTCCGAGTGCAACTCCTTTAGTTGTGCAGTGACTCACCTTGGAACACAAACCACATGATGTCATTGGGCAGAATCGTGGCTGTTCAGATGTGTTGGTTAATGAAATTTAGTTTTGAAGAGTTTAATTAAGATAATGGCAACTATTTGCAGATTGTAAAAAAAGACCGTTCTGGAAATGGTTGACTTAAGCAGCCATGAGGCCTCAGCCAGCAGCTAGTTAGATTAGCTTAGCACAGAAACAGAGGTTTTATATAAGTTCTTATCACACTGATGTTTGTTCAAGTTTTAATTTCTCCGGTAAGTTTGGTTTTATTAATTATTTGATGCCATAATAATGAGGCGAGACATAATGATTGACAGCTGAGACTCATAATGGTCGAACATGTGACCTGTGAGACCTTGATACCATGCCAAATGTGCAAAATGGCAGCGTTCGTATTAGGGATATTTTGGCTTCATTTCTGGATAGTGGGAGGAAGTGGACATGCGTCATGCATCTTTCCATACAGTCTATGATCCCTGCCAAGAAGGAGCCTTAAGCTAACTGCCTTCTAAATAATTTTTCCATTCTGATGAATAAAAAATATATAATCTAACCCTCAAACAAGTGAATATGCACATCCCAAGTGTTAAACTACTATTTAAAAAACAACCTGCAAAACACTAGACCCCATTTTGATATTTATATTATAAAATCTATAACACTCTTATTTATAAGTGCAAATAAGGCTGTTGCATGAATCATCAAAGTGCCCTGAGCTTCTAATATATTCAGAAATGTGACTGAAAATAATAATATTAAATAATAATAGTATAATTTGTCTCTTGGGAGTAGCTGCTCCTGATTAATTCCTCCATGACTAAACCTTGAGGGTGGGAAGGCACCGCTGTTCATGCGGACATGACTATTACCAGCCCGTAACACACCCACTAATAGTTTCACGATAATAGATTTTTGTTTTTTTACAGCTCCGGGTTTGCTGTGTGCCTGCAGCCATGAAAACATCACAAGAGCAGTGGCACTCCCACAGTGCAAAGCAGCAAAAACAGTCCTGGCGGCACTTTGATCCGTCTGCATCTTCAAATTCAAATTAGCTCCAGAGCTTAAACGTCAGCAAATCATTTTCCTTGTGGTTGTGTCAAGAAATGATTCAGGGTCCATAACATGTTTTCACATGGTTACATTGCTTTGGGCTGTTTTAGGATTGTAAAAATGTACTAGAAAGGTTGGAAACAGCCTGAGAACAGTTTGCTGCTGAAATAAACACACATGCACAAACACACCGTCATGAGTCTGTAGACATTAAGCTTAAGACGGGGAGTGAACTCATCCTCACGCAAACACAGAGTAGCGTGTGAAAAAAACCAAACCAAACTCAGGACTGTGCGTGTGTGAGTCCGCCAGTCTGAGTCCTGTTTGATAAATGATGTCACCGAAACTCTGAAGAAAGAACCGAGAGCAAACACCGCTGTGGTGCAGAGTCATAAAGCAGACTACACACACACACACGCACATGCACGGACACACATAGACGTATGCCCTCGTGATCCATGCAGCGGTGAGGTCATCAGGTAAAGAAAACATCTGAAGTCTTCCTGGATTCCTTTCTGCTGAAAATTCATTATTCCTCTTGTCGTCAACAAATCCCATAAAGGGCCTAAATTAATCTTATTGTCTGTGTAGCTTAGGCCCGATGAAGCATGAAGCGGCTCTTCGTCATCTCAAAAGTTAGAAAGAGAAGCTCCAACACTTTGTTGGCTTTGGTCTTTTCATGACTTTTGTCGACAATATGGAAAATATAAAACGGCAGCCGCCCTGTCCTTTAAATCAGGCCCCTCTGCCACGTCGTCTGGCAGCACATCATCGGCTAACAACATCATTTAATTCTGAAGCTGGGCATTCGACAAATCAATTACTGCTCTCTCACAAACTGACCGCACTTACTTACGTGGATCTTTGGAGAACACATTTACCTGAAGTCATCGCAGGCTTTTCCAAGTGAGCAGGGGGGAAGTGATGCGGGCTGAGGGTCTGCGGCTTCAGACATGATGAGGCATGATGAAGAGAAGGAGGAACATACTGAGGTGGTTACACTTAATGCGGAGCATCTACATGTGAATCACTGTCTCAGTCTGTGTCTCTTTCAAGATTGAATTACTTGCTTTTTGCTGTGTTTGCATTTTACAGTGGCATTTGCAGTTTTGACTTGTCTACACTATTGCAGATATTTTTTTTAACGGATATTTTAGCCTTTGTTTAGTATATCTCCATCCAGACGAGAACACAAAAACGACTCAAACAAGGAGGCCTAACCATAATTTGAGTTTAAAGTGTAACTTCACCTCTAACCTTTGGTGCCTCACTGTGGCATCTTGAGTCTTGTTCCACCCATGAATGTAGATTTATTTTATAAATGTCATGAATGTGATATAACCAGCATTAATCACATAAGTGGACAGCTCAAACAACACATTTAAGTGCAGTATCACTTTTTTTTTTTACAATATAGTTTTATTTCTTTATTTAATGTTGATAGTAAAGTATTTTTGCAGACTGACAGACTCAACCTCATATTGTATGTCTGTGTGTTACTGAGGGATTGTATGGTAAACAACTTTTAATCACCAGGCAACTGATTAAAACTCTTTTTTTTTTCCTATATGCCCTGACTTCATTCCTCTGACACATCCTGTCTCCCTCCTCCTCCTCCTCCTCCTCCTCTTTGTCGTGCCTGGACCTGTCTCTGTTTTATGTGCCCGAGCAGAGCGTCCCGTCTCTTTCTTTACCATGTCTGAACCGCAGGCAGCACACGCGACTTCCACTCGTCCATTAATGCCTCTGGATCAGGAGCAGGTGGTTAATATAATTCCATTTTAAGACTTTTCCGACGCCGGCTGCACGCTCGGCATGGAGGCCTTGAGTGGAAACTAAATTGCCCTCTCGCTCATACGCATTACATAAGCAAACATTTTTAGTTGTTATAAGGAGGCCATTATGGGATTAAACATATGTGAGGAGGTGCACTGCTCCTCTGATTTCGACAATTTAGAAAAATATACAACATGACAGAAAGACATGGGTGTGTATATCACGCCATGCATGTCACGAGTCCCGGCCAAACTAGTACAACATGAATCTTCCTTGACAAGTCAACAACAGGCGGTGGAATTTCTTAATCTGTCGCTTTGTGAGACAATCATAACTGGGATAGTTCAAATAACTCAGATATCTTGAGTGACACGGAGGCCCGTACATGGTGTTTGTATTTGTTTGTCATCATCATATTGTCATGGCGATGCCCACGCTGCTGCTGTAGCTGTGGATGCCCCCAGGGCGCCTCGGGCCATCTTTTCACACTGAATCTACATTTCTGGTGTAAATGTCACTGTTGTGATGTGCCGTGAGAAGATAAGACCAGAAGTTGTTGTCACTGCAGACGGAGCTGCTGAATGCTCCAAACAGAGGAGGCCCCCGGGGCTCGCTGGAGTTTCTTTCCTCTTTTTCAAAATGAAAACATTATGATACCAAACATAAATCCACATATATATAAATTATCTTTTATTATCAGAGAAAGAAGCATTCAGCTTTTTTTTGCAGTTTTGCTTTCATATTCTAGAGTAAAAGTGAATAAGTATTATGAGCTAAATTAAAGTATTAAATACAAACTTAATACTAGTATATTGCATCATCCTACAAACAAACAAGACTCATGGAAACACTACCTCCTTGTCAGAGTTAGAAATGATCATAGTTGTGGTCCAGGATTATTATGTGTGGCATCCTATTGTTGTCTGGCTGGTCCATTGGGTGTGTCCCAGAATACCAGTGGATGAGGAAACATACCATGTGGATGATATTTACTGTGCACAGGCTCTCCTTGTAATCATTTATAGCATTTTCAAAATACCAGCACCCAGACTCATAACGGCTGAGATCCTGGCACTGATTAACAAACGTATAAAACTCCTGTGTATATCATGGTCCTTTTAAACGAGGAAGTGAAAGCAATAGTTAATGGCCCTTTAAGATCCTGACGCGCTGCACTGTCTGCTGCGTTTGTAGTCAGGGGGGGACGACAGTGAGGGAGAGGGGAAGGAATAAAAGTGATGGAAGATTACAGCATAAGTAAGAAGGTTGGACAGTAAATCAGTGTCTTCTGTGGTCATTACAGGGCACTTAGAGAGATCATGTTATAACCAGGCCCGTGTCACTAAATCACGGGCCTGGTTATAACGTGGTTGAATGAGTCAGTGGAAGTTGATGGAAACGACTGTTCCCTTTCTGCAGAAGCCACAATGAGCTGTATATGATCTATACATGAACCTTTGAACGTGGAAAAGCCATCAGATCTGTTTCACCTAAGAGTGGAGACATTTTTTCCTGCCCAAGTCTATTCTGGCCGAGGGAAACCTTCAAAGCGGGGTGAAGTAATTCCATTTACAGCACAACGCAGCTGATGTAATAACCGATGGAGTTTGACAGCTTTATTAAAAGGGAGGAACAACATCTTCTCTTTGTTTTATAATCCAAAGCAAAAAAAATAAACCTCAGCGGGGCAGTTTGTTGTGAAAAGAGGCCGCGCTGTGTTTCTTGTTTTCACAATATTTACATGCTTTGCCTTCACATTTCTGGATTATTGCTGCGGGACCACGCTGTGACCTCTTGGATGGAGATGGAGTGAGGTCGCTGCAGCACATTGATGGCTAAGGGATAGGGATGGAAACGTGAAGGGAGCCTGTGAGAAAGGGGGACTGTGCTTTATTTGGAGTGCGACCAAGACTGCGAGCGGGGAAAACAGGGGCAGGGGAGCTGCTGCAAAGACAGTTGGGATATTATCCACGCAGAGGCTGATTTATAACAGCAATATGAAACTTGCCGAGTTTAATTTTTCAATGAAAATCTGTTTTCTGCCTCTCTGAGTTGTTTTTCCGGATTGCACCAGCATGAGCTTCGCAAGACAGTCGCACTTCTGACTTTGAATTTGTTACATCTCTGCATGAAATTAAAAAAGTAATTAATGAAGACATATTTCCAGCATTACAAATGAGGCGGTCAAATCGTGACTTCTCCAGAAAGCTCGCGTGTGTGTGCCCCTCCCTGCTTTGTGTGGTTTCTTTCAAGACGGAGACAAAACAGGTGCTGCTGGCAGATCACAGAGCTGCGCAACATGAACAACAGGCATCGTAAATCATCAGAAAGGACAATTAATGCGACTGTAAAAAAATCACGGTGTGGTCACAGAAACAGAGTTCACACGTCACTGTCATCCCTGCAACGGAAAACAAAATAACCTGTATAATTTATCTACATCATTATGTCTTCCATGTGTTATTTATACAAACTGAAGCCAGATGCTGAATACCATGTCCACTTAATTACCTTTTTATAATCATTTCTAATAAAGAAAATAGAGAAAAAACATTGTTCCGTTCTATTAGTTTTGGTTTCTTTATTGTACAGACTGGTTTTCTCAGGTCTTTCTTGGAGCCGCCTCTCTTTATGAGTTCCCTGATTTGTATCACCTGCTGTTGATGCTACCCACAAAGTGATTGTTCCATTGTCTGACTGTTGCTTCAAGATGGCACAACGCCAATATGTCAATCCTAATAAGCAAAGTAAAACCAAACCCAATTCAAATTCCTGTAACTTTACTCTTAAGTTTTGTTTTGTCTTGCTATTCGTAGAATCATTTGCATTATTGAGCAACGCTTACGTTTAAAGCAGTGTCTCCGTCACACTTTTTTACTTTTATTTATTCATTCATGTTTGTTTCAGAAATGTTTGATATATGACTTTGATGTCATTGCAGAAAGTGAAAAAAAAAAGTCTTAATATTCATGTTGTTCTAACATTTACCACCAGGGGTCTCTCAATCAAAACAATACCAAAAGATATGCGTGGTTATGTCATGAAGCAACGTGGGAGTTGTTGTGTTACCCATCATTTCTTGTCCCATAATCTTTTGGTTTCCCTTTAGGTTTGCACTCTACATGCAATGAATAATCGTGATCCACTATCAGAGACCAATACAAGCAGTGGCTAGCTAACTGGCTAAGTAGCTAGCAGTGTGATTTTCCTTCATCATTCGCTGTTTGGCCCAGAAGTTATAGCAGTGACCGTCAAAGCCACAGGTAAAGATAATATGTTGCAGTTTAAAAGGCGACCAAAAGGAGACATCCTGTTACCTTGTATAAAATTCTCTGGGTATGAACATTGTTTGAAACATTTCGGATTAATGCTAGTACACAAGTAAAACAAATACATAACATAGGTGTAGTTGTTTGTAGACATTTTCATGAAGACTGGTTACATATCTTTTTTCTCTATGTTATGTTTTCGTCTTTGTATGTTTGTTTGTATATTAGCAAGATGACACAAGCACAGCTCGATGGATTTCGAGGAAACTTGGTGGAAGCCTGTGGTTTGGGTCGGGGGAAGAACCCTTCACATTTTGGTGTGGATCTATGATATTTTTGTAACTTTGGAAAAAATTATCAATATATCCAAATAAAAATATGGATCCATTGAATTTGAATGTGGTTCCATAAGGGGACTGTTGGGCCTTGGTGGAAGTATTCTAGTTAGATGTTACCTTCTCCTTCTTCTCTTCTTAAAGGTTAAACTGCTTGACCTTGGAAAACTTGGAATGATCTAACTGAATCACCAGATTTTCCTTGAAAGTGAGAACCAGGATAATGAAATCAAGTCCCTGGTTGGGTAAAGTAATTGGTCACTCAGAGTAATGTGTGCAGCTCTGGAGCCAAAGCAATGACTAACAGCTGATGAGTGGAAATATCTATAGCATAGATGCAGCGTCTAGCGCTTTGTGTTCCCTCCCTTCACTCCCCTTCACTCCCCTCCCTTCCTGCTTTCCCGCCAACTGAACCTTTCATTTCACAGGCAGGCTCTCTCTCGTCCCCTCTCTCTTTCTCTTTCTCCTTTTCCCTTTTTTTTCTCTCTATCTCCTCTCTGACAAACAAACAGGTCTCACGTGAGCTCGTCTTCCACTCATGTCTGCATGCAGAGGACACCGCCCTGTCTGGCCTCCACGGCGGCCTGAGCCGCGCCGCCATTGGCTGAGGGGGCCGGAGGAGCTGCAGCAGCGAGAGAGGAATCGTGAGCAGCAGACAGGCGTAGCGTGTCTGAGACAAAAACACAGGGCGTCCTGCCAGCTGCTGTCCCCCAAGGGTGAGGACTGGAGATGGAGGGAAGGCGGACTGAGTGGCTGGCTGGTTGCTGGACAACTCGGCGTGGAGGGCTATGCAGCAACACACCGTGCATCTGTCTTGCAAGCACATTGTCACCACATGTTGAATAAATCCAGAGCACAGATGATTAAATCCTTTCAAACTCACATGCTTCACCCTGGACAGTCAACCTAAGTGTAACATAGTAAAAAATTAACTCGTGCAGTCATCTTGTAAGAGGAGACGCTGCAGTTATTTTCTAACGGATATCAAATTTAGGAATGAAACCCTTCCCTTGCAGAGCGGCTGAGTGATGAAATGACTCGACGCTTCAACGGATGACAGATGCTTGAAACACCTCATGGAAAAACGAACTAAATCACAGTTTCTGTCAGATTCGAAACGAGCTCTGGCAATCAGCGTCGTTCTCAGAGCAACACGAGACAGTGAATCTATTTATTCCTCATGTCGACGGCTCAGATCATCTGCTCCCAAAATGCAGCTGCATCCAATCAAACAAAAAAAAGCTGCAAAATTATTTAATATGAAAATGTGTTGACCAAAAACAAACAGTCGTCACAAATGGGATGATAAGAACATTACATTTTAAAGGGGATAATTTTACTATTATGCTTTTCCTTATGTTCTGTCATATGTAAAAGGTGAAAATGTCACATGTCCATATGTCCATATGTATCATAACCAAACTTTCATACAATGACGTAAAAGTACATAAAATGAATCCCTGTGAGAAAAAAGCCTATTCTGAACACTTGGAAGTTCTCATAAGTATTTAATACATTCCAGCATACATACAAAGTCAAATCAGACCACGACCCAGACCAACGGACCTGAAGAGGGGCAGACGGCATCGAACAATGAAGAGAGGCGGCTTGTAGGATTCCTTGTAGTGTTGTCATATTTATACTATGAGGACATTCATTTTGCTGGTAGTATTAACAAAATTATATTACAGTGGCAATAGGCAGACGCAGCCCACATGATAACGACAGGACATATGTACATTTTCTCAGTTGCGCGCCCTTAATTTCAATGTGAAACCTTAAACTAACCTGATCAGATGTAAGGTAACATAGACACGAACCTTGGATCAGACCACGGTCACACACAAAACAGGGAATGGGAGCAATGGAGATGTCTTGCTGGATGCTCAGGATCAGAACAGGGGCTCAGACATGCATGGATGAAGTTGACAAGTGGTCAATTATATTCTTTTACTTACTTTTACTTTGTAGTAACTTAATTTGACAGTTTACTCTAAGAATCTCATCGCTGGTAAGAGGATGAGGTGGTAATCACAAGCCCCGGGGCCGTTACTTGGCAGTCAGGCCTTTGAAAGAGGCCTCTTAAGAAGGTCTGACCTAATATGGCCTGTTTTAGTCAGAGACCGGACTGAGCGGCTTCATAACGGGCGACTTGAAATAGATAAGGACATTTTAAACTGTGAATCCCAAAATAAAAGAAAGATCTGAGCATAATTCATGTCTGGGTGTTAATGGTGTTTTGTCTGCTGACTGTTTGTTCAGCTGACTCTCTGCTGTGTCTGTGTGACAGACTGATGGACTGAACAGCTCCCTCACTGCTCACTGCTTAAGTCTCTAATTAACTGTTTAAGTAGCCTGCTGAGTGACTAATTGTTAGTGTGACTGGTGGGTGGTAATGGGGGGGTGCTCGGTCATGCAGGTGCATTCAGAGGGACTTGTTTGGTATTGTGCCAATAAATGTCACATTAGAATAAAAAATTCCTCAGAAACCAAATCTCTTTGGTACTTTATTTGACTTGTATATATGTATTTGTAGTCAACAAATTATGATAACTTTTTCTTTTGCTGTGATAACACCCTTTTTTCTTGTTTTTTGTTTCTGAATAACAACAATAATCAGTATCTATCTGAGAAAGCTAACAAAAAAGCTTTCACTTTTATTCTTCTACTTTTTCCCCCCACTTTTATGGAATATAAAGTTCATGAGTTATGTCTTTCTTAATTGATGTGACATGAGAGAGAAGGCTTAAATCACAAATGGTTATGATACAAAAAACAAAAAGAAAACTATACTGGGTCTGAACTGGAGGTGGAAAGAGAAATGATAGAATAGACAGTATTTTCTTCCTGACCCATCACCACCCTCATCCCACTTTGACCAGGTCTAACTCTTGCGTTAGAAACCACCTGATGACATAATAGGAAATTGTGACAAGAATTGAAGACAAGAAATATAAAATGCAAAAAACCCAATCATACCAATAAACAACAATCCCCTGCTTTAAATTTAAATCAGACCTGCAGTATGTTTGTATATTTAGGTGTCATAAGAAACTTCCTCTTTCACAACCTGCAAAGACGCTGAGCTAAACTCCATCTCGTCACCTGATCAGCTCCGAGCTACGAAAAACACTCACTCACCTTCATCTCCTTAAGCATTTCTCTGTTACCAAACCTTGTCTGGGTTTGACACATGTAAGCCTTTGAATTAAAGGGGATTTAGAGATGAGATTATATTTCAGTGTGTTTGTGTGTGTGTGGTTGAGGAAACAAAGTCTGAACTTACCACTGACACAATGTGCACCACTTTGTTCAAATATAACATCAATTATTTCTCTCACCCCCACCCCCCTTAGTTATTGCAGCTACTCCTGACAGGTCCTGTCATTATTCTTTTCAACAATTGGTCCCTTGTATCAGACAGAGGGACAAAGGCTGGTTTCTCATTTCAAGCAGGAAGACTTAGACTTTGCTTGCTGAATTGTTAAATAAACCTCACATTAACCCAGTGAGTGCATTGTAAAATACTAGTAGTATTAGACATATGTAGCATATGTATGTAGACATAGTAACAGCACTTTTTCAGTTATCGACCACTCAACAAACGTCAAGGTACAAGTCACATTTACCCATTCATGCAACTGGCCAATCAGAGCAGACTGGGCTTTATAGGGAGGAGGCCCTAAGGAGACAGGAGCTAAAACCAAGTGTTTCAGACAGAGGCTGTAAGGAGGAGCTGCAGCATTGGACAGTATGAGGAAAGTGACATGTTTTCTTAACATTAGAGCAAGTAAACATTTTAAAATAAGTAGTTTGGGGGCAAAACGGAAAACATTTTAGTGAGGATAGATGTCACAGGTGATTGTTTACAGTTTTATTTCCATTGAAAGTGCAGTTGTGACCCTCTCCCGCTTCATGTAGACAATGGGTGGGGCTACTTCAAAGCCAAAGTAAACTGCTTTCAGATAAGAAGCCTCAGAAACCATTACAGCCCGAATACATCATCACAATGACCTTTACTTAGAGGCTTCCTGCAGTTTGAGACTTCAAAAACCCCCTAATGAGCAGCCGTTACATCTCCAGAGCTGTTTGTCTGCCACCAGGATATGATGCATGGTGATGTCACCAGATCACGCAAAAAAACAACGTCTGCAAAGTGGACATTCCTGCTGCAGGAATGTGAAGAATGCTCACTGTCAGTTGTTTCGACCCTGTGGGATTATCAGGCTGCTCTAGGAACTGAGTCAAGTCTTTAAAACAAAAGTAGAAAAACATCCATCTATCTGTCAGCACAGTGTCTCTTTCAAAAGGCCGGCAGGGTCAAGGGACGTCAGGGTCAGGTGTGATGTACATGACAAACGTGGGATACAGACAATAGGAGGATCTGTTGGAATGAAAGCTTTATCTCTTAAGTGTGGACGGGTGACGGCAGATGAAAGTGAGAGTTCTTGACCCAGGCCAAATATCAAGCAGCTCAAATCTGCCCTTGTAGTCCATGTGTGCCTTGGGTGTGCTTTGTTTGATGGCGTTAGATGTCAAAGCAGAGAAGCCGAGGCTCTGAAACAGGAGGCCTTTTCCTTGAACCTCCACTAGAGAGGTTATGTTTTCACCCGCGTGCGTTGGTTTGTTTAAATGGTTTTTTGGTTTGTGGGTTTGTGGATTACGCAAAAGCTAGTGAACAGAGTTACACTTGGTAGGTGGATGGGACATGGGCCGAGAAAGAACCCCTTCAATTTTGGCTCGGACTGGGACAAAGGGGCACATCCCGAATATTTTTCATTCCTTTCTTTAATATTGCCAAATGGGACTTTTTTTTACATTTTCACCAAATTTTCCAGGAAATAATTCATGGATCTTGATTAAAGTATCAGGCATATTTAGGCGACTCATATCTATGAGCGTGTGCAATATGGTGCCGCTTGATTGAATTTAATGGAACTCTTGGGGCTTGGAATGTATAAATGTCATCGTTAAACTTGGACAAATTAGCGATTGAACAAGTTCACAAAAACTTGGGGTCGCTAGTGTAATTAAATGAACTCAAAACATATTTAAGCAGTTTGTTTTAAGCTGTGACATTTCATCGGAGTATTGTGTCGCTGACAATACTCCTGCTGTCGACCAGAAGCAAAGGCAGGGGGACTAACATGCTGTTTCCACAACTCCTCGCATGACTCATGAGCAAATATGATCTTCAGCGAGCCTCTTCCTCCTTCGTCTTCTCTTTGTTCTAATTTTAAAAGCCTGACATTGACAAATAAATAAGCTCTCCTTGGGGTTTCAAATGAGTCAGCAAAGCCTTTCATCACATGCCGATGTGTCAGCGGGTTCAGACGTCTGTAATTCGATCGGAGCTCAGAGAGAGTGCAATTCTGGCCTTTGACCCCTGGCCAGGCTCTGCATCCCCTCATCCCTCATGAGACATGATGCAAAGCTACAAAGTTTAAACGCTGCCAGGCCTCCCGGACATCTGAGCGAAGTTGCCGCTGTCCTCAGCGTGCACCCATGGGGACATGACACAGACAAGTCACAAAAAATGTGGCTCTGACTGATGTTAGCGATTGTTTTGCCATTCCTGTGATGTTATCTTTTTTTTCTTTCGGTCTATCTCTTTATCTTTTTTTCTCCATGCTTGTCTTTCTTTTAATGGTAGAAAGAGCATGCTTATGATTAAGCCGTCTGCCACAAACCCTTCCTCCTGCTTTATTCCCGTTCACCATAACCCTCTCAATCTGTCACTCTTTGAGTTGCATGTGTTTACATGTTGCAAGACAACAGTGGGCCTGTACGCTAAACCTCACAAACATCCACCACTACTGCAGACTGAAAAGACTGACTGGCTAAGACATTAGAGCACACTGTGACACATACGGTGTCCATACACACAGTGGCTAATGATAATAATACTAATTATTATTATTATTATTATTATGATTATGATTATGATTATTATTGTTGTTGTTGTTGTTTTTGTTGTTTTTGTTGTTATATATTTAATACAAAGTGCTTCTAAAAGACGACAAATAAAAACAATAAAACAAATACAATGATGAGTATTTTAATAGCGATGGCTAAACAAAACAATTAAAGAAACATAAATTAAAGCTCAAACTCAATTTTCGCGATTCAAGTCCGTGATCCTCAGGTAAACTATTGCAGAGGGATGAGGCCCTGACAGCAAAGGCCCTGCCCCCTTTGATCTTCAGTTCTGACGGAAGAATTTGTAACAAGGCCTTTTCAGAAGATCTCCGATTACGGGATACTCCAGCAATTCAGTCCTTTTTTTTTTTATAGCACATATCTTGATTTTTAGTTCCTAAAATGAGTCAAGCTACAGAAATACAAGTATCCTACAATCCCCATAATCCAATTCAATCCCATATTTCCTTAGATCCTAACCACATTTTTCGAACCCCACCCCTCTGGTTTGTGTCCCATATTGTTTAAGATTTACAAACTCAAACACAAGACAAATCCCTGACAACTTTATCAGGCTGATTTTCTGAGACTTCAGCTTCTTCTCAGAGCCACAAAACACATCATGCAACTGCTTAAGTAGACGGCTACTCTGTATGAAGAGTAAACGTAACATAATATATAAAATCTGTGGAGGGCCTCTCTGACCACACTTAAATGGAACTTTGTGTGCATCCATGTGACGAGAGAAAAGTCTGCAGCTGTCTTCTTCTTTTCTGGAGTCACCTCAAGCCACTTATTTTGTATTGTGCATGAAATTGAGCCAGACTGTTTGCACACACACGAGCATGTACAACACACACAGCCACAGTCGGGGACAGTGACCAGTGACTGAGCACATGTGACAGATTTAAGCACCTGATAACCAACCGTTTTCACTCAAACTGAAACCTTTGCATTCTAATTTAGCTGCACAGCAGATATCTGTTGCCTGCTCATGATACAAAAAAAAACAGCAACCCATTCTAATAAAAACCAACCACCAATAACATCACGTAAAACGTAAGACATATTGACACCTGTTTGCATCCTGATTGGGTCGTCTTTGAACAGCAGAGGACGGGGTGTGTGATCCAGAGAGAGATAGACTGTTGATAACTGCTGTCTGGTGCAGCAAACCGCACAAGGCTGTGAAACCACTGCTGAGGTCTGAATAATGAGGAACTATAACTGTCAAGTTCAGACGCCCCCCACAACACACGAACACAAGATCTAAAACCCTAAATCCCCAACCAAGAAGACGTCAAAGATTTCTTCTGTTGGTTTTTAGGTAGAATCCCCTGCAGGGAAAAGTCGATTTATTAAACTAGGATGAACGGCGGGGAAAACACTAGACAGAAAAGTTAATGATTGACAGAAAAGGGGGACAAGGAAAAGCCGAAATGAGACAGACGCGTCTGGAGCGATTTCATCATCCATTTTGTCCTGACCAGCCCTTTCTATATCAACAACAGACACCTGATCAATACATACACACACAGAAAAAACACACACACACAGGCTGAACACACACAGGTCCTGCGTGAGTGCCAGCCCGCTTCAACACATGACTCACATGCTCTGGGCTATCATTAAAAGTGGGTACATGATAGACATGTGGTGAAAGAAATGGCAGGAGCGTGAAGAGAAGAAGAAGGGGGGATGTGGAGGTCAGCGGGTTCTTCTGCGCTCCACTTACTGGTCATACCGCAGAATCACTTCTAGCTTCTCCTCCTCCCGCTCGCTCTCTCTCTCTCTCTTTCCCTCTCTGTGTCTCTCCCCCAACAGACATGCAGCCTTACCACACTCTAACGGTCTGAGTCAGAGAGCGGGCCGCTTATGAAATCCAGGTTTGCCACATCGTCCCTTTCTATACACAAGTCAGCTCTGACTTTCAGCACTCATCCCAAGATGCAGCACTGAGCCGATTCGCTGCCATTACAGTATATCCCCACCTGCATGACACAAAACAGAGACAGGTGATGTGTGTGTGTGTGTGTGTGTGTGGGTGTGGGTGTGTGGGTGTGGGTGTGGGTGTGTGGGTGTGGGTGTGTGTGTGTGTGCGCCTGCCTGCCTGCATGCCTGCATGCTTGTGGCCTACTTGTTGATATATGGACCATTTAATCTTCATGGCTCGGCTTGGTCAAAACAAGCTGATTGAACGACTTGAAGCACTTGGCACATGTTCAAAAGCAATATGGATCAAAAGTTGATCCAGGAATTTATGGCAGGAAGGGACCTTGTTGTTTTTGTATATAAGAGGAAAAAAAGCACCACTTTGTTATCTAAATGTTTTGCAGGGAAAAGAGCAAGTAGTCTATGCACAAAGTAGTAGATGACGAGGGAGATAGAAAACATGACCCGAAGCTCGGAGGAACACACGGCTGCTCTACACAAATAAAATAAACCAACCGCACAATTAGAGTCGAGCTTTTTGGGTTTGCTTTCAGTTAAATAAACAGAGAGGAGTAACAGAGCAATGTGGCGGACATAATGACACACAATTAGTTTCTTCAAAGTTTATATGTTGGTGCAGTAAAAGTTTCCCATCATCCTCAACGTTCAAATTTTCCACGAGAGAGCAAAAATGGCAGCTCGGGATGCTTCAGCTGTGCCGTGAAGACATTGTTCCTAAAACGAGCCGAACATGACGGCAACAATAACAACAAAAATACTTAGTTTTCCATTAAGTCCTTGGCCCAGTTTAAAAAACTAGAATGGCACAGGGGCGGATCCAGGGGTGGGGCCAGTGCTTCCCTGGCCCCAGCTAAAATCTGATTGGCCCTTTAAACTGCCCCTGTCCTGTCAGTAGTCTTGTAAAAACAAAAAAACTAGTGACTTACTTATACAAAAACAATTAATCATAAAAGGTTATAAGGATTGCTACCTTATTATTTATTTTGAAGTAATGTGCTATGATGTGTGGATCTGCTCAAATATATAGAGCTAACAGTGAACAGGGAATAACTTCTATGAGCACCTTACTGAACCAGGAACTGTATAAGGATGTTGGACATATAATTGGGCCCCTCAGTGTAAATTGTGGCCCCTTTATTGCCCCCAATTTAGATAAACCCTACATCCACCACTGGAATGCCGCGTACCTCCGACAAGTGGACTGCACCGAATTGTACACACTCATAGATATGAGTCCTCTTAATACGCTTGATTTTTTTCCCATCAAGATCCATGAATTATTTCCTCACATGGTAAAGAACAAGAAAAATTAATTCCTGAATCTGCTCCTTCGTTCAGATCCTCACCAAAACTTAATGAGTTATTTCTTGGCCAATGTTCAATCCTTCAACCAAGTTTCGGGAAATCCGTTCTGTATTTTTGTGTAATCCTGCTAATAAACAAACAAACAAACAAACAAATGGACAAGGGTGAAAACATAAGAAACTTGGTGGAGCTTAAAATACACATGGGATTTATGTAAGTGTACATTTACAGTGTTTGAATTTTACATCATAAACATATTTTTGTACAAACACGTGCACATATATTTAACTGTTGACATGACAACATCACGTGACAGAGGTCAGGTGTGCATACACAGGAAACCTCAGTGGTCAAGGTCGTAATAGAAGGTGAACCAACATATCCCCATGGTAACCACTAATAAAATAGGATAAAGTCCCAAATGAAGATCATGTGAACATTTGTCAGTAAAGCCCTGCAGGTCGGCCAGTAATTTAGTTTTAGTAACTGTGGATTAAGACGTACTGACAACAACACATTCACAGTCTTGTGAGTCAGGGTGTAGAACATGACTGTCACTGATATGTGCAACCTACACCCGCCACATCCAACTGCTCGTCTGACCTCTGACCTCACAGAGGAATAAAGACTCCACAACAAAATAACAGTGGTGATCAGTTACAGCTGTTTGAACAGCGCACTACAGCATGCATGCATGGTTCTGTCTAAATTAACATTATAACAATTTTATTTTCCTGCGAAATACAATTAAATGTATTCATTAATTTAGTGGAATTATAATTTATTTTTGTTTCATTACATTGCTGTTAAAAAAGTAGATAATACAATTTTCTAAATGTTCAAAATTTTAAATCTATTTTGTGACCTCCACCAAAGAGTGTAGAAGTGTTTCACCCTCGTCTGTCTGTTGGTTTATTTGTCAGCAGAAGATTAATCACTGAGGTAATAAAATAATTTTGTTTATAAGAACCAGTCAATCATGTATCTGGTTTATCTTTCTTTTTTTTATTATTCAGTTTGAGTTTGTCTCATGATTTAGTTTAAACCACCAATATTTGTATTTGTTTGCTACATTTGATTTGTGAAGTTTCTCTTCATCCTTTGATTCACTACTTATTTTCGTATATATATGAATCTGTTAAATGTTTGTATATTTTTATATTGCTATGGTTGTAAAGCACTTTGGCTGAACTCTTTTTAAAAAAAATGTTTATGTGCTATATACCCTAAATAAATGTACCGTGACTCGACTTTGTTTCCTCGTCATTTTTTATGTGGTGTAAGAAAATGTATTATTATCCACTGTAAGTTATGATTCATTCCTTATAGGATAAAAACATTACTTCAAGAATCTGTAAAATCAAATGACCTTAAATGTTCTTTGTCTGAACTCAATGTCTGAAGAGGAAGTGGCTCTACATATATTCACTTCCAGCTCATTGGCTGTAATGAGGAAGCCAAAGCACTGCTACAAATGTAGGATTAAGCGCCAAATATCACTATTGGGTAAAAAACTGTGCTGTTTGATCTTTCGAAGATTTTTAAATAATTAAAACAATAACAGCCAATCACAAACGACCTGCTTACACAAAGATGCACCACAGTCGCAGATTAAAATAAGCAAACACTACAATGACAAACTTGTAATACATGTGCTGCTTATTGGCATGTTGCCACTGTAGCAGTGTTTGTCAAAGGGATTTAGATAAGTCCTTTTTCATGTAGTGTTTGCATTAATTCCTCTACTCATTGTATATGTAAGGTAACCCAGAGATCAAACTGATGGAGGTTTATTTCAAAAGAAGTTTTATCCCATAAACAAACATGTGTTAAAGACATAAATCAAGCCAAGTATATGATTCTAATGCCGTGGCGTCAAGAAAACCAACAATAAATACTGAATATCGGAAGCAGAATAATGTGTCTCTCTTCTAAAGATAAGATTAGCTAAGATAAGATAAGATAAGATTAGATAAGATAAGATGTCAATTCAAAATTGACATAAATAACAACAATAGAAATCACAATAAAAACAGAATCTAAAATAAAATACGATATACAATTAAAATAGAATATATTATTTACAAGGCTGTTTTTCTAATTTTATAAAGATAAACGTTGTGTAATTTGTCCAATTTCTTGCAGTGTACCATTTGTACCGCAGTCTCCTGTCTGTCTCCTGTCTGTCTCCTGTCTGTCTCCTTTCTGTCTCCTTTCTCATGAAACAATTCCCACTTTTAAAAAAGTATTCCTTTATGTCACCAATAGAATTTCCTCGTAGCGATGTAGTCAGGATTGGCAAGGACCCGCCTAACATGCCCCCACCCCCCACCCCACCATCCTGGCAGGTTAACTAACTGAAGGATACTGTGGATATCAAGGCCGACTACAGCACCACCCAGTCACATCAAACCTGCATCCAGTCTCACCAACTACATGCTCATTCTTTTTTTCCCCCCAGAGAGTAAAGCAAGAAAACAAGGATCTTCTATCACTGTCGCGCGGCCAGTAATTTTCCTTCAGGGCTCCCGTGAGAGCCATACATTTTCACATATGGCAAGCTCAGTCTGGGTTTTATTGGGTGAATTGTTTTGGGATTCTGTGAGAAGAGAAGGAGTAAAATTTTAACTGTCAGTGGCAAGACAGAGACGGAGAAAGAGAGAGACAGAGAGGGGGAGAGAGAGAGAGAGAGAGAGCAGAGAGGGAGAGAGAGAGCCGGAGAGAGAGAGAGCCAGAGAGGGAGAGAGAGACAGAGAGAGAGAGAGAGAGAGGAGAGAGAGAGAGAGAGAGAGAGAGAGAGAGAGAGAGAGAGCCAGAGAGGGAGAGAGAGAGAGAGCCAGAGAGGGAGAGAGAGAGAGAGACAGAGAGGGAGAGAGAGGGTTTTTTATCCCTCAGTTTATCTGTTGTGACGTGAAAAACTGTTGAAAATTCAAAGTTATTGGCTCCATTTAATACACTGAGATATAAAACCAGCACTCTGCACTTTGATGTCAGCTTCCTGGAGTTTCTTTTGTCTGCTGTTGCAACACTTTTCCAAGCAGCGTTCCATCCCCACACACACACACACACACACACACACACACACACACACACACACACACACACACACACACACACACACACACACACACACACACTCTTACAGGAGGGGTTGTCTCATTGAAATTCAGTGTTGCCGTATGACTAAGATTAGGTTCAGCTCATGGCTTCTGTTTGCAGGGACCATGTCTCTCGATCTTCACAGTTTGATGCATATAAAAACCGATTCCACCGAGATAAATGAATTGCATCAATCGTTTATCACAGTTACACTTTGATTTGTAAAAAGAAATAATGTGAGCGAGTGAGAGTTTTACAGCACATAGTGAGCTGGGGCCTTTTAACTTGACCTCAATGATTGTGCACCAGGCAAACCAACTTGAATTCACTGCCCCCTGCTGGTAATAGAACTGGAGGATTAAACCTAAAGGGGTATTGAGAGTTGCCTATTTGAGATTTCTAATACATTCTGCTAAAAGCGTATTATCTGTTAGAAATTAAAGAGAAAATTGATCTAGATTCATGTATTATGATCTTGCAAATCTGACATCAAAAAGTACACACCGTTTTGATGATACCACATGCATACACTCAGTGTGAGAGTGTGTATTAAAAAGAGTAAGTTTCAGTGTCTCGATGAGGAGGCACCTTCATGTCCAGGGAAGTGGGCTTCCTCTACTCCCACACGGGCTCATGAGATTAATCTAAAGGGGTCATGAGAGGAGGAGGATGATTACTGGATAACAAGGACAGGAAATAAGGAAAGTACAGTCTTCTACGTAAAATTATATTGAATTTTTAAGGTTTATCTCTCCAGCGAAAAACAGTCTCACAAGGGAGAGTCACTCCTCAGATCAGCTGAATTTGCGGATTACATAAGAACAGATAAGGACTTGGTTCAATCCACATTTACACGCGTGGTTCTTGTTCTAATATGTACCAAAATCAATGTTATATCTAATTCATCCTCTCCTCTTCTATATATCCACTATCTATATATCTATGTCCTTTGAGGACTGGGGTGGGGGCAGGAGTCGATCCCAGTTGAGACTGGAGGAGAAGCGGGGTACACCCTGGACAGGTTGCCATTGTATCGCAGCGGCAATTTACAGAGACAAACAACCATTCACTCTCACGGTAATAGTCAATTCAGAGTCTCCAGTTGAGTCTAACCCTAATCTGGATGGAACTGTTTGAGGAAGCAGGAGGACCCGGAGAAAACCCACAAAAACACGTGGAGAACATGCAGCAGGAACCTTTTGCTGTGAGGTGAGAGTGCTAACCACTGGAACACCGTATCGCCCCATCTGCATACAGAATTTCAGATTTACATAAGAGTACAAGAGGATTTGGTTAAATCCACACCTCCTCCTGTGGTGCCTCCCTGTTATACAAGTTCTAATGTTTGCCATGACCAACTTTGTATCAAATTCATCAAGTTCATCATCAGTTTAAACCTCTCTCAGTCTTTGTGGTGCTGTAGCTCCAAAATGCACAATTCAACAATAGGTTAAAGTGCAACTGGAATTGCTGCTCAACTTCTTTCAGAATCTAGAAGTAGAAAAATGGATGCAGTCATTTGGGGTGAGGGAAAACTTCAACCTTGAATGTGACTTTTAAAAAATCCATAAATTGTAGCTCCTGCAGTCGCAACAGTCGAGCAACTGGTGTCGATCATCAAGCCTATCAACACCCTGCGGGTTATTTTATGGTCAATTTTTCCTAGGGGGCTGTAAAACTTGGACTCGCTGCTCCTTCAACAAATCTTTAGGAGGTTCCTCCAGGATAAGCTGCTGTTAACTGTGTCCTCCTCCTCTAATAAAACCGCGCCCTCGTCTGGGAGGATAACGTCTCCCTTCTTCCACCTCAGCTTCTCACCTACAGTCGAAATAATTCAAACTGAAAACTAGTCGTCCTTCCTTTAGCTCGACCTCTGCTTACGTTCAATATGAGTCATGTTTGTCTTTTAGCTTTTTGGTTTATTTTTTGGGTGGGATTTCATCGAAAAGAGACTAATTTCAACAAGAACCGGTAAAACGAAGGTTAAATAAAACTTCCACTCCTCCCCACACCTTCCCCTCCACTCCAAAACAACCTGTACACGCCTGATTTATTGTTATTACAGCTGAGGAGAATCAAAGAGTGGCAGGGGCACAGACAGGAAAGGCAGCAGGAGGAAGGAGAAGCTGACGTGGCCCGAGGCTACGGTCCGCAGATGGTACATGGACTTTTAAATGGAGCGGGCCAATATGGCTTTTTAACATGTCTGGTAACTTCCATTTCCTCATGTGGGCCGGTTTGTCGTCTGGTAGGAAATCAAACACATTTCAGACGGCTCAGGGACACAGGTGGTATGTGCTGATATATATGTGTTATGTGTGTAATATATGTTATTATGACAAAATGTGAGTGATTATATCGAAAATAATCCTTTTCAAGGAGGAAAACAGGGAGTTTCTTTAATTAAACCCCTGAAACTTGACCGATTCCTTTTTTTTTTTTTCTTTCCACTTCTGCTCATGTTCTGCCATTCTGCTTAGCTTTACTCGTACTCCTACCTAAAATGTTTAATAATTCAGATTTGTCAGAAAGTCCAATTCACTGAAGTGAGGACTCACTGATGACATATTCTCGAGCTCTGGACGCAGCATAATGTATTATTTTACTGTCGTTAGTTCTCCACCTCAATGCTCTCAGAAAAGAACGATGAGTCAAATGGCACAGGCCTCTCTGTGCCAAAGTCTCATGACTGTTGTTCAAAAGCCTGGAGAGCAGTAATTGTCCAGATGTTCCATAGTTTTTGACTCTCTTTCAACATAATACAGCTGTATACAGTCGTGCTGATTGACTGACTAATTCACTCAACAAAACCTGCTGGGAATATGTTTGTAATCAAAAACGTATAATCCTTTCAGTATGGTGAAGAAGGACTCTGGGATCAGTGATGGTTCTGGCGATATCCCATAAGTTTGTGTTTTTGTTCGCCGATGCAAAGGTTCGTTAGTAAAGAGCAGTTGAGAAATTACTTCTTCATGTTCAAAAGGCTTGAGGAGTGCGTGTTCTAGCATCTGTGTGTGATGCGGTGAGGAAATCCTTGTGTGAAGGGTGTTTGAGTCTGATTAATTACTTCTGCACCAATGGAATAAGTGTTGGATTCAGCAAAACAGAAATGACATCATTTTAACATCTTTTTTCATTTGATTCACATCAATAAATGTCAATAGATACAGGATCAAATTTTGACAAGTTACAGTAATCCTAAACCTGGCCCAAGCTTTTTTCTCTTGCTTTTGTTCCTAACGCCTTTTAAGACTTACTTACAATCTCACAGCAAAGTCCACAGTTATACAGATTGATAATTTATCATCTAATGTTTTCACAGGGTATAATTTGCCCTGTTCCACAGATTCCAACCTTTAAACTGAGGTCATGAACATCATCATGACTCATGAGGTCAAGGCCACAGATCCTCATTCTGTGCACTCTGTTCCATAATTAATGGATGGTAAATGGATTTATATAACTGTATTTATATAGTGTTTTTCTAGTCTAATCGACCATGGTACAAGTCGCATTAACCATTTACACTCACATTCATACAGAGCCTCTATACACAGCTGTTTTTCTATCTTACACCATTAACACACTTCAGGCAATGTTGAGCTGGGGAATCAAACCTTCTGGTTGACTCTACTTCCTGAGCCACAGCTTCCCCCGATAATGACGTATGACCACATATCTCCGGGTGAAGAAGTGGAGTCACACACATCAAAGACACTGACAAAGCACTGCTAAGGTTACTTTGAAGATAGTTTCCTGACATTTCGCGTTTATGCACAGGATCGTAAATTTGGAAAAGACTCTTCCAAGCGCTGTGCTGTGCTAAAGCATGTTGTGCTGTTGCATGGATACAGCATTCAGCTCATATCTCAACGTATAATTAGATGCTCATAAAGTTGTCAGTGCTCTTCTGATGTATGCAATCTGTGTGTTTAATGGTAATTCAATGGAGCAGGAGTTGTAAATCTGTCTCAGCGTACAGAGGAATGTGTTATCTGTCAAGTCGGTGAGAAAATTAAAGTTGCAGCATGTGTGGGATTTTTTTTCTTTTACCAGAACATGAGTGTAACACTTACACACTGTGTCCCCTCGACCTGCTGTTTCCTGCTTCCTAATGCCCACGGTTTCACACGCTAAGTTCCCACCATCCACTCCTTCGTCCCTCACCCCTACTACCTCTCTTCCCTTCCCTCCATGCAGTTGCCTCTATGGTTGCACATCCACTTACTGGCTCCATCCACACCTAAATCCCTCTTCTCCACTCTCGCTCTCTTTCTTCTCGTATTCGTCCGGCCACTGCACTCGCCTCATCTCTCTGACATTGCATCTACCTCCGTTCCTCCTCCTCAACGCTGAAATCCAGGTCCAGCTGAGTTCTGCTGGGAGCCAGAGCTACCAGATGACACCAGGCAGAACCCAAACATCTGCATTACCCAACTCGGCCCAAATGGGGCTCCCAAGGATACACAGCTGTGTAAACAGCTTGTGTGTAAAAATGCAAGCTATGCAGCCAAACACAGGGGTCCTCACCGGGTCGCTATGAAAAGAAATATTATTAATAATGATAATAATGAGAGAGGAAATACCTTCGCTTGAGACGTGACTCTGTGCTTGTGTGACAGTGGGGCATGGGAAAGATGACAGAGCCCTCGGGCTAAGATTAGATATACTACAGTGCACAGCTTGCTGCATTAAAAACATAATTCATTGCAGTTATAGTTACGTACAGTATCAACAGAGCCACAAAGAATACCTAAAGGAATAGTGCCAACACTGTTGGGAGATTTCTTGCTTAGAGATGAGAAGATCAATACCACTCTCATAGGGAGCATATCTACTCTATTATCCTATGTTCTCCAGTTCAATATTCAATATTCTGTTAACAAACATTGATCCCTCTATTGTGTTCGGGTCATATTCAATATTGCATTAACATTATTGGACCTTTAACCCCTGACCTCGATAAGTTGATAGTTCTCTTAAGTGTAAAGTATACACAAGCACTGATAAAAAAATGTTTCCTGAATGTGCAGTAATGGTATGAAATCACACACACACACGTACACATGCCCACACTCACACAGACAGACAAATATCCCCAAAAAGTCCCTTGTGGTGAAAGTTGAAGAGCACACAAAGGCCAGGATATAGTGCAACAATGGGGCAGCACACAGTGCATGAATGACTAAGCCACGCCAGATGAGTTTTGGGGTAAACTAGGATTACCTGCATGTGGACCGTAACACAAGTAACTAGTCATACACGGTCTCTCAAAATTCAACAAAAGCCTGATCTGTCTTGTGTCTATTCAGTGTACATTTTAAAGAAACACAGATTTGGGCAGTTCTGTGCTTATGTGTGCTGGGTGGATTATAATAGCTTATCTCACGGGGAGCCAGTGGCCTATTCTCTTTTGCCCCAAACTCCAAAACAACACTCAGGCCCACTTGAGAGTCCTCTGGGCTTGGATTAGCTTTGCCTCTGACACAGAGACATCGGCACAAGAATCTGGCTGCCGTCCAAAGTCAATATTTGTCAGAGTAGCCTTGTTTCAAACCTTTACTGTTTATTACATTCTGCGGACTCTACTCTTTTTTTTTGCATCAGAGATGGGGTTTCAGATTCGCCCTTAAGATTCCACTGGAAAAGCTTTTCATGTTTTTAATTGCCCAAAAACATGTTCAAAGAGTGCAGTGTTTTTCATCAGGCTGCACAGCTGCAGTAAGTGAAAAAAATCATGCATTAATTTTTCATCCGCATCATATGGTTCAAATAATTTTCCGCTCAGTATTCTTTAAGAATAGCTTTCACATTGCACGTCAGTCTAGTGCAATCTGGGTTTGGGAATAGTTATCGGCCACACTGAAAAAATTACCTACTTTTAAATTCTTGCTTTTCTGAACAACATCCCATCTGGACGGAAAAAGTTCAGTGCCAGATTTAGATTTCACCTCCCAAGGTAAAGTAAATCTACTATTCGTTTTTTGAATCAAACTCAATTTTATGCAATAACAATGCAAACATGTTAAAGTGAATCTACTGGGAGGTATATTTTCCAGTGCATTCATTGTATAAACAGTCCACTATTGCACAATCTAACCTTTGACCTTTGCTGCTGTTTGGTTGCGCAAACTTTGCCTGGTGGAATGTAATTTGTTCCTGTTCAATTGAATGCATTACTGGATGCTTGAAAAAACTTCACAGACAATGCAACAAGCCTTTTAAGTTGATGCAGTCAAGTATCAAAAGGCGGCAGACCCACAAGTGCCCAGGGTGTAGAGCTGTCAACTTCCTGCACCTGCAGACTCAGCATGTGGCAGAAGTCTGGACCTCCCGTGATAAATTAGTCACAATATTACAAAAGATAAACTTGCTTTCCCGAAGTGTCTGTGTGTGTGTGTGTGTGTGTGTGTGTGTGTGTGTGTGTGTGTGTGTGTGTGTGTGTGTGTGTGTGTGTGTGTGTGTGTGTGTGTGTGTGTGTGTGTGTGTGTGTGCGCGTACATTTTAGCTGCTAAATTTGCTTACAGTGTTAACTTTGTGTAGCACATTTGTGACGGTGAGACCCTAAATTGACCATATGTGTGAATGTAAGTGTGAATTGTTGTTTCTCTCTGTGAGTTGGTCCGGCTAATGGATAAAACTGGACTAGATTTAATTTGGTAGTACCCAGATTCTGTCTTCTCAGCAACGACAGCGAACTGCTTTGAAAGATCAAAGCGACGTACGTGCCTTCACATCTGAGCGTGTGTCCTCATATTTCTGTGCTTGGTGCCAGCTTCTCCCTCTTAGCTGCAGCCTGTACAGTGTGGATGGCAGACAGCCACGATCCTGGTTCTCCATCATAAAGCACAGGAAACCCCTGGTGTCTATTGTTTGAAAACTCTCCCAATGGCACCACAGCCGCAGCTCCCAACAACGCAGATTCGCAAATGTTCTGTGTAACGTTAATAGAAAATGAGTGCTGAGGTCTCCCTTGAATGACTTTCCAGCACATTAGTGCCAGGAAGCCGTTCATTTTAATGTCACTTGTGTATTAGTGGTGCTATATAGTGTTTTGACTGTAACTATCGCAGCATTTACTCTAAATATACACATAGCATTCTTCTTCTGCTGAGCGTATCTTTAAGGCATACTTAAGTAATTACTGGAGATTTTAAAATAAACACATCCGGTACACAGACTCGGTTTTGTTAACAGTACGACTGTTACCACCCTTTCATGGTGTAGGTCCAGCGCTGAATAACACTTGAGTCGATTCCCGGGGAGCATGACACATGAGCTCACTCCAGAATGAGATGGAGTGCTGCTCAGGGCTTCTGTCCTGCATCTCACTTCTACAGCATCCTTCATATTTCATGCTGAACTTTTCATTTTCAAGGCCCTGGTGTCCTGGTTACTCAAGCAGACTGGCATGAATGGTATGTGACCGCAGTGCTGTGCATTTAAATCTGGCTCGTGTCATGCCCCTTCATTTTCTCCTCTTCCTGTCTCGCCATAGAGCAGTCATTTGTTGCAGCATAGTTGGGCCTCATGTGGAAAACTGTACAATAAAGTAGAAATGCATGCGTGTATAAAGTTGCCTAGATGTTTATAACAAATATTCACATCCGTTTGTCCGATATCATATGAAATGCACACATTTTTATATCCTATAATATAACTTACATCTTACTAAGACCAATCTCACACATAGTTCAAGTGCTAACATGCTAACATGGAGGTTGCAATGTCGACCTTGTAAATTTGATCGCCCCCTGGTGGCTAGCTGAAGCATAGGTCATTAACTCCTCATCCTCCCTGTTAGTGAACAGGACATGGACCAAACTAAAAAGTCAAAGTACACATCAAATACATTTTTCTCAAAGACTGTTTCTGTCATTTAAGGTAGTTCTTATCACACTTATGTTCAAGTGTTCATTTTTCAATAATTGACAGCTAGGTGGTCGAGCCTTTGTATCAGCAAGACTCTGGCCCAAGAAAAATAAAGAATAGAATCAAAAATACTCCTGGTTGTCTCCTAACATAGAAAGTGTAATAACATTTATAATTAAGTGCAGTGTCTCTATCGAATAGCATGCTTTTCACTGTCATTGAGGAAACCCCCCTCTGTCTGGCACCAGTCAAAGGTATTACAGTTACATCCTGCCCTCTCTTCACAAAGAATGCTTGTTTTGGCATACATTTGGATGTGCTCTCCATTAGAGGCTTTAACACTCTCAGTTGCTGCATTATCTGCACCCATTAATGACTGTCAAAACACGGGAGGGAGGCTGCATTGCCAGACACAGGATACTTGACACCACTTCTAATCTTTGCCTGCTTGAAATACCAAGCAGAAGTACATGAACAGAGGTACAGACAGAGGGACGAAGATTGTTGAAATGATGATGATTAATGGCAGTGAAGTGGTTTCAGAGCAACGGGTAAAATGAGTAGCCATTCTGTTTGAATGACTTTTATAAACTGTAACTCTACATCCTACATATCCCATCAATCTCTGAAAAGATGGTTGTGTAAATCATCATTTCTTAGTGTTGATTCTTGGCCTTTATTTGTGTAATTGTAATTAGATGAGAAGATTGATTGTCTCACATCTGTGAGCTAAATATGAAGCTACAGGCAGCCGTCAATTAGCTTAGCTTGACTAGACCTCCAGGCATTTCCTTTCCAGCACCTGCCTTTAAAATCAGTTTTTTGGTTGAGTCAGGTTAATTTGACCAGATGCCTTCTCATGTGCCTCAAGTCCTTTTAGATCCTCTTTAACTGCCTGTAATAAGTGGTGTTTACCATTAGCTTGGAGAACTGTGTGTTCTAATTCTGATGGTAATCACCTTTAGCCCTCTATGGCACATTTTAGCACAAGCTGCTTTTCTCTAAATAAAACTCAGGCTTCCTGTTTAATGTTTCTTTTCACCCCTCACAAGCTAATGTGTTTCTTAAAATTCACTGTGAAGCTCTTTGTTTTGAGACAAACTCGAGCTGCTGATGCTGATTTGAGGCCCACTGCATTGGTGTGATTCATTCTCTGAGCTCTGTTTTCTGTTGCCTTTATAATGAGCTGGTTCAGGGCCCAAACCAAACCCTTGGGAGCAGTAAACTCACAGTTTAATGAGCTGTATCAGGCCCAGTGCAGAGAGCTGAGGGATTTAGAGAGTTCCTGAGGGGGCTACAGATCCTACCTGTTACCCCAAATGCTCCCATAACCAAACACCTGCATTTAATAGCAGTTAAACACAGTTTGTAGGACTATTCTTTACGCCTGTATTAGCTTTGGCTGATCCAGCTGATATTTATCAGCAAACTGTAAAGGCCACAGGCTTAAATTGATTAATTTATGTGTTTGCAGCGGGTTCTAACTGGTACACATTATAGACTGTTTATAAAGATGGACGACATGAGGGGCCCACAAACGTGAAGCCCAAAGTGTCCCGATCGCTCCCTGGTGGCTGGCTGCAGTATGGATCACAAACCCCGCCCATCCATGTTAGTGGTTGGGACATAAATCAAACAAAAAAGTCAAAGTAAACATGAAATAATCTTTCTCTGGTTTCTGTTATTTTAGGTGCTGAAATGGCAGATTGCAATGTGCAGATTTTTCCATCACAGTTCGATGAGACTATACAGCAAAAGCAATGACAAGCTGACAAAGTTCTGGTTATAGGTGTCTTATAAGGTCTACCTCATCTATGATGTGGAGGGAAGTTGGGCCGACAGTGTGGAACCTTGCAGGCTCAACTGGTAACTTTGTTGAGCCTTACCCAGTAATGTCACATCTAGATATGTCCAACTATTTCTACATTTGAGGCCTTAAGTTTGATGATCCAGTTTGCCAGGTACAATCAGTCCTCCTTATGGATACGTTTTCTAGCTCGTGTGAACATTGGCCTTAGAAAAGTAAGGTCAAAATCTTAGAACCACCTGCACACACACAACGTAATGTGACGTTTGAAATGTTGATATTCTGCACCTGTTATTTCTGGAAGAACATGACTGGAAGGGTGTGGAAACTGGAAGCACTGCAAATGTTATTACCTGGAAGAGCTGTTTGCAGAGTCATTTTCACTTGTGGTCACATCAAAGTTCTGGGAACTCCTTTAATAAAGCGCCACACACAGGAACGTAAGGAGGATTTCAAATATGGGAAACAGAAGTCATTTTACATGTCATCAGTTCAAAGACAGAATTAACATCCAGCTCTCTCATTGAATGCCAAGGCAGGTATATTTATTTTACACCCTTTACAGTGAGTATATATTTTTACCTTAGTTCATACTATTATCTTCATTCTATGCAGTTTGAAATGTCATGGTCTTCATTACCAGGTCTGGGTGTGTTATGGTTTCTTGTGAGTGGAAACTGACTGGAAGGAGACCCTTTCCCGGAGGCAGCTCTGTAAGAGGGCGACAGCCAAGATGTATAAAAGGACAGAGTCTGTGTTTGTACAAGTGTTTCACATAGGACCGGTCCCAGACATACTTCTGAATGGGACTAAGTGACGGACGATTTTCGGAATCACAACTTTTTTCCTCTCGGATGGGTCCAGGGAGATTCCAGGGTCCACAGACGCCTGCCTCATTTCCCAGGAATGTATCTGCTGGCGCTACTGTGCTATACCCTTACATTACTATGTAGAGTTTTCATTTTTATTACCGGGGATTTTTTGCATGACCTGCCAAATGATGGTGCCTATCACAATTTTGAGATTTTTCATGAAACCACTGAGCCTGAACCTCTAGACCACCCGCTCCCAGGTTTATTTGACATTCCAACACCTGATTGATTATAAAAGCTGCTGAAATGTAAACTGCATATTTGCAAGTCGGGCCAGGTTCCTCTGTTTACTACCGTTTCTCTCCTCATGTCTTTTGGGTTCTGAGGAGAGAAAGAGAAAACAATGAGCAACGGGCTCCACCACATTACGGATCTATGCTAATTAATAACATGTGTAGCAGGAGGTAACTTGATACTAAGCAAGCGCACAACTCAAACACAGGCCACCTGCTGCGGTTTTGGAGTGAGCGGAGTTTATCTCCCACCGCAGTGGAGGCCTGTCTGACAGTTCAAATGAGGACGGCCTGGCCAGAGTCCATAAGTCAATCAATCAGCTTGTTCGCTTTAAAGTACAAAGTTGAAAAAGGTTGGGCAAGAGTGGGGAGGTTGCCTTTGCAGGAGCAAAAAAAATGAAGAGTCAACTTCTAAGATGCAATATTCGACTTTTGGTGAAAGTCATTAATCACTGTTCCCAAAATAAAGAGTCTCCAACATGTTAAAGTGGAGGTTTGTTTTTCACAGTTTCATTGTGTGCTGTTTGGCGAGACAAAGTTTCACCTTTTCCTATAATGGATATCTCATTTTGGAACCCAATGTTCAGATTCAGGGGTTATTGCAGCCAAATTGACCCATATGTCATTCAGAAGATTTCATTAAATGTCTCTAGCCTGCAGTCATTGAATGTCTTCTGGTTTGCTCTCTGGCCAAGTACGAGCTTATGAGCTGAGCGCAATCACACTCTTTGCTTTCCCTCGCAGGATTTTTTTTTTTTTTTTTCTCCTCCTATCCAGACAGTTTTGTACATATCGACTCATAGCGCAGTGGAACATCGTGGGGGAAAGGAGTTGAAACCTCTGCACTGTCTCCCAGACTCCCTCTGTGGTACAGAGAGACAGGCCCGAAGGCGGCTGCCAGCTACCACACACGCAACTGTGCTTGTCACTCCTAGGACATAGTTACAGTCAGTGGCTTGGACGGTACATAGATAAGATAACACACGTCCCAGCCACTTCCCCTTTTCCCACATTTATCAAAGTGAGGGCCAGCTACCTCATGTGAACTGTACATTGAGTACAGTATGTCTGCCATAACATCACTATCTGTTCCCCGGGCAATGAGCAATGCAGCTAATTTAAGAAGGCCCAGTCACGTACTTTCAGCGTTTTCAGAGCACAATGTTCCAAACATGTTGGTGTGAAAGGAAATCCATTACTAAGGAGATAATTTTACTGGCAGCTTGAGTGTGTCAAAGTCTATTTGCTGCAATTAGGTTTTGGTTTAGATAAATGGTATATTTAAAAGTAAACCTGCATTTAAATCATTTTAACTTGATTTCACTCTATGATTATTGCACTGGCTTTTAATGTTGGTCCAATTTCATTCCACTGTATGTTTTACAGATATGACTGGAATGACATAAATAGACGTGAAACTTAAGTAGTAAGCATAAAGTAGTGGATTAAATGATATCGTTAAATCCACATGACACATATTTTGGATCCACTGTTCAAAACATATGAAATCCATTGCAATCTATTCTAAGTTGACATATATATGTATTTGGTGTATGTCTTTGTCAGTAACATCAAACATACTGTACTTTAACACTATTAAAGAATTACTGCACCCAGTTTATAAATCCTGCTCGCAACTAATGCTGAAAACGTGCTTTTCCCACAATCTGTGCAGCTGTGATGGCGCGTGCAACTGTAGCTACATCACAGCTGGGTGTGGTTGAAGAGTTGTCATCTAAGCCAATGCAATGCTTGTTTTTCCTCCTCCAATAATGCATTATGGTATTATCAACCCATGTGCTCCAACACAAGCCCCTTTAGCATGAATCGGATCTCTTCATGACGTGACAGGCTAAGAACAGAGGCCTGCTGTATGTGTCTGGTGTCCTGAGGTGCTGGCTGTTGGACACGTATGATTTGCACCAAGTTACAGAGTTGAACTGAAGCCAACTCTCGCTCTCTTTCTCACACACACTCACACATGCTCCAATGTATTTCTCATGTGCTTGGGATCTCTCCGTGCCAAACTTTTTTACTGCTCCTCCCTCTCTCTTCTCTGGGCCCCTCAAATCATCTAAAGTGATAACATGTCGCATATATTTCAGCCCTCCATTACTTTTTTCTTTTTTTTTTATGATAATGGACTTTCAGTATTTAAAACATCAGATCCCATCACATCGGGCTTGTTAAAAGCCTATTGTCTGACCTTCAATAGCAGATTGAAAAACCCCATCCGCTGCGATCTGCAGTGGTGGAACAAAAACCTCCCCTGTAACCCTTTCCAGATCTTTCCAGATGTACACCGGTTAAATACCTGCAGGAGCACAAATCACAGCGAAGACCGGCTGAAGTGGAAAATGAAGAGGACTTAAAAAGAAACAAGAATGTATATTTTTTAATCCCGACATGTTATCTATTACTGTCATTTTAAGTGGAGAACAGCAAGAGCCAAAGTATTACAGTAAAAATACAATGATCGGAGCAGAGCATTATACTGCCCAGCGTCATAGAATTGACAGTATGTTGGCGGGATGTGAAAGACACCTGTGGAAAGTTGCTTGGACAAAATGTGCAGGAGCTTTAGTGATAGTGATGGTCATTGTCGGCCAGAATAAGAGGAGAAAAAAAAGATGTAAACCACACCAGTGTACTGCCCGTTCTTAACCTGCCTGTTTTGAATGGGCTGTTTGCTGCTGTCACTTTTTTATTGTTTGTGTGCTGGACGTTGTGTGCAGACCTTTAGTCTATGGTGCAGAGTGACGTTAGAACACTTTGTGTTCATTCTACCTGGTTTATCTGCAATTAAAATTGTATCCTTTTTTTCCATTAAAAGAAACTCAATTTGCTTTATTATTTTTGTTCACGTGAGTGGTTCATATACAAGTTCAAAAGATTTACTTAACTGCTTTTATTTTTTCATGCATTGCACGTCGGCCATTTCAGCAATCTGCACAATCCTCAGACCCAAATTCATAACTTTTCACAATAAAAGCTCTGTGTCTTTGTAGTCAAATTGCTAAAGGGGAAGTGATCTATCAATATTGGAGATCATGACTCCCGCCAATGTCTGTGTCAGTCTGATATGGTGAAAATTGAATTATTATGATGATTATCTGGCGACGATTTCTGATCCGCAGTTTCACGCTGTTACCGACCGCTACTGATGTTTATCTTAGGACGTAGACAAAGATTAAACTCAGGCGGCAGACTGATAGTTAGCCTCCTGACCCCACCCCACTGATTGTGTGACAACTGGGAAATCGATTACGTAAGTGGTTCGTGAGACATTTGTGGAATTAGTAGATAAAATAAACCAACAAAAGTCGTACACCTGAGTGAAGGCGTGGAGCATTCTGGACACGCACATCCAGAGACAGCAGCTAAAAGCGCTCTGGAGGAAAATAAACACGGCCACCAAAGAGATAAGCATTTCTCTTCCCCCCCCGAATAAATACACAGGGTGATGAATGGCTGAGTGACAGCTTAAAGACAGAGCCTATTTGTATGGGCGTACTTCCTCATGGCAACATTACTCACAGGCAGCGCTTACAGTTGTCAGGCAATTTTCTCTCTCTGCAAATAGCACCGCTCTCTCAACACACTCGCTATTGCTCTGGATGCCTGCACATTAGGCCCCATTCTCTGAAAAAAAAAAACACCCTCAATTACTCCAGTCGACATCAACGCCTGAATATGAAATTATACTCAACTCATCACCACGAGTGGAAAAACAAGCCTTGATTTCTTAGGAATACATACATAAAACACGCACGCTCAAACACGAGCCTGATGTTAATGTGAAAACCACATGTTACTGTATATTCTCCTCTTTTATTTTTTTATAGCAACAGTAATTGTCAGTCAAACTGTTTTATGTCAGGCTGGCCACTGTACTTTAAAACTGCAAGTGTGCCGCAGTGAGCGCCAAACAAAGGTACGAACGGATCGCGTTTCATCCAGATTATCATGTTAGCAGATGGTCCACTCATACGGGAAAAGATATTATGATTGTTGTGTAACTCTGGCTGGCGGACACATTAACGTTGGAAAGTTGATGAGACGCTGAAGCTGAAAGGTGAAGGAGAAGATGCATGCATGTGTTACCCAGGTTCGAATAGTAACACTCAGCGGTGAGTTGCAGATGTGAACTGGATGAAATCTGCAAACATCAGACTCTGTACTGACAACCCAGCATGTAGCATACAATGCAGAACTCCCATTGGGAAAATGGCAATTTAAGAAAAGTAGGTTCAATATGTTTTTTTAAAAAAAGGCTTTTGGTTTTAGCCTGTTTGTATTTGGGTTCATATTTCTATTGTTTAATTGTTAATGTAATAAGTAATAAGTGATTTGAAGTGTAGTTTTTAATTTGAATAAAAACAATGTTTTGGCTGTCACGTCCGACAACCGGAATCACCTTGGATCAACAGACCGACTCTTTGATGGTGAGCTTGGTGTGGAAGGATGAAAATAACCTACTTTTTCCACCTTCTTTGCTTGAAATAAAGGAACAAGTACTGAGATTCCAAAAAATATCATAGATTATTCATCATTTGTTGTTGAAATGCAGTTTGGTTAAAACGTATCTCTGTGTTGTGGCATTCGTACAAATCGTGTTCCTAAATTGAGCCTATTCAACTTCTAGTCTTGTCATTTACTAATTTAACAAATCACATATGTCGCATGTGCAGACATACAGAAATTGGTGCATTCATGCACACAAAAAAAACTCAATTTAGCATCTAATGATCGTAATGTCTCTTAGTCCATCATCAGCCTGCTTCAACAGCTATTGGATTAATTGTTATAAGGTTTTTTTACTGACATTAATGGTCTTTAGAGAATGAAGCAGAGTCTTTACCTCTGACTCCACCATGAGGTTCACATTTGCAGTTTTGATGATGTTTCTCCACAGCTTTAAGATTAATTACCATAAAATAGCAATACATTAAATAGTAAATCCTAAAAATAAACGTTGTGCATTCAAGTTGCATTGTGCACATGATTTACAGAGGGCATATCGGCGGACATGTTGGAGTCCGCACAAAGCTCCTCACGTCCGCACCATGGTCCGCACATAAAAACCACATGAAGAGTGATGAGTCTCCGCCCTGACACTTACAGACTGGACCACCCTGCAACTACACTCTTGACAAAGAATCCCGTGCGACCGGCCTATGTCTGCGTGAGTGTGTGTCTGAATGTGTGTGTGTGTGTGTGTGGTCATGAAGGCCACTCCTCGGGCTCCAGGCTCCAGACAGACTCCTCTCTCTCTTCGTGCTCAGAGTAGATACAGAGTCAGACAATGTAAGGTGAGATAAGGGGGAAAAATTGGGGGTATGACCCTTTAAAGGTTCTTTTTCCAGCTGAACGAGTGAGTGAGAGACAAAGACAAAGAGAAAGAGAGGAGGATTTTAACCCTCGTCGTCAGATGCCATGACTAATGGTGGTGTAATAGTGGTGTGAATAAACTTGGACACATCCAGCCGACCACATTCAGACAGGCCTGACTGACTGACGCACCCTCAGGCCTGGAGAACGATGTGTGTGGCCCGAGCTTCCCTGCCCCCATCCCCTAACAGACTCTCCCTCTCTCTATGGCTATATCTGAGCTTCTCTCACCCTTTTTCTTTCAAAATTTGAGATTACAGGGAGAGAAAAAAACGTCGAGCTGCACAAGCCACAATGGTTTTCCTCTCCTCCTCTGTGACACGCTTTAGCAGCGGGGAAATGGAAAACCCTCCCTTCCTTCCTAATCCCTTTTTTCTCTCTCCTCTCTACTTCCTACCACTTCACTCCTTCTTCTGTCAAATTCCCCTCTCCTCTCCTCCACCGTTCTCTCTCCTCTCACCTCCTCCTGTTATGTTCTCCACATGCTTTGATGGCTCCTCCTCTGAAAAAAAGGGGGGAAATGATTCAGTTCCCTGGCATGCATGGCAGGGCTGCAGCTGGACACTGCACCTGCAGCTGCGAAAAACAAGCTGACGGGTGCATGTTTGGAGCCCTTCACATGTGTGTGTGTGTTGCACATGTGCATGCATTTTTGTGTGTGCACGGCCGAGCTTTCCCGCTCTTTTCTGCACCCGCCCCGCCCCCTTTCTTTTTTTACTCTACTACATTTGTTATTCCCACACTTCTGCTCCCACAGAGGCAGCGTTAGACAAATTAGAATCAGTGTGAGTTGGCGTTTAGAGGAGCGGCGGACTCAATCATGGCCTCCGGTGGTTTTCAAGTTCGAGGCACGAGAGAACTCAATGGGTGTCGTATTTGTGTTGTGACAACAGAAGAAGTCTGAGGCACCCGGAAGTTACAACCATGCTCTTGAGCACATTCAAATCTGTTTAGGAGCCGATTGCCAAAACGTTTAGTTGAGCCTTGTGGGAGAGAAGGTTTAAAAAAGAAATTATGGAAAATTACATTACACTTTTCATTTTGATTGATGGCGAGTGCTGCGTAGTTACCGCACCTCCTTGCCTCCATAGATTACGCCATAAATCATGTAATTAGCAGAGGCAAGAGCCTGAGAGTTTCAAATGTACGTTTGCATGCCTTGAAATGAGGTCACTATGTCTTCTGAGATATGTTATAAGTGAATATGTGGTTGGTTTTAATGGACCATGATGTTTGTATGGTTTTATTTCTGCTGAGAATAACAGACGTCAGCGCCTGTGATCAATGCACATCCGAGTCTTGCAGCAGGTCCTCGCAGGTAGTGAAAACAATGTGATCATTGTATCTCTTGAAGGTGGAAAATCCAGTCAGATAATAGGGACATGTGAAAACCACTCTGAAGGATGATTAGTTTCAGCAAACTATTGTTGTTTCTAAGTGGCAGATAAGAGTTGCTCTCTCTCCCACAAGTGAAAGTGCATGACATTTGTGTTTGCAGTGGTGAGAGATATTCCACACGCAGTTTGGCAGTGGAACTACACCAGTGCAGGATGTGAGGCTATGCGAGTGAACGCACGCTTACTGGAATTAATCGAAACCATAATTACCTCCGCACTAACGAGCCAGTTGTCTTGAGCCGCAGCCAGGTGTTTAGCAGGAAACAGAATGTGACACTTTGGGTTTGGTGTTCACCCGTCTGCACACACATACAAACTCACTCGTGTTCCAAGAACCTGAGTGAGTTGAGCAAACATTTCGCCAGCCGTCAGAGCTCGTCTCTCACCACATACATTCATCTTCCTGAGACGCCTCCTGTCCAAAAAGCACGGCGGTTCCCCCACCTTGGGAGCCAGATAGGAAGCTGCGGTAGGATTTTCCCATTTGTTACTCTGTGACAGCTTCGCTGAACATATGTGTTTCAGGACAGTGGTTTCCCAACAATTTTGGTCTGATGTACATCCCCCCCCCCAAAAAAAGACATGATGATCAACAACATCACCCATAACCTTTCAAATGTGCTCATTTCAGTTGAACTTGAACCAGAGCTTCGATATATAACAGTGGCCCTTAACTGAATTACAAAATAACATGTAGTCACAGACCCTAATCTGATCTGTCAATCACGATGTTTAACCTTGTGATTAAAACCAAACATTCCCGGTAGATTGAGCACTTGGACGTGCATTGGTGTGATAAAAACTATACCGAAAAAACATCTTTGAGAAACATTTATTTAGTGTGTCCTTTGACTTTTAATTTGGTCCATGTCCCATCCACTAACACGGAGGAGGCAGGCTTTATGAACTATACTGTATCATGCCACCAGAGGGTGATCAAGATGGATTTCTTCACTTTGGGGGAGCTTTTATCAATTGCTTAGCTAATCTAATACTTTAATCACTATTTCCACAACTTTTAGATATATAATTTATCTAATATATGTAGATATCTGTTTCAGCTGATTCAGCTAACCATAATTCATTGTGAATGATAACGGTTTAACCTTTTATTTATCCATAGCTTTTTACGTCAACAATGTATCAACTTATTTTTTTTTTCAATTTAAACAGTCTTTAATAACTGTTGCCTCTCTATTTTAGCACATACAACTGTTTATCTATCTAAGTACTTTCAGCTAAATTAGTTTGAAATCATTAACTAAATACACCCAGTCATATCAGGATTATTTATTCTTTTATCTAAATCATCCATAACCTTTAGCTATCTATTAATAATTGATAAAGGTTATCAGCTAACTGTCTAAAAAAATGATCTGCTCGATTGCAAACAAGTTTTGGCGTGGCAGCTCGGGGTAGTTGTACTCTTGGGTTAATCATTGTCCAACTGGTGCACATAACGTGTGTGTATAAACTCTGGGCGTCCGTGTATTTACGTCAACATCTGTGTCAGCATGTGTGTCAGCATGTGTGTGTGAATTTGCCACCGTCAAGGTGACAGGTTCGGCACCTAGCGATGCCCGGGGGCCATCCTGCTTGCTGAGCAGGCACGGACTGAGAAACACTATCCCCCAGACAATACACGTCTATGCTCTGCTCTGCACCTGTGTTATGTTTTCACGCTGACATAGATGTGCTTTGTTTCCATGACTCAGAGACTAAAATAGTAAGGCCGCCACCAACTCTGAACTTGGGGCCCTTTGTAGTAAAACGACCACATAACTTCAAACACAGCAGCGAATGGTTAGAAACAAGGTTGTTTGCGGATTGCTCACTGTGTAAAACTGGCTCACAATCGCTGAGTGAACACAATTTCCTTGGCTTTTTATTTGCCTCTCCGGATTTTCCAGCGTTGTAACCAAACTCATATTGTCAAACAGTTATTGGATACACTGTGTATTTACCCAAATGTGATCTCATGGCTCATAATCTGCAAACTGGAGGACGGTGGGAAAAGAGAAGTTCACAAAAAAGTCATCCAAACTATATAAACCAGCAAAGCAACGAATGAGACGTGGAAAAAACATGACAACGTTGACAAAAAACGTAGAGCTTCAATGAAATTTATTTACTTTAGTCTCAAAGTTTTAGTGATGTTGTCACTGTTACGACTTAAAGAAAATTAAAAGCATTTAAAAAGCAGGTTTGTGTCATTATCATCAAGATCAAGTAACTAGAAAAACATATACTACTGCCCCCTGGTGGATTCAGAAAACAAAATGACTATGAACTGTCAAGTCAAATTACAGGCTGACTAACATACTGTGTAGCATATAAACTTTAATGCTTGACAAACAATGTCCTGTATAGAAGCACCTGGATTCAATATGATTTATACACAAACTTCTATCCTATAATTAATCATCTGCCATGTTTTTTAATATATATTTTACACCATGTTATTTGATTGATTCATGAATGTCTGAGGAATATCATATAAAAAGGAACCAGCCAGGAAACATAAACAGGAAATATTCCCGTCTGTCCACAGTCCCATGTTCCTTCCTTGAAATGAAATACAGCAGCACTTTGGTAGAATCACAACAGCCACTTTCTGTTGAGTCCTAGAGCGAAACCCTCTGTCTCACTCAATATATTAGAGTTTGAAGATGGGATGAAAATGAGGAAGCATGCAAATGTGCATATCTGCAGTCCTTTTTTCTTGTTTCAGTGCTTCGGTGCTTTTTGTAGTTAAAGTTGCATTATTTCTTGGAAAGAAATTTCATTTTGTTTCCTGAAACAAAGGGAAAGAATCCAGAGGTTTAAGGTTAGAGAGCTTATGGTCATTTGCACAGAACAAACTCTGGCTAAGAATAGCTCAGAGAGATCCTTACCCAAGCCTTTGAGAAACCTGTTCACCCGCCGATGTTCATTCTCATTGATAGAGTCCAGATACTCCTGCAACCTCACTTCAAACAGTCCTGAGAAAGGAGAAGGAATTATGAGCCTCTGTGTCACCTCACCAGCGTTTGGGTTTGAACGTGACCTTGCCGCTGCACCTCTGTACCTCTCAGAGCCTGCCTGTGGAGCTCCCTCTCCTGGATGAACCAGCCAAACATCTGGGTCTCCATGAACACCTCCAGGAAGCGACGCACGGTCTTGGAGGGGATCGCTTTACGAAAGCCCTCCCGCTGGAAGGAACAGGGGACCGGGGAGGAGGACGAGGAGGAGTAGCCGTCCTCCCGATCGGCAGTAATGAAGAGCGGGTAGTGGCCAACTAGCTCCACGAAAAAACGCACAAAGGCCTCAGACACGACCGTGCTGAGCTGTTCAGAGTCTGAAAAGAGGAAGTTGAACCACATATTCATCAGTGTTGCTGCAAGGATAAAAGATGCAAGAAATAAAGAGGTGGTTTGTTGTAGTGATGTCTTGTTATGTCTTACCACCCGGTGCGTCTCCTCTCTCATTGGCGAGATCTCTTCTCCTCTCGAGAACGTTCTCCAGCGCTGATTGAAGCTTGGAGGGCAAGATGGAGTCCTCATCGTCCAACTATAAGGAAAAGGACAAGATGATATTTTATCATCTGAACTTTTTCCACATCCATCAAGATCATGCAGAGCCATAAACACCAACCAAACATGAGTCAATGCATGCAGCCTACCTGTCTGAGAAACCGATTGTTTCCTAGATCCACAACCAGAACCTGTGCACACGAAATATAAGTCATTGTAATTCAAAAGAAATCAGTCTTTTGATGTGATAAATCTATTTACACCTTCAGATAACTTCAATTTCTAAGAAGCAGTTCCTCTCTGACCTCCTCCAGGGGCAGGTCAGTGAGCTGGGGCAGCGAGCTGGACAACAGGCCCACGATGAACGGGGTCGGGGTGCAGACGATGTCGAGCATGGCAGAGGGCAGCACGGGGATGTAAGTGTGCTGCCACACGAAGGGGTACAGCAGGGCCACCACAGCATGGCAGCACTGGGAGAGAGTGCTGCAAGGGGGAGGACGAGGAGGAACAGAGGAGGAATATGAGGTTTTATTAGATTACAGATAAATAGTGGATTTGCATGTTTACACCCACTTCGAAACACTTTTTCCATAAATGATTGAAAGCAGAGCTGGGAAAGGAGAAAAGACAAAGCAACAGATGTGACTTCATTCTCGCCACATGAGGGCAGTATGATCCAGTGACGCAGATTATTCCCCCAAGGTCCATTTCCCACTGAGGGAAGCGAGGCTGCATTCTTCTTTCTTTTAACGTCACTCTGACTTTGCATTCCTGTCCTCTGCTCATGTGACCACACTCTCTGGCTCTCACTGGCTTTTCTCCTGCAGCACAAACAAACTGGCCCCAGCACAACAACAACAACCAGCAGCCTGCAGGCCTCAAAATATCTCTCTGGCATGTTCCCTGAATAAAACTGGGACTGCCTTATATTTATTTAGATATGAGGGGCTATAGACCACCCACACTACCTCTAACTTCATTATGAAAACATCATCACTTCTGTCTTCATAATCATGTAAACACTGGGAGACTCATTTTCAGCACAGCATTATATTTTATAAGAGATAGGGGATACATGCAGACATTAAGGGGATGCGTCAAACCGACCTGAGTTTGTCAGCAGTGAAGATGACCCGTCGCTCCAGCAGCAGAGAGCCGAACACCCGCAGGAGCAGCCGCAGAC
This sequence comes from Hippoglossus stenolepis, assembly GCF_022539355.2. Lineage (NCBI taxonomy): Eukaryota > Metazoa > Chordata > Actinopteri > Pleuronectiformes > Pleuronectidae > Hippoglossus > Hippoglossus stenolepis. The sequence goes on from NC_061504.1 coordinate 8,215,216, forward strand.
TCAAACAGGAGAAGAGACACTCAAAGTTGACGTGCTCCAGGCGGGAGTCAGAGGGTCGACAGAGCTCCATCACCTGGGAAATAGCATTGGATTCAAAAGATATCAGATAAAACATTAAAGCAACAGTAAAGACAAGTAATAGTTTCCTCATAATATCTTGGTGCTCACAGCGTCCCTCACCTCAGTGCCCGAGCCAGGCAGGAACGTTTTGACAGTGATGGTTTTGCCCGGAGCAGGAAACTGGGCCTCCATGATGGCTCTCATGAAGGGCTGCACTAAGGCCGGAGACAGAGCCCTCCGCCTCTCCACCTCATCCAGCACCTACACATACACACAAACACACTGTCATTGGGACCCTTTGAGGAGACTTTGTTTCGGGGACTTCTGATGTGTTTGGAACTTTTTTTGTGGAGTGATTTCTTTCTTGATCTTGAATGTCATGTTCTCACTCATCACAATAGAACGTATAATGCACTTAAATGATCATCTCTAAATGTAAGAAGACACATTTACTGGTTGCTGATATTAAATGTTTACCGATATTCAAATGTATGTACTTCAATTACCCTTCTTATTTACAACAATATCTTGTAGTGTTTACTTAAAATTATCAAATGATTTTTGCTTTTATGATGGCTCCACCTCCCGGCGACCCTCAATGGATGGATGGCCTTTTACTCTTTTTACCATCTTAAACTTAAATGATGCACAATAGTGAAAACATCACTCGGATCATTTTATATTTATTTTCTGCCAATAGATCCCTTTCACCTAAATCTGACACAATGACCCTTTAAAGGTGTAATTTTAAAGTAAATGTTTAGTGGTCGTAGACAACGTTGGATAATGGCCCACAAACTTTGAAGAAAAAAGAAAATCTGCCATCATTTGGCATCTGCATTTGAGTCCTCATGTGAATCTTAGTCGTAACACACCTTATTAATAGTAATATTATAGTAGGGCACCAGTGTGAGAGATTTACCTTGGAGAACAGGTTGAAACAGCCGAGGTGACTGACGATACAATAGACCTCTGGTAGACGTTTGCCTTTTCCACTGGGCTGAGGAGAAAAAACAAAATGTACTTTTGGAAAACCTCAATGTCTTTATTCAGTTAGTTGATAATTTCCGTCTGAGGGTAATAAAATTATTTTATACGTGCAAAGCGTATTTTATTCTGCCCCCTTAGGAGATACTGTAATCTCATCATTGTGAAAATAACCAAATTGGAAAGGCAAGGTTTTCACATGACCGGAAGAATATACTTCTTTCCTCATCAGTTTATTTCTGCCCCCCCCCCCCAAATAATTTAAAGAACACACTCAAATACATCAGAAGATGTATAGAAACAAACATATACACTTTCCCAGACTCACACACTTCCTCCCAGACTCTGACATGGACTCTTTAATTTTTTTCCCACAGGCACGTAGACTATTTTGGCACGCTTATTTACTCAGCCGTCACCGTGGTATTTGGCCACTTCCTGTCCAGTGCAGCAGTGACACTTATTTATTCTGTTCATTCCTATTTACCAGTAAACGCCGGCAGTATCCGAACCTCCTGGTCCCGTCCTCTCCAGTCAAAACAAAGGAGAACATCTCACTGTGGGGGACGCAGCAAACACACAAATAAACAGGATTCATATTTTGAAAAATACACAGTTATTATTTTTGTGCACATTCTAAGCTGACTTTTCAATCAAAAACCCACATTGACAGTCATGTGCAAGTTTTCGAGAGGTAATAAGAGTTACATTTGTGTATGTAGAGGTTCTGGGAGAGTATTTAAAACTACTTTGACTATTAAATTGGACAATTGGATTAATTGTATAGTCTCACCTTGGGTAGTTCTCCACCGACTCCCAGTCTTTAGCATCAGGGAAGCAGAACTGAGGAATGATCCTCAGCTGATCCTCTGTCTCCCTCATGAACTTGAAGCTTCGCTCCAACTGCAGCACAACAGAAAACCAAACTTTCATACATTTTCAATAACTTTTATCTCATTTTATATCTCACTCAGGTTTTCTAACTAATGTAACTGTGCAATAATAATTTTCTACATGTGCAATTTCAATTTCCAACATGTACAATACTGCTACACTTTGTATATATTGTTTACATCTTACATATTACTAGTTTTTATAGTTCCTTGTGTTTATGTTGTATTTTTTACTTATTACCTTTACTGAATGTGTATTTTACTGTTGAATCTTTGCTGCTCTTTAAGCTAAATCCTCCCACTGTGGGACTAATAAAAAGTTTTAATTTAGACTAATTGTAATTACTTCCGCCCGGCTATGTTTCCACCCCTGTCAGTTTGTTTGTTGGTTTGTTAGTCTTGGTGTTAGCAAGATTACACAAAAACCACATAATGGATTTCCACGGGAACTTGGTGGAAGGATGCAGGATGGGTCAGTGAAGGATCCAGATCAGGGATATTGTGAGATTGGACGTTTGTTGATGTTTTCACAAAATTTCCCAGAGAACAATTCATGGATCTTAATGAAAAACATATTAAGGCAACAGATATCCATGAGTGTGCACAATGTGGTGCAGCTTGATTGAATTGAAGGAGACTGTTGGCCCTTGGTGGAGGGATACATTTTGAATCTGCATCTCCAAGAAGGTTCCCAGTTCGATTCCAGGTTTGCTCAGCGTCTTTCTCAGTGGAGTTTGCATGCTCTCATTGTGTCTGCGTAGGTTTTCTCCAGGTGCTACGGCTTCCTCCCACAGTCACAAGATTGGGGTTTGGTTAATTGGATAATCTAAATTTACTTAAATTAAATAAATTTACTAAATTGAATAGGTGTGTGTCAATGGGGTTTGTCTCTGTGTGTTGACCCTGTGATACACTGGCAACCTGTCCAGGGTGTACCCCGCCTCTCGCCCAATGTCAGCTGGGATTGGCTCCAGCTCCCCCTGTGTGTGCAAGACCCTAATATCTATTTTGAGACATTTACTACACACAAAAACAATGGGTCCTCTGCTCCTGACCTTAGGGGGGAACTGCTGCGTGACCTCCGGCAGATAGTGGACACCGGCCTTCGCCTTCTGCAGCGACACAACCAGGAAATACTCAAAGAGCTTCCGCTGGTGGAGCTCCTTGTCCAGAGAGCTGCTCCTGCTGCTGGTGCCATTGTAGTGGACCTGGCTCTGGCTCGGCCGGCTCAGAATGGACTGAACGGACACAAGGCGCTGACGGTTAGCTGGAAAAGAGGAGGTAAGATGACAGTGTAGTTAAATATGTCAAAATAAAAGAATAAAAAAAAGATGAAAGTGGTGTTTGTGGTTAGAAAGCTGTGGCGATGGACGCTACCTTTAGCTCGTTCTTCAACTTCACTCTCAGAGTCACTGTTTTCATCTGTTACTGTAAAGACAAAACTAATTATTTAAAGGCAAAAATCCACATTAATACATTACAATCTCAAGTTAGGAAGCATTTAACGACATCACCTCTTCCTGAAGTCGTCTCAGCATAGTGGTAGATCCTTCTCAGATGTTTCTTTCCGATTCGAGCTTCAAATATGCTGTTGATCCTCAGAACAAGCTGTTGGGAAAAAAACTCAGACTCAGTGAAAGGATTTGGCAGCTCTGGCACCTGTAAAGCAAAAAAATTATCTGTGCTCAATTTGAGTTACCGTGAAAAAGGGTCAGTTTGAACAAAAACAAATGATTTCTCCATGTTTGAGGCGTGCTGGCCTAACACTGGAACACATACAGACCGTTGGTATCCTGCGGCAGGTGCGGCTGTATGGATCGCCGGGCGGCCACGAGGTGTGTTCTGGACTCGTGGGGGTGGAGGGAGGGCTGAGCCGGGGTGGAGATGAAATGCCGCCGCTTCTGGCACCGTGCTGGTTGCCTCTCCGCAGTTCCAGCAGCTTAAAGCTCCTGCCCGAGTTCTGCCTGAAGAAGCCCGGCCGTGACATCTGCGAATTAAACAATGAGTTTTTAATCTTTTAAATGTTATAAAGTGTTGAAGTGTTGTCTGTAGCTTCTACTGCAGGGACCTTGGTCGTATCAGCACCAGGGGAGGAGGGCAAAGACTGCTGGGAGCACTGACTCTCCAACTCTATGTCCTCGTATGGGTTCTCCTTGGGCGAATCTATGGAGAGAGCAGAAGTGAAACATTTGTCCAATTATTACCTCCACAAAGGAGGTTAAGGTTTTACGCAGAAACTACCCAACCAATGTTATTGAAACTTAGTGGACGGATGGGAACCCATTGACTTTAGAGCACATAGGATGAAGAGGAATTTTTCTAAACATTGGGATGGGATCTCCAAGTGCCCTTCTAGTTACCTTCACCAAAGAGAATATGTTTTTATCTGTGTTTGTTTGTTTGTTTGTTAGCAGGATTATGCAAAATCTACCGGATGAATCACCATGAAACTTGGTGGAGGGATGTGGTATGTGTCAGACAATACCCAATTCATTTTTGGCTTGGATCAGGGGGCGCATCCATGAATTTTTTTCCCGTTGCAAGATAGGTCTATTTATTGGTGCAATTTGGTGCAGATCCAAATAAAAATCCAGATCTAGTGATTTTAAATGTGGTTTCATAAGTGGACTGATTGGCCTTGGTGGAGGTAAAAGTCAATAGATTCTTCACTGACCCGAACAACATACTCCCATTAAATTTTGTGATAATCCATCCAGTAGTTTTTGAGTAATGCTGCTAACTAATAGACAGTCAAACAAATGTGGACAAAAACATAACTACCTTATTTTCTTCAGATTATATTCTATGAAGTGGTGGGAATACCTCAAAAAACCATTTAAGTAATTAAATAAAAACAGTACCTTTGCAAAGTTCCCATCTTTTTTAGCTACTTCCTCTCTGACATACCTTATTCATTTTATCTTCATTTTCTACGTTATCTACATTTCGTACATTTTGCTTGGCACAGATTCTAAAAAAGGAAATCGGTGGAGGATAAGTGATGTGTCTGACCCTGGATGTCTTCATAGTGATGTTCCTGAGATAGTGTACGAGAGAAGAGCGGCCCAGTCGACCCTGCAAGGTCTTCAAACTCAAAGGATTTCCTGTCGCAGTGAACAGAATGTACAAAACATTATATGATGACTCCAGGATGTTGAACATCATTATATTTAACATTACTTTAGCTCTGGTCAGTACATCAGCAAAAAATTGACTTTTCAGACCCGTCTCTACCTGTTGATGTTGTCTTTAACTCTCTCACCCCTGGGTCTCCCGGAGACACCAGAGGGAAGTTTTGAAAAGGATCTTGTGGAGATGGAGGGCAGCGGAGGGAGGTTCCTCAGCCCTCTGCCTTGCCTCTGACTCTTCCCCATGGGGATGGCATCTGGATGTTGGAAGGTACGTCTGGGTTTGGGGACGGGGTTAATAGGGAGCGCTCCTGGTTCTGTGTACACATTCTCCTGGTGCTGCTTCCCCTTTCCACTCTGACTGACAGCTTCAGATTCTTTCTTTCTCACCTCCACCTCTTTGTCCTTACTCGGCGGGCTGAAGTAGTTTCCAAGCTCCGGAGGTGTTTTCCCGTGGTGGTCCCCCAAAGCCTCCAGCTTTTTAAAAAGAGTGAACACCGCTCTCTTCTCTTGGCTGGTTTGTTCTGCCGCTCTCTTTTCACCGCTCTCCCTCAACGTTCCCGCCTGCTGCATCACCACCGTAGGCGAACACGGCCTTGAATCTGCAAGCTTTTCTATGTTCTCTTTCTCGTGGTGTTGGTTTTTGTTCTGAACCACTCTTTTACAGTCCGCTTCTCGTTGGTTTTCATAGGGTTTACTGATATTGAGTGTCCCTCTCGGCTGTTTTCCAGTTTCAACGGGTGAACAAGGCCTTGAATCCCCCAGTTTTCCAACAGTCTCTTCCCCGAGATTTTCCTTCCCCATCTGAGCCACTCTCCTGTAACTGTCTCCACTCTGCTCATCAGTAGTCTTATTTTGGCTTTTTGTCTGGGATTCTGTCCCTTTCAAAGTAGTGCACTGGCCCGAAGAATCTGAGGTAATGGGTGAGTGAGTGGGTTCCTTTCCCTCCCACAGAGAAATTTTGTCCTTAATCTTGCCTCCATTGGATCTGGGGAGCTTGTTGCCTAGCAGGAGGGTGTTCTCAGTGCCGTGAGCATCAAAGTGCGGCCTCCTGTGAGCCATCATGGGTGATTCTTCCCTCTGGTTGATCAGGTTGTCCAATGTGGTGAAGGGAAGTTTTGGCGGAACCTCTTTTCTTTGCCCAGATCCCTTGTTTTCAACAGAAGCAATATGGAAACCACTTCTGCCACCGAGGTCGCCCTTCTTTAGCCTAAACGCACAGAGAAAAAACACTTAGACTGAGTTCTACTAAGTTACAAATTAACATAAAATGATTAATTTCAAGAACATTGTCAAAATTACACTAGTAATGCAGAGAGGTGAGCAAGTTAATAGCACTGATTACCATCCAGGATTACATGCTCAGTTAAATAAACAATATAGATTATCATAAATATATACTAGATAATAATAAAAGAAATGGATAAAGCTAAAACTACAAGATAAACAAACAACTGTACATTACTTTTAGGTAAAAGTAAAGAATAAACAGTTGACAACAGTTAAAATAATGAATTAATAGTTGAAATAGCTAAAATTAAAGGATAAGATTGTAGCTCATTCGCTAGTAATACATAAACAATTCTGCCCAAAGCTAATGGCTAAAGCTCCAGCTTCTGCCACTGTAAATAGTATGAATACAAGCTTATTTTAAATTGATATGCACTTTTATATACGAACAGATATTAAATAACTTCTGTGCTGTGGGGATACAGCAGAATTAAAAACTTCAAAAATAATTCCTCAGTAAACCACATGTGTGCTAACATACGGCTGCGCAGCCGGCTGCTTCGAGAGTATCCTCAACTTCCCAGTACGGTCACTGTTGCTCCCACTTCGGGGACATTCTGTCTTTTTCTGGCGACAGTGGGAAAATTCCTCCTGAGAGTAAATGCCAGAGGACAAGCCTATGACCGAGCATCTTCTTCTCATCAGCCTCGCTAAATAAACACATACTTGGCCCAGGGCCCATTTCATCAAACTGTTATGTTTTAATAAATAAACTGGAGGAAATGGGAAGCCCTGAGTTGAGAGACCTTTCCTGACTTTTCATTAATGGACGTGAGGAGTAAAGGGCAACATAAACCCTGTTTCTTATTTCTCAGGCTCAGGAGGGGGTTTGTGAGGTATAATGACTGCCCTGATACAAACCTGTTGACAGTGGAGTAGATGCAGTCTTGCTTTGTTTTCATTCTCTCAGTGGCCTCCATGATGACTGAGCACCTGAAAGAGAGGAATGACAGAAGCATCTTCAGTCACCAACGTCACTCATTTCTCAGTTTTGTTGCGTGAGGCGGAGTTTGGATATGATTATTGACATCCTGTCTGGCTTGGCTCCAGTTTATAATTACTGTCAGGCTTTTCCCAATGAAACAAAAAATCCATGGACTATTTAAATTAGATTTTGGGATTTAAAACAAATAAGGAAATCCCCATCAAATTATACACACTCATAGATGTCAGTCCCCTAAATGCATGCACTGTATTTCTGATTATTCTTTTCATCAAGCCCTATCACGCAAGGTTAAAGAAAGAGAAAAACATTTCCTGGATCAACCACTTTGTCCAGATCCATGCCAGGCTCTCTCATGGCCCATGGCCCATCCTTCCACCAAGTCTTGTGGAAATCCTTTCAGTAGCTTTTGCGTAATCCTGCTGACAAACTAGCCAACCTACCAACCAACCGCCTAACCCACCTACCAACAAATCTACGAACTTTTTCCTCAAGGAGTGACAGAGTCATGTCCGGTTTTGAAATATCACAAGGATAATTTTTAAGCTGCAGTTTACAGTATCTATACCACCACATGTCTACATTATAGATTAATATGAGATTAAGGTCCATGGTGACTGATATTTTCTGCCCCGCCACCATTCTATCTCATCTGGTAATGTTCAGTGTTCAGGGGCCAGCTGGGTAGACTCAAGGGAAAAACATGACAGCATCTCCCTGGAGCAGTTCATCACACAAACCAACATTTCAACAGTCATTAGGTATACTGTTAGTGATTGAGACCCTCGTCTTCCTGCTTTCTTTTCTTTAGTGTATTCTGCTGCCTCCTCCACACAGGACACCAACAACCTTTGACCCTCACAGCAGCAGAAATGCTCTGTTCTCCTCATCCTGACTCGTATTTTCACGTCGCTGAGGCAAATGTTTCAAAGTTCAGTGGCCTCTAAGATAGCGCTTGGTAATTTCCCAGATCTGGAACTGGTGTCATCATTTGTTTAGCTGACATGTTTTCCAAGGAAATGTGCAGGCAGCCTTTACAGCAGGATCGCTGATTAGCTGGGAAACAAGGCATTCAGATATTTAAGTGATGGAGACTGGATCCTGAGCTGTGGAATTAGTAAAAAAAAAACAGAAAATGCAAACGCAGCTCCAGTTTTCATCATGCAAAATTTTTATTTTTAGTTATAAAAGTGACAGAGGAAAAAACATCTCAGCCAAAATACAGAATGGATAGATTCTTCTTCCTCGTGCGTGCACACTGAAATGGTTTAAGATTAATATATGGACATGAAACAAGAGAGAGTTTCACTTTCACTTTTAATTTTAATTTCCTTACATCTAAAAGTATGGATCAACTTAAGCTAGAGCACTTTTTTCATAAACCAAGTAACAGTCACTCTGTGTTTGCTACAAGCGCATCTAGTCTGTGACCTGCAGGCATCGCCCTTTTTATTGTCTGGAGAAACAGAACAGAACAGAAAGTGAGGAAAAGAAGGATCAAGGGAGCGACGTTGTGATCCATTATGTTCCTGGAGTATCTGAAAAACAACACGTTTCTGTAGACATCTAAAATAAGTGATACAGATACAGGCATGACGCCACATCCATCATGCTTAATAGATGAGCTTGTATGTTCTGGATCCTTCCTCTCTCTACACTTTGGCCTTTCCATCCCTTTAACCGTAAGGTCTCATGAGTACATAAAACAATCTGATTCAAAAGGAATCACATGACTTTGTGTTTCTTTCACTCTGCACAAAACCAGTTTGCGTAGACAAGTCAATGAATAAACGAGACCGCAGCCTTATACTGAACTCCCTTACTCATCACATGATCTACATTACACACAACAAATGTTATGTTTCTTACCTCATTCTGTCGTAAAGTTTCCATGTGTTCACTCGTGACATGGCAGCATTTTGCCAAAGATGCTGCTGTTACAGTATCCATTGGAATAAGCTCCAGTGTCAGTTGTGTGTCCAGATTAAACAGTCTACAATAAATCTTCATATTTAATTGAATCCTTCCGCTGTCAGATGAATAGAGACAGGAGTCTCAAATCAAGCAACTGTACATGCACTCGTCTCCAGTCTTTTACTTTCATTCACACACTCACTCTCCTCCACACAGCTTGATTATGACTACCCCCTTCCTTCCTTCCCTCTCTCTCTCTCTCTCTCTCTCTCTCTCTAATGCTCTTTCTCTCTCTCTCTCTCTCTCTAATGCTCTTTCTCTCTCTCTTTAAGTCTCTCTCTATGTACGGACTTTCTCCCCCAACACTGACATTATGAACTTGCTACATAGACTGAATGTTTGACTCTTAATACTGACTGAGACCACTTCAAATCCACAATCTTTCATATATAGTGACATACAGGACACACGCCATCGTTTGAATGATGATCGACATTTCTGCTCCTCCAGGGAATCTGAAGTTCGCGGGAACTCACGTCACAGCTGCTCCTGAGCTACAGTTGGTCATGCAGCTGCTCTACCGAAATCAATAAGAAGGCTTCCAGTGAAATTTGGAAACCGCAATTTAACTAAAAAACGACAAGAGGGATCTAAAATATTCATTCCTAAGAGAAGTGTTTTCTGCTTCAATACAGATGAAATAAGAGGTAACCAATAAATAATACATTCAAATTTCCAGAGCAATGATTTTAAAATCAGTACAAAAAAAAAGAAGCCTATATGACATACAGTACTTTGTTTAACTTCAAGTGAAATTTCTTTCTTTTTATTAAAGTTTTTATGTATTTATTGTCACAAGAATATCCAAATATAAACTGCATTGTAATTTTTTCTATTTAAACATATTTTAAGTAACATTTATTGCATCGATTTATATACATATATATTAATACATATTTTTCCCGATATTTCTGACATAGAATCATATGCTTCTTCCGCTCTTAAATGTATTACTTTTATCTTTTTAAATGATGTACAATCACCCCTTATATACAGTTTTAACACACTCATAGATAATACTTAAAAACTGACAATACATTATTAAAACAGGCTTACCAGTATTCAAGCAGGCACTGCTGGGTCCCTGTTGCAGTGTCAGGCAGTGAACTTGGACTCTTTAATAGACTGATTTTTGGCGGTTACACATGTTAAACTATGTTGGAAGCAGCCAATGACAAGTTGGGTCCACGACACAAGTCAGTGACAGGTGAGAGCTCAGCAGCTGTTTCTCCCTCAGCCCCCCCATGTGTGTGTACACGTGTAGCTCCACCCCGGTCCTGCTGGTGGCAGCAGTGCGCCGCAGTGCTCTGCAGCAGTGCCGGGGGGTATCCGTGACACGAGAGTCCACAGTAAACACAGAGAGCCGCTGCACAGAGAAACCAGCTGCTGAGCGACAACCCGAGCTGAACACGTAAGAACCCCGTTTGTTTTGCTTGATTCATTCACAGGAGCTTAAAGCTGCAACTGTCTCCTGTCTGGTCGTGGAGGGATACTCTGTGTTTTCGCTTTAATAAACCCGGAACTAGCTAAAACTGCCCCCCACATATCGTGATGAGCCTTGTCACTCAGTCAGGAAGAGATGGTGGGGGAGTGGGGAGTGGGGTGGGGGGGCCGAAACCGGCTGATTGTCCCTTTAAGCATGTGATGTGGCTATTGTGTGGAGAAATAAAAACATGGCGCTCACATCTACATCACTGCAACAGAACAACACCTCCTCAAACCGAACAGTGTCAAATCCGTGGTTAAACGAGGGGCTCGAACCAGAGCTCATCTGTTGTGTAATCTGCAGAAAATTGATAGCGTCCTTTGAACAGCACGTCCGGCTCCCATCGTCGCTCTCAGTGTAAAGTGGCGCCCGCAGTGATCTCAGTTTATGCATCTGCATGTTTGTAAACAGCGGCCAAACACATGCTAGATGCAAATAAATCTTCTCGTTGTAATTATTGGGCGTGTTACTTAGAGGTTGTTGCTGAAGGAATGGATGAGATGAAGTGTTACAATCCACCTGTGACTGTGATTTTCTATGGGACTGTAGATGAAGCCCAGTTTCAATGCAACTCCTTCTGCAAGAAGTATTATTGCATTAACAACAGCATCTATCCCTGATTTGTCCCTTTTTGTCCTAGTAGAGGATTAAACACAGAATCGGATACAGTTCACGTTGCTTGGCCTTCAGCAGCCTTTTCCTGGGTGGCGTCGCAGAAAGGATTTATCGAGGTAATAGAAATGAGGCCACAGACGTTATCATCAGTGTTTCTTTGGCTCCCAACAGTTGGCTCCTGGTCATTCTAAACAAAGCCAGTCACAGAACAAAGACACAGTGTCCACAGTTGTTTATTTTAAGAAGCAGCCACACCCTGTCAGGTGTACGAGTAAGTGTCCGTTCTGTGCCAGTGAATCCATCTGTTTCTCATTTGTGTCATGGCTTGCACCAAAAAGGTTCATGCTACTGAAAGTGAAGGCAATCCACGTGAAATACATTTTCTTGGACAATGTGGTACACAAGCCAGTTTTTCATACCACAGAGTTTTCTGGTATAATGAATATCTCTTAAACGCTGCAAGGTTTATTCAACTTGATGAAAAGAAAGGAAGAGGATAGAGGATCAGATTGGTTCACAACTTTCGCACAGTGTAACTATTAGGACAGAAGACGAGTTGATGCATCTTGACTTCCTGGTTAGTTGAGTCCTGTGTAAACACCGCAGCTGAAGCTGAACTCGTTGGTGGGGAGGAGGAATCAGAGGCCGTAGACGTCACACTGGGGCCATTGATACCTGAGGCAGGCAGTGCGCAACTCAGTGTTCAGTCAAGACAAGTCTATTAATGGTCGTCTTTTACATCTAAGAGCATGGAGGTTCTTAAATGTAAATGTAAAATAAATATAGTTCATGTGGTCACTGCAAGTTTTGGTGAACTTTTAAACAAATGGAAATTGCACGAAACAGCTGGGATCTATGATGGACTACTAAAAGTTGTCCATTGATGTTGAATAGAGTTCTCAATGATAAACAGTTAACTGACTTAACCCTGATTTCCTCCCTCTGCAGGCACAGCTTTGTTGTTGTTCTAGTGATGTCCTTGTCCCACCTGGCCTAGTGGGACTGTAGCTGCCCCTTCCCCTTATCCTGTCGCTGTTCCCCCCTGAAGACCTCCACCAACTCCACCTCCTTTCTCGTCCTCCACCTCCTCTTCCTCCCTCCAGCCGCCCCCTGTGATGCCTCCCTTGTGCTGTGGCTACCTGTCACAGTACACCAATCATCACCTGGTTGCCTTCCTCCTCACCTTCTTTAGGTAAACCCGACCCATCCTGTGTCCTGGTTGTAAGATTTTGCTCAAGTTGAAGCTGTTGAACTGTTTATACCAGTGATGATACGAGTCATGTCCTCGGGGTAACGGGAATCCCAGTGAGGACATGATTGCTGAGCTCATCAGTGACCAGTGGGACGTCATTGTTTGTGTGGAAAATTGTGAGGCATGTAGAGCAGAAAAACTCCAGAAAACACAAAAGCAGCGAGAAATAAACATCACTCTCATGGGAAAAAAATTACAGAAATATTTTATTGCATGAAGAAAAGCTATGTAACTTATGACCTTTGCAAGAATGGCTCATAACGAACACAGTGAGCAGGATTCATTGCTGCACTTTATCTTCCTTGGCTTGGAGAACATTTTCACCATGGCATCATGAAATGGAAATTTAGCCATTTGTTATTTTGTTGGCATTTTCGTTTCTTGTTCGCCTGGCAGCCCACCATAGAGCTGGACTTTTTGATCAATGTGTTTGCATTTAGTTTTTTAGGTTACTTTTAAATTGCTTGCTGCTTGATTAACTATTCACAGGAAAGAATCATGGGAGATTTTCAACAGAGATTTGCAGCAGTTTTAAAACATACATTTTTAAACTTCTTGTCAATAGGCTGCTGACCTGTTACAAGAGTGGAGATGTATAAGAGGATGCAACATGGAAAGGGACATTTTAATGCACTGTAGCTAGCGTAGAAACACTGGATGTGAGCTGTCAATTTAGGTGAAAGGTCTTTGGGGGTGCAAGGTTAACTCGGGTCAGACATTCTCAAGATAGTATTAAGTGTGTATATTGATTTCTAACATTCAGGATGGCTGCTGTTCACAGCCTGAATGTTAGAAAGTATGACATTTATTATTTTCTGGTTGTGAGAAGTTCTCAGTATAAGAAAAGAACATTACAAATACTTGAAATATTGTTAGAAAATACAAATACACATTTTCTTAAGTGTAGATTATCTGGTTGGACAAAACCTTTTATCAAACCCTGCATTTTGTTTTGAAAAGGAGAATGTGCAGCGATGTTGAACAGAGCAGAGCATGTATCATGTTTATGACCGTCTGGTAAACTTCAAACTTGTGCTTCTTTATTTAGACCCCACTCGTATATATATATATATACTGTAGTTAATCATTAATCACTGGTTGTGATCTCATACGTCTGTGGCCAGGTCACCATATTCATGACTCACCTTATCAGGAACAGTGCAACGTACCGTCTAGAAGTTTGGAGCAAACAGTGAACTCAGCAGAGGCGCTCGGTTTGCATTGTGTTTTTTCCCCCATTTCCCACTTCTTATATAATGTTTGACAACAATTCAGTGTTTCCTGTTAATGAGTCTGACTGTCTCCAAATTAAACTACTGAATATTAATTATATGACCTTGTGGAGCCTAAGCCATCCAACAAGAATTTTTAAAGGACTATTAGTAGTGGTAGTAGTATATTGTGGTATTACTGTGTAAAACATCAGCCATTTTTCTCAACCATTAGCACTTAATTACTCAAAGCTTGATTAATGTACAGGAATAACAGTCTCTGCTTTCCCTCCCTTAAATGTGACATTTGACCTCTTGCTACAGGGATGTATTTAGTTAAATCTATCAAATAGATTTAGCTTTTTAGTTTCTGACTAACATGCATTTCTGTCACTGCAGCTATGTGTTGCTGCATGCATCACGGAAGACATTCAGCAATGTGAAAGTGAGCATCTCGGCCCAGTGGACGCCGTCCATCCAGAATGTCAATGGGTCCACTTTCTCCCCTACCGAGGTACAGAGCACCGAACAGAACAGCTTGCAGTTCAACATAGAACAACACATAGTTTAGATGCTGACCTGGTTCAATGAAAACAAGATGAAAAGTTGTGTAGCGACATCTGTGAAAAACTCCCACTAAGATGCTAAGCAGGCTCTTTACTGTGATGCATTCAAAGTGATCCAGGGGTCAAAATACGTTTTGTGGCGTCTAAATACAAACTTAAAACGGTAAATATCAGAGCTCTACCCCTGTCTTAGTTTACCACCTGCCAAACAGTTAAACAGATAAAAAAGATCAAAATCACACCCCTGCCCCCATCACCCGGAAGTTATAATAATTGTCTGCAGCCTAAAAAAATGATTCCCACCACAGGTTAAATATTAGTTTTGGCTCATACAAGATGATCAGTTAGCTTTATCCTGTGAGAAGGCCCTTTTTTTTGGCTAACATTGCCACTGAGACCGGTTACCAACATTGAGATATTTATTTTACCTGTTATTCAGTTAACTATTACTTTTGCAGTAAAAGCTTTTCACTTTCACCTTTGTGATTTTACTACATGCAACACTGTCGACAGTCCTATTTAAATCGTGGCCTCTATTGGTCACTTGATATAATGCATATAACTCAGTGTATTTTCTGTCCCAGACATGGGAGGACAATCGTCTGTTTGCAGATGAAAAGCAGGCCACTCTCTTCCTGGGAGCTCTGGACTCCATCTTTCTCTTTTCATATGCCGTGGTGAGTATGGAACATTGTAATCTGGGTCCAACGAATGTTGGCCTCTAACAGCAGAAGAACCTTAATACACATCATTTTGAATCGTCTGACAGTGAAATAGACAACGTCAAGGAACATTCCTGTGACATGATTAAACAAACCTGACCTGTAGTCGTCTTCTTTCTTTAAATTGTGTCTTTTTTCTTCCTGTCCACACAGGGTCTGTATTTGAGCGGTCTGATTGGAGACAGAGTAAACCTGCGCTATGTGCTCTGCTTCGGCCTGTGTGGCTCTGCTGCAGTGGTAAGTACACATACAAAAGGTTTTATTATGTAATATATTATCCTGTCACACTGTTAAAAAAAGAAAAAAGCCTCAAACTGATGATATGCATCTTAAAACTAGTCTTAGTCTAAATAAATAGGGTCATGTAAAGTAAAATAAATGTGGAAATGGTGCATTTATTAGAGGTGATTTTCTTTTCCCCCCCCAAAAGTATGCACATTAAGAAGAGTTAGTCTGTATAATTCATCTTCCTGTGAGTGAAATATTGATTTTAGAACAGAAGTCAGTCTGATGAAGATTTAATCCTCCGTGTTTGTTTTACTATAACTCTGTATGTTCCTGGGTTTGCAGGAGTTTGTGTTTGGCACTCTGACAGAATGGCTCCACATCTACAACATCTACCTGTACTGTGGCCTGTGGGTCCTGAACGGGCTGCTGCAGTCGGCCGTCTGGCCGTGTGTGGTGGCCGTCATGGGCAACTGGTTCGGCAAGACGGGGTGCGTGACATTTCTCTGTTTGGAAAACCGATTACGGGCATCTGTCCAGCCAGAGATATTTACCAAAGAGCTTTATGACACACACCCACACTCAGACACGCACACGCCCACACTTGCACAAAGACGTCCATTTATTGGTGCTGCTGCCAAAACACAGATGCCATTTAGACTGTTTTCCGTAGTCGAAGAACTTGCGAACATATTATGCTGAATACAGAAATAGTAGGAAGTCACTGAGCTATTTGTGATGTAGCATTGCACCCTTGTTACCTCGTCTTGTGTTTATTGAAGTTACTTGAACTTTTTTAGATTTTTAGTAGTTTCTTATTTTTACATATTGTATTTTTACATTTTTAAATCTTTATAACAGGGACAATTGGATATTTTTAACTTTCACAATTTCATTGTGTTTGAACAATGAGTATAAAGTTCTTGAATCTTGAAGTTTCATTTTATAAAATATAGTACATTTTGTATTTTAATGAATTTTCAAGAGTATCAATGGTAGTTTCAATGGTATCTAAATGGTTTTATAATATTCGTAACTTTAAATAATTAAACTTCATGATGTTGTTCTCCAGGCGAGGCTTTGTGTTTGGTCTGTGGAGTGCTTGTGCCTCTGTAGGCAACATCCTGGGGGCTTTCTTAGCTTCTAGTGTGCTCAAGTATGGATACGAGGTAATGCATGCACACACACACACACACACACACTTTACTGTTACTTTTTACCATCATATTCTGAGCAGCTAAATGCTAACACGATGTGGTGTGTGTGGCTGTGTGCAGTACGCCTTCCTGGTGACATCAGTGGTGCAGTTTGCTGGCGGGGTGGTTGTGTTCTTCGTGGTCTGACCTCCCTTGACTATGTGTTTCTGTGTGTGTCAGGTTTAAGTATGGAATCCGAGACTGGCCTCAGCCCGGTGGAGACAGACACTGACAGCCACAAGCCTCTGATGAGCGATGAGGAGGATGAGGTGGAGGTCTATGGTGCACGACACCAGCCGGCTCAGCAGCTGGATGAGCCCCCGGAAGAGTCCCTTCAAGCTATTGGCTTCTTCCAGGCCTTCTGTCTCCCGGGAGTTTTACCTGTGAGCCCAATACGTCAAGACTGATTAATTTACAAGAAACTATCCACAAGTTTTACTCCATGTTGACTCTGTTTCTGTTTGAACTGCAGTATTCGTTGTCTTATGCGTGTCTGAAGCTGGTCAACTACTCCTTCTTCTTCTGGCTCCCTTTCTACCTGAGCAGCAATTACGGCTGGAAGGAGGCCGAGGCCGACCGCTTGTCTGTGTGGTACGATGTCGGAGGAATCATCGGTAAGTGGCAGACAGCAAATTCTAGTTATCATCCTTTATCTTAATAATTTTAACATATACCATTGAATTTTTTGTTTCAAAGAAAAAGACAGAATTCATGTATATAATAGATATGAGGCCAGAGCTATAAGTTTTGAGCTTTAAAGTAGAAAGGCTCACATATAAACTGGAAATGAATATGAGCTGAAATGAACAGAGGATTAATTGATGGAAAAAGACAAATAATCTGCAGCGATATCTCCTTGTCTCTGTGTGTCAGGAGGAACAGTTCAGGGTCTGATCTCTGACTGCATGGGTAAGAGAGCCCCGGTGTTGGCGTTGAGTCTGGCAGTGGCGATGGGAGCCCTGGTGGGATACAGCCGTGAGTACACACACATTTAATCTGTGTATCAAACGCACTCTTTGGAAACACAGGGTATGACTGATCAAAATAAAATAACAGCATGGAAATTAATCCTTAAAGTTTGCACCTTCCTTTTTTTATACTTTTTTTTTCATAATTGTTGCTTTTCATAATTTCAACACATGCACTTGTTCAACACATTAGACTTTTTCATAAGATCTGCACTCAAGGCTTAAACATATATAATATTTCAAGGTTCACAGTTTATAGACTCTCTCTCTCTCTCTCTCCTCTCAGGTTCACCTAACGACCAGGTGATAAACGCTGCGCTGTTGGCCGTCACCGGCTTCTTCATTGGCGGCCCATCCAACATCATCAGCTCGGCCATTTCTGCTGACCTGGGGAGACAGGAGGCTCTGAGGGGCAGTCAGCAGGCTCTGGCTACTGTTACTGGTATAGTGGATGGAACTGGAAGTATGGGAGCTGCAGGGGGACAGGTAATCACAAATACAGGATGTACCACAAGGAAACTTCAGATGATTATACTTAAGAATCCTCAGTGTCTTTTAAACCTGTTCTTTAATTATTTTTACGCCTCCGCACCGGCGACAGCCAGTGGCCGGAGGTGTTATGTTTTCGGGTTGTCCGTCCGTCCATCCGTTCGTCCATCCTGTTCCAGTGAACGCAATATCTCAAGAATGCCTTGAGGGAATTTCTTCAAATTTAGTAGAAATATTCAGTTGGACTCAAAGCTCTTGGTCAAAGGTCAACCGCAGTTTTATTTTGTGTGTAACTTTATTTTATAGCTCTCTGTTTTATGTAACTTACTTTTTTTTTTATATAATGTTTTCTTTTTGGGAAGCACTTTGTACCTTTGTGATGAAAAGTGCAAGATAAATGAAGTTTATTAAAATTCAAAACATAGGACGTAATAGTTTGTTACTGTGTACATGTGCTTTACCGCGGCTGACAACTTCTTCTGAAAAGCATTGGCCATCTGTTTTTTTTCTGGTGGCTTTACTGAATTAACATCAACTCTGAGAAAACTGCAACGATTTTAGCTTTGCTTTCAGATACACAGCTCTGGTTTCAATCAGAGTCTTATCCACAGAATGATGTTCAATCTGTATCTCCTCCACCTTCTAGTACCTGGTGTCCCTGATCGAGAGCAAGCTGGGCTGGATGTATGTGTTCTACTTCTTTGTCGTCATGGTAAGATGTTCTTCTAAAATTAAAGCAGGCTTTATTCACAAAGGACATTTTGACAGTTGGCAGAGAACAGGTGCGGTTGTTAAAAAAAATAAAAATAACAATGCACATGTAAAAATTAAGGGGCATTAAAGCTTTCTCGTCATGTCCTAATGCCGCTCTGTTGCTAGGTTACAGCGATAAGGGCGGGACAAGTCCGTGGCGAAGATCACAGAAATTTTCTTTCGACCAGAACGTCTCATTTTGGTTCATTAGCTGCTTAGACCGAGTCGTCTGAACGGGGCAGCCATCGAATTGAGACACAGCTATAGAATGAACAACGGCTGAATTCCATTCTGCTGCTTCAGAACCCATTTGTGACGTCTTTTGTTTCTACGTTGCAGACAGGGGGCAGCATTGTGTTCATCACTCCCTTGCTCCTCAACGAACTGCGAGCCATGTGGAGGGACAGACGAGCGGTGCAACACCAGCTGTGAAAACCTCAGTGTCTTCCATCCGTAACGTTTCGACCATTGACGCCGACGGCCTGCTCAGAAACGGTTCTGTTTAGGTGAGTTGTGAGTTGTTTCTCACAGTGGTGAACGTGACTGAGATTCACACCCACAACCACCAGCGCACCGTGTATGTGTGTGCACGTGTGTGTGTGTGTTTGTGCACATGTGTGAGTGTGAGCAGGCCGAGCGTCTTTGAGCACAACACTTGGTTTTTTCCACTCTGTAGAAAACAAAAATGTAAATGTACAAAGTGTCCAGCTGAACTAAGCTTTAAAAGGGAACTGACTGTCTGTGGCTTCAGGCTTTGCGGAGCCGTCACAGAATGTACTTGTGTATATATTTAATGGTTGAAATGGATTTAAATATTTATAATGTACATGCGATGAAGTAATTTGAATTTTAAACCACAAGTTCTTAATTTAAAAACGAGACCCTTCAAGACAAGTTTAGGGTCCGTACCGCTTAAAGAATGTGAATAATATTTGTAATGTAGACATTTATTGTCAAATTTTGTAGATATGTATGATATTTTGTTTTTAGTTGAAATAATGAACATTGCACTCTCAAGATTCTCACGGAGACGAGATGGAGTCTTAAAGGTTTTAGTGAACCACTTTTATCTGGGTTTTTTAGAAATGTTCGCCACAGATATTTGATTTCTCCTGTGTACAGTTTTGTTTTATCGGGGTAAATAATGATACTTTCAAGATTTGTCACTACAGGGACAGGTTCTCAAATGTCACTTGTTTCAGTCACTATTTTGATGTATCATAATAAATCATTTTAAACTCGCTGGTCAATATTTCTCTCACACACACACAGTAACAGACACACACTCTGCTCTGCACTCAATCTACCACTGTTTTCTTAAAGGGATAGTTCACCCAAAAATGAAAATGCACCTATTGGTTACACTGCCCCTCATTATTTCCAGTGGTACTGCTCCATTTCTTCTGTTTCGTCCAAATCTGTAAGAGTTCAGAAGATGTGCACAAATAAGGACGAAATGAGCACAGTGTACGGACAGAAGGCTCTGTCTAATTCCGTCTAACACATATCTAACTTTGAGCTTCAATGAGCCTTTACACTTGTCCTTTACATCTGTTGCTTTGTTTGGGGTTGTTGCTGTAAATCGTTCTGGACTTTAATCAGTTGATGGTGAAAAACTTGTCTTATTGTGTCATATTTACTGATACACTGGGTGAGAAAATGATTTTACAACAGCAGCTGTTTGATCATTTACATGTGGATGTTTGTCTCCATTACTTGGATACTTCTTACTCACTGGAAGGATGATTCCTTTATTCAAATCAGTAAAAGACACCAACATCTTCCACCCACTATGGTCATTAGACACAACAGGTAGCTTTGCACCTATGCGTGCAGATACATGGATCATCATCTTGACTGTTTTTAAGAGTGATAAGAGTATGTAAGATGATCTGATACAAGTTCCTGATGCCAAACTTTCTAAATGCTCTTAATGCAAAGGAGCATCAAATGAGACTTGAACCTCTAGTGTCTCTGAACTTGAACTTTAAATGTCATAGAATGTACCTTTAAATGTGTCTGTGGTGTATATTTTTGTTCCTTCTATTTTTAATCTATGTTTACTTTTCAAGTTTAAACCAATGTAAATGCAACGGTTGTAAATAAACGCAAATTACATTTTGCAATTGATGAACATTTCTTTGTTTGGATACAATCTTGAATTATATCCAAGATGCATTAATATTATTACTGCATGCGACAGTATGACAGCAACTTCATTGTTGACATGTGCAATGTTACATCTAAACCACCAGGAGGTGCTATAGATTCAGAAAGAAACCTTCCCTTTCAGCCCCTTTTCTCTGATACTTGAAGACTATATCAAGCGAGCATGAAATGTGATGGCAGCAACATGTCATCCATCTTTATATACCGTGAAACAAAACTCAACGCCAGTATTTTTAAGGTTTAACATTCATTTACATTTAATTATTCTCAGCACACTATGTGATCAACATTGTAAAAAAGGCAACAGTGCACCAACAACTCATCAACAGTTTCTATACAAATATCTCTATCAAAAAAGATAAATTATGCATATACAAAAGTAATAGAGAACACTACATTTGTGATATAGCTGCGACAGTTGAATTAGGAAAGCAGAGTTTGCTTGGGCACTAACACATCTGTCTTGACTCCATCATTATAATTTATTTCCTGCCAATGGACTTAAAAATTTGAGCGTGAAAGGTCCAATGGGAGGAAAACGTCTTTTTTGTCAAGAAATTCCTAATCTGTGCCTCAGTTTCTCAATGAGGATTTGTGTGTTCTTCTTTTTAAGATTACTTAAAAAAAATATTTCTCGTCAACAATGTTTTAAGTAGTGCAAAGATGTAGTTTCAGAAATAACACAATTAGTTAACTATAGCAACAAAAAAAAAAGGGGAATTTGTAATTAGTTCCCTGCACAACAAAAAAGATAGAAACTCAAAATAAGTTAATATAGACATTGAAAGTTTTGTCTTTAACACGCTGAGAGGATAGTTGCACACGAACAAAACACGGTCTCACACTCACACACATAGATAAATTAACAAAAACAAGTAATCCTGATGAACTATTTTAAATAGCCACGTGTGCTCTGTTTAAATCTGGGAGGAAACAGCCGTGTAGAGCCGGGAAAAAAAGCCAACGTTGTGTTAACATGATTATGAGCGGCTGCTTTCAAGACAATTCTTTGCAGAGACTGAGGCGGTTGGTTTATGAAAGAGGGACTGTGTGACTTTTTGAGGGGTTTGGGGGGGGGCAGACAAAAGCTAAATCACAGGCCTCTTGTGTGGAGGGAGAAATGCTTTTGCGTCCAGGATCTGTTGTGTTCCCCTGAAGTATCTCGCTTTAGAGAAACTTCTTATTCCTTTCTCTCATTCCCACAAACACTTTACTCCTCTGCTCTGTCTGTTTCTGCGAAGCTGTCAAAGCAGAGTGAGGCAGTGAGAGAGAGCAAAACAACCCAGCCCCCTCCTCCTAGAGGGACCAGAGTTTCCTCTGCTCGGAGCGGGCCCCCCCCTCTCTGCTCTGACACACTGACTCTTTTACCTTATGTGAAACTCTACACTTCGGCGCTGAACCCTCTCCAGCTTTTAACCACAACAGAATCGTCGCTTTATTTCCTGCCTGAAAACACAAACGACCTGAGCATTGTTCTTTTTTTCTTTTTTTGTGTAACTGAATGATGAGGTAGTAAGAGTGGATTAATTCAGGTTATGGCTTTTTATTCTAATGCAAACTAAATTATTGTAGGTAGTGAGAGAAAATAGGCACATCCAGTTTGAGTCAACTTAAAGTTACGGATCACGTTAATGTAGAAAAACGGATTTTTAAGAACAGACTTTTTTTTCTTTCTTTGTGCGCTTTCACTTGATAGTTGAATATTTGGAGACGTGACCTTCTGTGACCCATGACCGATCACTCAAACCGTAAGCAACTTGTTTCAATGATGTGTTCCTCATTGAATGGCACAGCGATTTTCTCTTTGGTTCAACTGCCTCAGCTGCCACAATTTTTACTACTGGTGAAAACCCGAAGATAAAAAAAACCACACCGACACATTCGTACACAAACACGTATGCACACAGACACGATAAAACACTTAAAAACTGCACAGCGATAGAAAATGTGAAGCAGGTCATCTGATCATTTAAAAAAAATAAGAATAATTACCAAAATAAACATACAGCCAAAGGTTTCGATTCCTTTTGAGCTGCAACACAGTGATATAAATCCTACAGTCCCTTAATGGAGAAAAGAGGCGCATTTAAAATGCTACATCACTGAAAATAAAAAAAACATACAACTAAATAAGGTATGTTCTGGTCCGTTGCCAAAATATAGATCTTTACAACCCCATTATGCAAATAATACAAAGCAAAAAGGAAATAGTTTGCAATTTGTATATTTTTTGCTATGTTGTGATGGTGTTAAATATAATGGGCGATACGGTGGAGTAATGTATGAGCCATGATGACTTATAGTCTTTAATTTGGGGGAAATGGCACAGGTTTCCAAAGACAACTTATCTGACCTCGCTTTACACATTATCCTTTTTTTTATTTTGTACTTTATTTAGTTGATGATCTAGCATCGTGAAATAATAAATAAATAGTCACATATGGAAAACAGAGTAACAATTATTACTCTGAATTTGAAGTCACTATCCTACAGGGTGTGGCTGCATTACCTCATCGCCAAACCTCCACCGTTGACCTTTAACCTGGCGCTAATCGCAGACGAGCTGCTGACATTTTTAACCCTGGGTGAGGTTTTGACTCCGAGCGATCAGAGTGAGACTTAAGGCTGAGTGTGATGTGAGGCCAGGAATAGTCACTCATCTAATCGAAACCTCTCATGACTTTTAGCAAGAGGGAGACAAAAAGGTCAAGGACTGAGGTCAAATACTATCCGAGGCACGTTCAGAGGAAACTAAACCTCCAGGAACTTAAGCCTGTTTTCTGTTATTTCCTGAAAGAGTGCATTCAAAAAAGATTTCACAGTATAGTCAGCTAAGGAAAACAGTATATAGAATATATACAGTATATATATATATATCAAATTTATAATTATCTACAAAAACTGTAGAATCCAAGCTTGATTAACTACAAAAACTGTAGCTTCCTTGTGCTGAAAGATTAAAGGTACGTGGTGTCAGAGGAGTTTTGTAAGCCCATGCTCAATGAGCTTGTGGACAGTCAGTTACAAATTGCTACAAATATACATAAGATATGAGACATATCTATGTGAGGTGACACCTGGAGGGATCGGGACCACTTATCCTCCACCGGGTCTCGTTGTGCTTTTCATAGCCGGGAGGAAGCTTTGTAGTGCACAAGCCTGCTCTTCTTCACCTTGAAGAAATCTGGAGGAAATAAAGAACGCAAAAGTCAAAGAAATCCTACTGACATGCTATCAATCTTAACCAAAAACATCAGACTATTTGTTGTGTGGACTCACCTGTGATGGCAGACTGTCGACGTTTCCCTGGCTTCTGCCGTCTGTAGCACCTCCTGGTGGTCACCTCCAAGTACTCATCCCCAGACCCAGACGAGCTGCTGGACGTCGGGGAAGCCTCGCCTAAGGAGGACAACGTCCGCTTCATCCCCTTCTTTGCCTCGTCCCCGGGCCCAACGACCGGCCTCACCATGCAGCTGTGGTAAAACGCCGGGACATCCTGGCACTTGAGCTCCTCCCACTCAATGTTGGAGCCCTCTCCCGGCACGTCGGCCTGGAAATCGAAGTTCCACCGCTTGTTGGCCATCTCCACGCTCATGCAGAGCAGCCTCTGGAAGTCCTGCTGCAGCTGCTGGTGGTCCAAAGGCCCAAAGAGATTCCTCCTCACGGGCCCCACCTTCATCTTCAGGGCATCGATGCCCCCTTGGCAGGAGAGCGCCGAGTCAGACGCCATAGGTGATCCTGTGGTTGATGTTGATGGAGAGGCCATTGCCATGTCCCTATCAGAGAACAAACACAGATGCACAAAGAGTTAGAGGAAGGGCAGAGGTCAAGTGCTGGATCTGTCAGCCCTGCAGAGGTTCAATGAGGTGTGATGTGGGGTTTTACTAACACCCACACACACCTCAGCTATTAAAAGCTCAAACCCTCAACACGCTGTACGCCTGCTTGGGTGTGTTTTATATGATCAAATCCATGTGTGCTCTAACCTGCTGAGTAATTACTGCAGTGACGGATAACTAAACCAACACCAAATAAATCTCCTGCAACATTCACAGCCGCGATGCCTCCACGTGAACCTGATCATCCACCTGCTCTGGCGCTTGAGGGTGAAAGGTCGACAGTAAAGGTCAGCAGGTCACACGGAGAAAAGGCTTGTGTGCACCACTTGTGAGGAATGTTTTCTGCATTCCCCATCTGACACATTTCATTAGAGTAAAACTGTCGAATACTGACCTGGACTGATCATTGGCTTTCTACCTGGAGTGTAGATTATATCACTCACAATCTAGATTATTTATTTTACATGGCAGTGTATAATAACCACATCCCTGGTGTCAATGATCCTCTTGTCTGATTCCCTCCAAACGGGCTGCTCAGTGCTTTATCAGATGTGTGACAGCAGTAAAAGCAAATGATGTATCTTATGGGAATGTAACTACTGAATTGAGATATATAGTTCTGCTGCTGATGTAATACTATACTAAATGAGGCCTCTTTCAAAGACTGTAGGACCAACCCTGGGGGCCCAGACCCTCAGCAAATGCAATTTGGGTTGGCAATAGACATCAGTCACAGACACAGAACTCAGACAACAAGGCCTCAAGATGATTTGATTTTGTCATGTGCCTTTGTCCCTATGTTCAAATATAGCAATAGTACCTCTATTACTAGAGCCTGACCGATTTATCGGCTAGCTTATCGTTTTCTGTTTTTCTGTTTGCTCATTAAGTCGCCCAGGTTTAATCCAGCCATGTCCTGACTCGTAGTTTAGAGAGCAATACAAATACAACTCATTTTGCATAGACACTTAACTTTGCAATGCATTGGACATTCTGAAGTCACACAGACTCAGAGCTGGGCAATAATACAATATCAATACTTAGACCAATATCATTACAACAAAAGTCCATATAGCGATATAATGCTTATGCTTGAGGATGTATGCTTAATTGTTTAAGCCACAGCCTTCACAGGGTCAAAATAATTACGTGAAATGGATCATGATAATTATCAACCGATGTGAAAATGCTGTATCTTGATTTTGACCATTTCGTCCCAAACTTGGACCCAGGACTGAAACATTTTCCTTTTTGTTTGAGGTTGTTAATTGAAGTAAGTGACTCATAACATTTGCTCAATTTAACAGGCTTTGTTGGTTCTTTGCACTTAAAACAATAAAAAAGAACAATGGGACTTCAGCACCTTATCAGCCTGCAGACAGAAATGAGAGGCCGTGTTGTAAAAACCCCAGAGGGTTCGAGGGGGGGGGGGTCAATGTTGCGCAAGTGTTTGACACACAGAGAATACGTCGCTGAGAAAAGCACTTTCTCAAGTCCCATAGCTTTTATTTTACGACGTCTGTCTGTCCATATAAACTGTTTGTTCCTGTGTCAGGTCGGTTTAAACAGCACCACTCCACTTTGATCGGTTCGGTTTCAGTCACAGCGGAATGAATACGAATACAAAATAATAGGAAAAGAAATAAAAAACACGAGTGTAGTTGCTGCCTTTGACCGACAGGGCTGCCCCAGTCTGTCAGTGAAAGTTGTTTGCGTCGAGAAATGAAGTGGGCGCGGTTTTCAGATCAGGTTTCCCCGCGGCGGACCCGGGAAAAAAAAACGCACACCACCTCCAACTATTCCACACAACACAGCGGTTACAAATTCGCCATTAATTGACGCAAAATCCGAACACGCAACCGGGCAACGCAACGCGAAACGACACAGAGTTTGTGGGAGCGAGAGAAGATGCGGAGAGAAGACGCTGGTGACGCAGTTACACCGCGAGAATGTGGGTCAATGAGATGCGACACACTAACAGCAACTTGTCAAAGCCTCACGCTCGTTTTTAAACACACGGCAAACACACAACAATCCCCTAAAACACTATAAACCACAACTAAACAATGGCAGCTTGACATTTTCACCAGCAGCGACTATTTAAGCGCTTGTTAATGTTTGGAAAAAGCGTGAAAAACTTACGCCGCTTTACGTTTATCCGCAAAATAAAAACACAACATTCACGTAAAATAACATTAAAACAATGTTAGCGTCATAGCTACACGGATACTGAAGTTTCTAAACGTTTTAGAGAGTGCGACGTGAATGGGTCAAAAACCGGCATCATCCGACAACAACTCCAAACACACGCAACAACCACACAACACTCACTTTATATAATATTAACAAGTACAAAACAGTGTTGGCTTCAAATTTACACCAGTCATTACTTTTTAATGCTTAATTAATGTTGGAAAAAGCGACGTAAATGTGTCAAGAACGCATCGGCAGCCTCACGTTAATCAGAACACACGTTACACTCCCGTTAAATGATATTAACGAGAACAAAACAGTGTTAGCTTCACACTTACACAAGTAATTACTGTTTTAATGTGGAGAAAAGCGATGTAAACGCGTCAAAACAACTTTTTTCCCCCATAAGTTGTTTACGTTTATCCGCAACAACTCTTAAAAACACAAAAAAGCGACTTAAAAATGCGTGGAAAAATTACTCTAAAAACACGACAACGTGGAATACTGACGATAAAGTAAAGTAATAGGTTCAGATAAACGTGTTTTCTTACCATCAGCGTCAGTAGCTCAAACGTGTCGAAAATGCGGAGTTTGACGTTCGCTCCGTAAACTGCGCAGTGTCAGAGCAGCGAGAGGTGTGTGTGTACTCCACGGACCCACGGGAACAAACACTGTCACTCGGAGGCGTGTGTGCGTGTGTGTGTGTTTTAAAAAGTAGAGCCGATCCACGGAAGGGTTCGCTCTCGTCGTGGCTCTTATCTCTCTGCGACGTGTTTGTTGTGGACTCACTGGAGGAGGGGACGAGGGGAGGGGTCGCCCTGCTCGAGCCTCGGGGGTCACGTGACTCCCATCATAACAGTTGGGAGTCCCGCAGTGGAGCCGGGAGGTAAACAACAACTCGATCAGCTCTGACGACAGCAGAGTTTGCGGTTGCATCGCTGCAGAAGTGCAAAGACAAAACAGGCCAACATGCACGAAAGGGGGGGAGGGTACCATTATTTTGTTTATTACTCATTTGTGTATGATTATGAAGTGTTACTGCACGGATGGAAATCATCTTACCCTGCGTTCGTGAGTTACACAACGCTTCCCTGTGCGCTCCTGTTGCAGAAACCTGTTGCTCCTTCCCTCCGCTGCGCCCCTAGTGTTTTCATTCCGCTTCCTCTAGTAGTAGGTCCAATAAGTTGGCAGTGGCCGCCATTTCCTACTCTGCCTAAAATGTGACACACATCCTCGTGGAGCCCTTGCATCACGTTCTGCTTTGGCACCTCGTCCACATCCTCCAGTCACGTTGGGCTGCGTCGTGACAGGGCACATCCATTATGGACTTTGGGCATTTCTTCCACCTTTCTACCACACATCCCCATTTGGCTACTATATGTGCTAAAGTGGAAGTGGTAACACACAAAAAAATGTAGTGAAACGCACCCTGTGTGTCATGCACTCATAACTGAGAGGCGTTTGTCTGTTTGACCTCTGCACTGACCTGTTTTAGATCTGATTCATATGAAGCTGTGTGAGAAAAGTGCATTAAAACAGAGAAAGAGACTGATCTGATTTAACCACAGGAGAAATTCACATTTTATGGCTTATTTTATTTAACCATAGTGTTCTAAAGCAGTGCATCTGAAACGTGTGCACAATAAATCCTTAACTGACACTAACTATTTTAGCTTTTCAATATTTTATCACAGGTCAGGAAGTGTGTGAAATTCACTTCCAAAGTTGTCAGACATTCTGTCAGTTTAATACACATGAATGACAATGAATCATTCCCCTTTTTTGCTAGGGACCCCCTGCCACCCTTCAAGGACCCATGGGGGTCCCCAGACCCCACTTTGAGAACCCCTGTTCCAAAGCTATCGGGATGAAAATCCTCCAGTAAGAGGGATGGTCTGGTGAGTAACTAATTATTGAAAGGACTCAAATGATAAAATGATCAACAGAAACTTAATCTGTCACAAGTTGGGCAATTGACTCATAATTAAAGTCATTTTAACAGTGAGAAATGCTGCTTTCTATGTTTTTTACATAATATACTGATGTGATGCAATGTGGTACTATGCGATACGATGTGATACAATGTGATGCAATACTACGCGATAAGATGCAATAAGATGCAATACGAGGTGATAAGATACAATGTGATAAGATACAAGGTGATAAGATACAATGTGATAAGATACAATGTGATAAGATACAATGTGATAAGATACGAGGTGATAAGATACGAGGTGATAAGATACGAGGTGATAAGATACAATGTGATAAGATATGATGTGATAAGATACAATGTCTCACTTTTCCATGTATAAATTGCTGAGTATTGACCCTTTTAATCATCATGATTTTAAAATTTAACCCATCCCCTCTTTTTCTTTGTCTTTTACAAAATCTTTATTTACAATTATTTAATGACAACTCAATGTCCTCTCTATAAGACATCACCTGCTTCCCATTACCCAGTTTCTATACTTATTATGACACACTGTGGGCTCCGCTTTCCTCCTGCCTTTGTGAAATATAGGTTCTCCTGTTTCCTATTATTACATAGGCTCTGTGTTATTTTTTACACAGGGAGCAGTCTTATTGTTGCATAGCTTTTCAGTGACATAAGAGTCATCTTTGAGGCCTGCACACCGACCCTCATTCAGAGAGGTTATTCCAGGTTTTCAGTACCTCCACCATTTCACTCAAATCATTTTAAATGTTTCAATTAAGCACATATTATGATAAGAACTGTTTAAGTAAATCCATCTTGGGATCCCCTGCTGTGATTTCTACAGACTTTATACTAGGAGGTCAGGCGGATAAAGTCTGAAGAGACCACAGAGTGTCTCAGACATTTGCGTTAATGCATGCACCTCCTCTGGAGAAAACACGGAGGGACTGCAGAGTTCAGTGCATGTCTGAAAGCAGCTTATGGGATGTTTCCTGGCTGGGGAACGTCATATTTTCACGTGAGGGGGCAAACAAGCAAACATTCGAGATAAGGCTCAAAGCAAATTAACCATGCAACAAAGTGCATTACAAGTTTGAATAAATCTCAATCTGGGATCTAATTAAATTCGGATTCTTAAGGGACTGTATGGACGTGATTAGGCGAGGGAGCAATGATAAGTCTCTTAATTAAAAAAATATGTCACGATAGATAATCTGCTCCTCCGCTGACGTCACCTCGACAGCACAAACCCTCTCAGGGATGAGTTTCGCTCCCATCATGACACTTAATAGTCAAATTAGGGTTGTGCCCCAGTTCCCTAATGCCCCTCTAATCTGGGTGATTCGACGTCTCTTTATACTGTGTCATACGTGACAGGAGACAATGAGGCCTCAGCAGAATCATCCCTCACTGTTGGTTCAGCTCTGTGACCTGTATTCACAGTTATTGTTCTTCATTAAATTCCTAATCCTCTCCTTGTTGTCTACAGTGCTGTGTGTGGGTGTGTGTGGGTGTGTGTGTGTGTATTTGTTTTGGTGCGACCCCCCCACCCACCCACCCTTAATCCTGCGTTGTTGTGTTACAGTCGGTTATTGCAGTCATTAAGCCCATTGTCTCGTCTCCACGGTCAGCGCCCCCTTTGAATGCGTTATAGTGTGCGCGAATGTAAAACAACAGTCACATAGTAACCATGTGACTCTGGGGTGAGAGGATGATGGGACATGTCCTGGGGAGCGTCATGAGTCCCCAAAAAGCCCTGATTCACATCTTTTTCATTCCAGTGCTTCTAAATTAAGGCAAACAAAGAAGACGTCAGTGAGGCTGTTAGGAGCTATGTGCGTGCACGTACCCTGCAGCCGCAACCGCATTTGGTCTGAGTGTTAATCAGATGTAGGTGGTGATTCTTGTTGTTCTGGATTTGTACCCTCATGGTTGAATGCACTTATTGTAAGTCGCTTTGGATAAAAGCATCAGCTAAATGAAATGTAATGTAATGTTATGTAAGGTAATGGTATTTTGAGGACAGGAAGAGAATATAGCTTGAAAATCAGAGGATGCTGCTCGGAAAATAAAGTGAACAAATGTTAAATAATGAATTTTATGTACTACAGAGGATACTGATGAGGAAATTATTTCAAAACCAAGCAACATGCAACACAGAAAATGTATTTAAGACGAAATAAATGTGTCATAAGTAGCCTTTGAGCTCTTTTAAGTGTTTAAAGTGACTTTAACAACTCACATTTAAACACCTTGACGAGTCTGTTGTTAAAGGAAAAGATTTGAGTGTTAATCAGTTGGAAGTTATGAAATGTAAAATCAGATCGGGAGGAGAATAATACACATTATTTAAGGATGCTGCTTGCGAATGAAAGGGATTCAAACGTTGAATGATTCATTTTATGTATTCCTGCAGAGTAATTTAGTTCAAAACCAAGCAACAGCAACACAGAAGATGAATGTGTTTACATTGACTTTAGTAACCAGATACCCACATTTAAACACCTTTCTTAGTCTGTCTCACTCTTAAGGAAGGAAGAGATTAATATCTCGGGAAATCCGTGTACTCACTTTATTGTGGAGAGTTAGATGAGAAGAGTGATACTACACATATGACGCTGGTAGCATAATGACAAAAACCCGTAGCGAAAACAGGGGGAACGTCGACCATGTTGACTCAGACTGAAGGAAAACAAGATCTGCTAAAGTTCACTCAAAGCAAAGTGTTAAAATTGAAATTTGTGGTTTATTATTTTTAGCGCACAGCGAGAGGGAGAGCGATCTTCTCATGCTGTTCTCAGGAAGAAAGTGATAAAGTGGATTTCCCACAATTCCTTGACGCCCATCATTTACCCAACAATAATAAATAATGATGATCATTGTATTTGTGGGCACTTTTCAAGACACTCAAGGACACTTAACAGAAATAAAAATAAAAAACAGCAAAATATCAGGACATCAATAAAACAATATACAATAATAGGCCAATAAAATAATGATTAAAATCAACAACGGTAGACTTCATGCAGGGCACGGTCACACAGAATGAGCAAGTATGTGTTAATGCAAAAGTCTGAGTGAAAGCTTCCGGACATTCTGCAGAATTTCTCTGGCCAGGCCCCTATATCTCAAACGGCTTTAGATATCAGACCTCTAAACATGCCTGCTTTTTTTTTTATCTAAGATCGGTGATTTATTCCCCTGGAAAACTGTGAAAATGTCACAAGAACGTCCTGTCTCACGACATTAATGAAAGAAAAGTGAGCTCATGATTCATCCTTTCACCTGGGGCAAACCAATGGGGTGAAAACACGGCCTCCTTTGCAGAGGTAACTAGGATGGTACTTTTCTTTCTTTGAAAGCCCAACTGTAAGCATCTAATACCATTAGTAAAACTTCCCCCCTTTACTGTTGTTAAAGATTAAAATGCTGTTTGGTTTCACTCTGGATGAGACGAGGCTCCATAGAGCTGCAGGACAGAGGCAACACTGGCTCAACTGAAAGCCTTGAAACTCAGAGTTTAGTGCTAAAGCTGCTCTCTACCGAAACACCAAGACTAGAGGATGCACCGTGCGTGCCATGTGGCAGTCTGAGAAGAACAGGAAGTCTCTGGTGAAGGGGAAGCTGTGACGAAGAGAACAGGATGAGGAGGCGGCGGTGTTGGTTCACAGGTGCAGTGTGGGGCTTTCCACATCCTTCTGCCCCTCAGTTGCGGGAGCAAATACTGAGAAGAGGCTCGCCGCAGACATGTAGATTGTTTACGACAGCCATTATTTCCTCACGTACCACAACAAATCGTGGGTGAGAGACTTGACATGGATCAAAATGAGCAACGATCCAAACTAAAGGAGGTGAAAGAGAAAGAAAAGTGTGAAGCATCGTTCAGTCGAGCTTTTAAAGCTGCTCACTGCTGATTAGGGACATGAATATGCTGTTTTTATCTGCAAACTTCATTTATTGCATCTGATCTGGGCGTCCATATGTGCTGACATGCAAACATGTATGTATATATGCAAACAATTATACTGGAGATGGAGATCTAACCAAAAACAAGCGATGCACAGCAGGGGTGAAGGATTCCTGGAGGCTATAACAGTGCTGAGGTTATTTGTCAAAATAACTGATCCCAGTCCACCTGGAATTGGAGACAAAATGGTTTTACAGGAATTGCAGGAATGAGTAGGATTTAGTTAAATATAACGTTTTACATATTTTGTTCCTGTTGTTTCAACAGCCTTTAATTTGCTCTAATCGGCAGCATGTCTTAAAGGTCCAGGTTGTAAGATTTAGGTGAGAGGGATGTTTTCACTATGCAATTGTGCTAATTGTTGTTTTCTTTACCCTAGAATGGGCCCTTTATATTTACATCGGGAGCAGGTACTCTTTACGGAGTAGCCCAGACTGGACAAACTACACAACTTTTGAGTTTTTAGGACAACTGAAGGCTACCACAGGAAACACTAAATTCTGAATCTTTAACTACACTTCGACATACAGGGTAAAAACATTAATTAGAACATATCACCATGAAGCTTCTCTGCAGACTACTTATCATTGTGTCTAAGTATATATGCACTAATTTGCAGCAAAACAAACATTTGAACAATGGATGAAGCTTTAGAATGTATTGTTTCACTTTGTTGACATCGCATTAGATCTTGTACACACAACATATTTTATAAGTGCACCTATATGAATAACATGTCAACCAACCCCTTTACACACCTTTAAAGACAAGCAATGTAACTTGAAATCTACAGAAGAAGGGGGGAGTCAAATAAAAACTTAAACATGTATTTTAGACATTTTCTCCCCATTAATAAAAAGAATAAATAAATAAACACATGTTCTGGAAGCAAAATAACCCCAAATCAATTTTTTTTTTCCAATGCATATATTTATTTTCATTTTTGCCTGTAAAGTCTCACCACAGCTCTACATTTTAGGAGAAAATGCTTAATTGATTTATTGGCAGTTTTATTAGGGGATTGATATCCGCTGTTACAATTTCACATTTGTACATGTTGTACAAGTCTGTCTGAAGTTTCCAAAGCAGATATATAGGTGTTAACATGATGATTATATTTTTGATACACGTCTTATATCTTTCCAAGAAGAATACTCTTGTATTGTTCTTTCACAGACTAAGTAGAAGTGTCAAGAAATCATGAGGCGGGGAGGTAAACCTACATGTCTACACATTTTTCCTCTTGTAAATTATTGAATCTGTTCTCATTGAGATATAGATACAGAAATTTATTATCCAGGCCGGGATACCCACAGCAACACTATATGCTTTTTATAAACACAAATGATCCCCGGGGTGTAAACTAAATTTGGAACTTTGAACCTCGTGAGGGGGCTGAAAATACACAGAGGAATAAAAGTCAGTGAACCCTAAAATCTCTCACACACACACACATTCACACACACTCCATACGTAAGTGGGATGTGTTTCCATGGGAGGCTCTCGCCCAGCTGTGGAGGCCACAGGTGGGGTTGTGGGGGAGGGTGGAGGAGTGAGCTGTGCTCTGATTTCTTACGTGTGGTTGTGTAAGAGAGTGTGTGTGTGTGTTTGGGGAAGGTCTGCAGAAACGTGGGGTGCAGAGGGGGGCTGCTGTTGCTCGCTGGCAGCTGGATATTGTCAGGGGTTCACCAGGGGAGCCTGTGTGTCAGGGTGAACGGGTTTAAGAAGAAATGTGCCCAAGAAGACCCTTGCTCACTGTGTTTGCTTTGGGGGGCTCCTCGGGGGCTTGCCTTGGGGGGGTCTGGTGTAACGTATATATATTTATTTTCTTTAAGCACTGGTGGCCTGTCTGAAGGTTCATGTGTGTGTGTCGCCATGTGTGCACATACCTGTACATTTAAGGCCCTTCTTGTTCCTGTCAGTGCAGCCTGTGGTTCGAGGTGATAACATCACGCTGTTTGAAATATTGTTTTTGCAGATTGTGGGGGCGTGAACAGAGGAGAGGAGGAAGATGAGGAAGAGGAGGAAGAGGGGGATGGATTCAAGGGCGGTGCGAGGTGGGTGTAAATTGATCCTCTGTTTTTGTCCCTTTGGCATGTGTGTGTGTGTGAGGGGGAATTGTTTTGGTCTCACTCCAGTGGCTTTGAGACTTGTTCAATGTCAGAACCAAGGAGACACGAAGCATTATGTCAGAGTCGAACAAAAATAGAGCAATTATGTCTCTTTCAACCAAAGAAATGCAACATTTGACATTTAGTGATGCTTCCAAATAAAACCTCTATTGCCTGATAATGTATATACTGATCTTCAATGCCACATAATGTAAGCAACTGCAGGAATTATTCTTATAAACATAAAAATATACTGTATGTGTCATTCAGAACTTCTGGCGGGAACTTCTGGCCTCTGCTCCGTGCAGCTGAGGTGAAAAGGTGGTACACTTCAGCTTTCGCCGTTATCTCCATCTGTTGGGAACATCTGGTTTACATCTGGCCCGGCTTCGTGCAGTGTCGGGCCTCATAGGCGAGCGTGACAATATGTGTGTTTGTGAGTGAGAGCGGGAGGGAGAGGACATGGAATATGTTTGGGAGTTTCGGATGGGAGTGCGTGACGAGGCTTGGCGAGGGGTTAATTGGATGAGGAGGGGACTCTATGTCTGTGTGTGTGTGTGTGTGTGTGTGTGTGTGTGTGTGTGTGTGTGTGTGTGTGTGTGTGTGTGTGTGTGTGTGTGTGTGTGTGTGTGTGTATACACGTGTGTGTGTGTGGCCTGTAAACAATAATGTTCTAGCTTCAAATCAAAAAGAAGGCAGATCAGAAATCCTTAGGTTTATTATAATTCTGATTGATGTGACTGATGTGATCACTGGAGAATCTAAGTGCATGATCGGCAGCCTTATCGATCACTCCATGACTGGAGGTTATATAATTCATTTTTATGAATTTTTTTCTGCTGGGGGCCCATGCTTTGGAAACAGCTTCAGCTGGACTTGTAGGTAAGACTTCCGAGAATTTTGTGTGATGTAACCTGTAACAAAAAAATGTCAAGAACAAAAAGGTAGAATGCGTTAAAACCTGTTCTTTGAAAGAATATTTCCACTGGGGGAAACCGGTGACTCTAACTAAGCTGTAAAATGTGAAGAGCAGAGCCCTGAAGCCATGTGACATGCATAAGCTGCACACACATGCGTGTTTACCAGGCTGGTTAGTACGGACACGTTCAGTAGTTACTTCTCTAAAGGGGGAAAAAAAGGAAAAAAGGAGGTGTATCACTCAATTTTACATCAACCATGTCCCAGTCCACACACATCCCAGACTGATGACCAAAACAAAACAAAGCTACAGTGCTTATGATAGGTAACTAGAGAAAGTAAAATAAATAATTATTAATAAAAACAGTAATTCAACAAAATTAAACAAGAGGGGAGAAGGAAGGGAAAGTGGGGGAGGAAACTACCCAGTATTTCATTTAAATATCAAGTGGGTGATGAAAAACCACAAAAAACAAATAACTTTAAGCTGGGGGGAAAATGTAGAAACCTAAGAGAGAGCCACATGTGAGGGATTCATCCACCAGGACGGACAGACGTGTAATAGATGTCATTTGTAGCAGAGCACATCAACAAAAAAATGATATGGACAACCTTCATGAGAAAAGACAATAAATGGAGAGGTGTATCAAGGTTTAAACTATTTATACAAAAGTAAATGTCTTACGGAGATGTAATGCTAGCGGTATTGTCAGTAATAGCAGTACATGTGATTCTCAGCTCACCAACCTTCATATTTATTTTGCCACGTTGAGAGCTGCTGCTGTAGCCTCAGTGTTGTCTTCATATGAACCAGGTCTCAGTTTGGTGTGTGGATACATTTTGCAGGCCCAGTTATGATTTCAGTCACTGAGTTCTATGTTAAGAATCTTGCTCAGGTGCATGAATATATCCAGTGGAGCAAGTTTTATCTTAGCAACATTTAGCTCTGCATTTGTTTTTCTGAAATCCATTGTGGGGATTTTGTGTCTCAAGAGAAGGAGGTGAGCGTCAGTCTCTAATGAGGCCCCTCAAGAGACACTTCTATCATTCCTGTGTAAGTGTGTGTGTGTGTGTGTGTGTGTGTGTGTGTGTGTGTGTGTGTGTGTGTGTGTGTGTGTGTGTGTGAGAGAGAGAGAGAGACAGAGAGCAAGAGAGTCTGAGGGGGTTACATATCTGGATAAGATTCCTGGGAGCCATGATCTGGAACAGTGAGCCTTGACTGGCCAGTGCTGGCGTGAGCCGGAGAGGCGAAGGAGCGCCGGGCTTCTTTTGGCCTGTAATATTGTATCAATCCTGTGTGTGTGTGTGTGTGTGTGTGTGTGTGTGTGTGTGTGTGTGTGTGTGTGTGTGTGTGTGTGCGTGTGCGTGTGTGTGTGTGTGTGGAGGCTATGTGTGTGTGAGACAATGTAGGTGCATAACATCCCAGCTGCTTGGGTGCATGTGTGTTCGTGTGTGTCATTCTCATTCTTTGTGGTTTAAACAAATATGCATGTGTGTGTGTGTGTGTGTGTGTGTGTGTGTGTGTGTGTGTGTGTGTGTGTATGTGTGTATGAAGGAGTGAGACAGGAAGCATCTAGGGGCCCACTCTTGGCCGCAAAGTAGTAGTAGTGACTAAAAAGTGAAGGGAAACATCTCACTGCAGTATGTGTACGATATGAATGTGTGTATTTAAAGCTTGTGAATACACCCTGGCAATGTGAATGCATGTGTGAAATGTGTCTTGCGTGTATATATATTTACACTGTTTTGTTTGACGATGAACTTCCTGTTAGGGGGCCCACAGAGGAAGCTCAGCGTGATCTCAGTGCATCTTTGTGATAACGGGGAACTTTTAGGTCGGTGGGCATCTAGAAGAATTATAAATACAACACCTTAAATCTCTTGTACCTCTGTGTTGACTCCCACAAAGGTTATAAATCAGCTAAATCTGTACTGTTGAACACATAATTGTTGTGTTTTCGTTATATCAGGAGACCCTTTAGAGCTTAAGGCTCTTTTCCGATGACGGTCACATGTCTTATAAGATAACGCATGGGTCATGGGTTCCCCTCAGGCTGCGTCTCAGGGATGCTACAGCTCAGAGAGTCCTTCCTCTATAGCAGCTTAATCCCATGTTTTCCTCAGCTCCAGTGAACTGTGCTCACGTGAGAAAACGACATAACTGCAGCTTTCAGTGCCTTGAGGGATCATCCATATTAAAGTGACAGTTTATTTTCTTCATCTTTAGTCAATGAGATGAGGTGCGTGTTGTTTTTCAGCGTGTAACGTAGAGGTTAAACTACGAGCCCTATTATTGGAACATGTCTCGCCTTATGCAAGTTGAAATAACAGAAGTGGACCACAGCTCAGGGTGGAGAGAGGCTGAGAACACTTGACATGCTTTTGAGCTCTCTGGATCCGTAGTGTGTAGCGCCACCTGGTGTTTTGTGGAAGGTACAACTGCAAGATCTCATGAAAATATCAGGAGATACAAAATGTCAGCTCTGTCTGAACTAAGCCTCACTTAGAGCGTCCCCTGCTGGTGAAAAAGCAGGACTGCAGCATATAATCATTCAGCAGGCTGGATCCGTGCTGATAGAGTTTAACAGGGAGGTTTATCCTCAGGAGAAACAGACTGAGCCGCTGGACAATCAAAGCTCAATATATGATGTATGTACTGCAACCATCGACCCTGTTCAGTTGGGGGATGGTTAATTGATCCTGTGAACGGGTAAATTACAAAAACTCTGAGTCCTACATTCCCCACAGTGCAGCTCAATTCTGTCCCCATGTCACCTCTCTGTCTATTAGATCAATTATTTATTTACTGTCTGTTCTGAAAGTTCTGTTTGCAAGGGCCTGTTGCCACGCTGCTGCTCTTGTCTGCTAATGTAGTTTCTGTGATTATTATAATCATCCAATGACATTCATCCTTTATCTGGTTCAAATATATATTAAATAACTGTATATTCTAAAGGTGTATTGTAAAAATGTGGCTAGAAACTGTATAAGTCTCAACTGTAGGATTTTTATGATGTAACTGACACTTGAGCAAATTAAACATTACTTGAATCAAACGTTCTTCTCAGTAGTTACCAGTGCAGCCATGGAAGGTTACTTTTTTGTACAAACAACTGTACAAACTGCTTAACTTAAAATGTCATGCTACTTAAACTTCTACATTACAATTCAGAGGGAAACTGTTATTTACTCAATTCAATTATACTATTGAATAAACTATACTACTGTGGTTACTGGGGTTGTAACCTCAATATACAAAATACACTTGTTACATTTCAGACTTTCTCATATATATCATTTTACAAGTTCCTAAAAGGTAAAAACATAAAATATTTAACTAATTTGTGTAGCTTAACTTTATTTTTGATTCCTTTGTACTGGATTAATAAACTGGGAATTATTGGATTTATCTGTCCATGAAGTGTAACTCCAGCTTGAGCAGAAATAGTCAAATGCTGTCAGAACAATCTAAAGATAAATTATAATTGAGGATTTCTAACTTTTATAATTCAAGTACATTTTAAAGGATAAGACAGATTGTTGTATTTATACTTTTACTAAAAGATATGAGCACTTCCCAGCTGTGATCATACACACCACTGAACTTTGACCTCGGCTAAGGTTAGAAACCAGGATTTAAAAAGGGAAACTAAGGTCAGAGAAGGTTTGTCACATGATGAAATCCCAGTCTTCTTCTACATATGAGACGAGACTAAAATGATTCAGTGTTACTCCAACAGCCAGCTGGGCCTGAGGCGGTGTAATAAAAAAAACACGTGCCATGGGATTTTCTGTGCCGACACTGATAGTAACAATGTCAATGCACTGTGGCTGAAATCCATCTGCTCTCCGCCCTGCATCCATCCCCTCTCTGCCCTCATGACCACAACTCTCCCATTTAACGGTGCTGTGGCGTCCCCTGGCGCGCTCGTCCCCAGGTTATGTCACATTCCAACATGAGGGATGTGTTGGGACAGGGAGAAAATAACACACCTGTACGCTCTTCTCATTGAGCAGAGGGAAAGTCAAGTCTCCACCTCGGCTGAGGGATGATGTGATTTCTGGCAACGCTCGAGCTCAAAACTCTGTTGTTTTCCTCCCTTGTTTCTTTAATAATGGGATTTATGATGACAAATATTGTTCATCTACACCCTCCTCTTAAATCTCACATTTCCTGCTATATCTCATTCTCTCTTTTCTTTTACCAGACACCCAACCAACAGTTTTACCCTCCCTCCACCTCCACATCTCTCTCTCTCTCTGTGTTTGCGTGCGCCACTATATGTCGATGAACCAGTCATGGCAGTGACATGTGGAATTTTTCATTACCTCGCCCCGGGGGCACCACGCTGCCTGTGCCTGTGTATCGTGCTGCTGCATTTTTTTTCCTCTCTCTCTCTCACACACACACACACACACACACTCATTCTCTCCCTGTGCTATTATTCAGAGTCAGCCAGTGTGGTTTGTTGTTTGCTGTGCAGGCGGCTGTATGGGGCAGTATCCTGGACGTCAGTAGAGACTCCTCTCCATGGCCTGTCATCCCTCCAGCTCGGGCTCCTACACAGTGGTGATCATCCCACTCAGGACCAGCCTCTACAGCCTGGACGCACTGCACTTCTACCTATGGGTGAGGAGGGGGGGTGATAGTGTGTGTGTGTGTGTGTGTGTGTGTGTGTGTGTGTGTGTGTGTGTGTGTGTGTGTGTGTGTGTGTGTGTGTGTGTGTGTGAGAGGTTGTGATTGTAATCAGTTGCATCTCCCCTGTGTGTGAGTCAGTGATTCGACCTTGTGTTTTCGTAAGTGTTTTGCTTCCCGTGTTTTTTCAGCAGTTTTTTATCAACAGTCGGCAAAATTACTTTGTTGTCATGTCAGTTCTTCTAAATTTTGACTTATCGCTAAACTTGAGTATTTACTGCTTCTCATGTTTGTGTGACCACGAAAACTTTGACCCTTTGACCTCTTCTACTTTTCAAAACTTTTACATTGCAATATTAACTGATACTAAAAGAAAATCCATAAAAAGTGACACATATTTGTGCCGAAAGACATTTTTGTTCATGTTTCTGTATTGAATCTGAGGTTAAACACAACATTCAGTTCCGTACATGTTCATATATGTCAAACATCTCATTGTAAGTAG
This sequence comes from Hippoglossus stenolepis, assembly GCF_022539355.2. Lineage (NCBI taxonomy): Eukaryota > Metazoa > Chordata > Actinopteri > Pleuronectiformes > Pleuronectidae > Hippoglossus > Hippoglossus stenolepis. Next base: position 8,256,254 of record NC_061504.1, read on the forward strand.
CTACAAGCAAGTACAAGCCAGTAGGAAGGAGTGCCTCAGTACAGTAACAGCAGAAAAACAAGGCTGTTACCATGCGTTGACTAGAGCTGAAAACTGTTGATCATTTTCATAATCGTTGAATCAAAACACTGTAGCAGGAGAATTTTTACTTAAATATGATCTAAGTAGGCCATTTAATTGATTATTGAAAAATGTGCTGATTGAATAATTAATGATTCTTTTAAGTTGTATGTCCTGCAGATTTCATTTCCCAAGACATTTGTTTCAGAGCCTCTCAAAACAGCCAGGAAATAAAACTCTGACAGGGAAATACTGATTTGTATGTTTGAATCTGTTGTTTGGTAGTAAGCAGGATTGTGCAAAAGCTACTGGACGAATTTCCATGAAACTTGGTGAAAGGATGCGTTATGGGTGAGGAAAGAGGTCTTAAAATTTTGGTGTAGATTCAGATCAGGGGGCAGATCCAGGATTAAGACATTATTCAACATTTCCCCTGATGGATCTTGAAAACACAAGGGCTTTGATAAAGAGTTGAATTCATAGGGAGGGAGCTTAAAGCATTGTGATTGTTTTTTACTTCACTACTAAGGAGGGCAGGTTGTTTTGATGCAGAGAGAACAGGTTTTATTTCTTTATGAAGTATCTAATCAGAGACATGTTGACTTGTCTGACTGGATTTTAATATCAAGAGCCTAATCCTCAGCCTTTTTTAATCTAGTTCATTTAGGATTTAATTTCACTTGTTGTAATTTCAGTTTGATTTAGTTTAAAGGTAAAGGAAAATATTCATATAAATCAAATAGAAACTAGAATGTGCCGGATTTGTTTTCATCTAGATGTAATGATTATTCTCTGCAAAAACGGTGGAAATGTTGAAATACGTCCTATCTCGCAATGTTAAAGAAAGAGAAAAACTAATCCTGGATCCACCCACTGATCTGGAACCGCACCAGAATGTAATGGGTTCTCTCTTGTCCAATCCCACATCCTTCCACCTAGTTTCATGATGATCCATCCTGTAGTTTTTGTTTAATCTTGTTTAAAATCCAACCAACAGACAGGAACAAGTATCTAATCAGTGACATGTAGTGATAACTCCTCTTATTATATTATTAATATAAAGAGCATAACCCTAAAAACTTTCTAATCTGTTGTCATTTTAAAAGAAAATGTTCACCTTAAATGTCTTAAATCTGTCTTTAAAGGGAAGTGAATTATTCATATAAATCTACTCTCATTTTAACCTGCCGATCTCCCCAATCCCACATCCTTCCACCTAGTTTCATGATGATCCATCCTGTAGTTTTTGTTTAATCTTGTTTAAAATCCAACCAACAGACAGGAACAAGTATCTAATCAGTGACATGTAGTGATAACTCCTCTTATTATATTATTAATATAAAGAGCATAACCCTAAAAACTTTTCTAATCTGTTGTGCATTTTAAAAGAAAATGTTCACCTTAAATGGTCTTAAAATCTGATCTTTAAAGGGGAAGTGAATTATTCATATAAATCCAACGGAAAGTAACATTTCACGCTGCTTGTGTTCCTCTAAAAATACTCAGATTTTCCATTTGTGCTCCCTGAGGGTTGTTTTGGAGGCAGCACGGCTTCAGTCAGACCAGTGACACATTCCCACATGTCAAGTCTGCTCCTCACAGTCTTCTGCTAAAGCCTCAGTGCACGTAACCTGGTTTCCACCGACTCTAGACTTACAACGGTGAAAATCCCCAAAGTGGAACTTATCTGCATCACCTGAAAATGTTTAGATAGACAACATTAGGCATTCACCAGTGATGCAATGGTGTCATGAGTTTCTAATGTCCTCCTAATCTATAGCTCCCTGCTGATCTCCTGTAACATGACCAAAGTGATCACAACGCCCTGACCTCATGATGCCAAAGGTGGAACCACCACGTTTTCTGATTGCCTGCCTGCTGCAGAACGGTTACTGTACCTCTGTTCAGGCCTATAAGTGCATGTTATCCAGCTGAGTGTAGACAATGGGAGTAAAAGGCCCCCTGCTGCTCTGTAGATTGGCTCCGCTCAGAGACAAAAGCCTCGGGGCCTCTGGAAGACAACAGGCCGCACTGTGCCTGTCACTTTACATCAGGCCGCCCAGTCGGGTCAGCAGTGGTCAGGATTGTTTTGTCGGCCATATACATGTAAACAAACACGCACCTCACAGAACTGGGTATGTGACTAATCTCTAACATTTCGTAGTTATTTTATGGGTCTTTATGAGAAAGTAGAGTGGAAATATGACAGGAAATGAAAGGATGTTATGGTTTGCATATTTAACCTCTTGGCCACTCCATTTTTAGTTACTTCAGTTCAGAGTGGAGTTTACAGGGCACAGATTAAAATGCAGTTATTAAAAAAATAAATCCAAGGTATTTATATCTGATCACCGTTCATTTTATTTCAGATTAAGCGCCTGAAGGATCTAGAGAGGGAGAAGGACGCTCTGTGGTCTGGGCTGGATATTCTGGAGAGGGCTCGATTCTGGTACCTTCAGCGGCTGCATGAGAACAGAACCCGGCAGGACAACGTCGAGACCAAAACGAGGCTCGGCTCCTGCCAGGAAGATTCAGCTGAGGTACAGAGCAGTTTCAACAAAACATAAAACCTTGTTTATTTCAGTTGGGGGAGACAATAACCATAAATATCCACAAACTGTTTGGTTAGTAAGCTTAATACAATACAACACAACTTTATTAATCCTGAAGGCAATTTGGTTGAGGTTTAAGAGAAATGGGGAAACAAAATAAAAATGGGATCAAACCACCAGACTTCTGGTTAGTGGACGACCACTCCACACCCGACAGTTAGAAGTTTTTCTTTGCTTTTCCTTTTTGATAATCAATCTTTGAATATGATCATCTCATGGATCAGGTCTTGGTCACTCTCACTATCATCTCTGTCCCTCTCCAGACTCGCTCCTGCCTCCTCAGGTCTCGGATCCTGAGGGTGAACGGCTCCCTGGGTTCTGTGATGACTGAGCCCAACGTGATGAGCAGCAGCAACCCCTCTCTGCCTGAAACTGTGGCTGACAGCGACCTCCGGTGGCACAACTCAGTACTGACTCAGGTACGGAAAACAAAACAGGTACCTGGTGGTTTATAATGGTCAAGAAGGCAGAGTAGTTAGATATGAATTGACCATAAACAGTTGTTCTGTGGTCTTAGGATTTTAGTGTTTTTGTTTGACTCATGTTCTTAAACTATATATAGAATCATCATTTTACTTTATCTCAGACAAATCTGTAGGCTTCAAGATGAGGCTTTAAATATCTGTTTTGTATAAAGTTTTGCATTTTGTCCCCTTCCATTTCTTTCTACAGATTCTGTGTGTGTGCGTGTGTGTGTGTGTGTGTGTGTGTGTGTGTGTGTGTGTGTGTGTGTGTGTGCGTGTGTGTGTGTGTGTGTGTGTGTGTGTGTGTGTGTGTCGGAGTGTGTGTGTTATGGCAGTGCATGGTTACCTTACTTCATTTCTCATCTTTTACAGGGTGTGAGCGACAGAAATCGTCAGATCTCCGTGTTGGAGCTGGAGAAAGACGCTCTCCTCGAGCAGCTGGATGAACTGCAAGTCTACTGACAGCACTAGTGCATAAATATACACCCCTGCCATACTGCTGATTTACATTTCACTGAATGTCCCACAGCTGATTGCTTTCTAACATGTAAATATGTATTTAAATTAATAAATTACAGCTAATGATGCATCACTTGTTTGATGAACCAGTTTCTCTGAAGCCAGGCCCTGCTATCATTAACGATATAATCGTTACAGCTCATAAGTGCTTTCAAGAGCAGTTTATACAATAGCTGTTCAATATAAGAAGTAGGCACAAGACTTAATAATACCTTAAGATAATAATACTTTAAATGATGTAAGTACAGTGCATAGAATTATTTTTTTTTACAATTGTAGTTACTTTTCAAATTAAAAGTACAAGTCTCAGTTTATTAAGGTTGACGTATTTATATAGAGTAATATAGTATATTAACGATAGTATATTTTGGTAGTTTTATAGACAGACTACCAACAATTATTTATAGCAGTTAAAATCCATATGTCAACAATAATGATCCAATCATACAATATACAGTATAACACTGATTGGGACCATTCTGTCCTGTGTAAAGAGCCCTTTTTCATATATAATGTAAATTTGTTGGAAATATTTTTTATAATTTTCTTGTAAATGTAGGATATTTGCTTTACTTTTACTTTTATTTTTTCTTCAATGTTTTAATAGTTCGGTAATTTTACTTTTAATTAAATAAATTGTCTAAATCCCACTGTACAAGACCATATCACTTTTCCCTCAAATTCTATGTTAAGAGCTCATGTAACATTTTCATTAACATAGATTAAAAGCTGAATTTTATTGTCAACTGGAAATCCTGACTTGCAAAATGTACATTACTTATTGTTTTTTTTTTTAATGTTTGCACTGATGCAGCAAATATGTGTAAAGTTAAATCTCAGTGGCGGCGAAGAAACTTCAGTGTTTATTCTGAGGTGATATTTTTCTGCAGCGTTCACAGGAAGGACCCAGCATCACTGTGTGTCCTGTAAGTGCCAGGTTCTTCCGTTTCCGTCCCTTACATGCGGGCTCTGTGTCTCGACACGTAGTAGCAACCCTTTCCCGGTGGTCCCGCACTGATCTTACTTCATCTGATAATCTTTATCTAACCCAGTCATCATGCGTGTTTGCAGGAGTCATTCTCTTCCAACTGCACAAGTGTGTTGCAGAAAAAGGCTTAAATCTCTTGCACACAGAAAACGTGTGTCCAACAAACCACTAAAGATTTTGTAGTTCCACTTTACTTCTTTACTCTACTTTTTTACCTGTAACTTATTTATATTTTTCTGGCTTCACATCCTCAATCAGGAGCTTGTTACTGTACGTGAGCCCGTTCTTGCAAAGTGACGCTGCTGTTATTGTCCTTAAGTGTGTGTTTACTCAGGAGCCCATGTTGGCCCATGGTGGCCCTGTGTCTCTGGAAGAGATATTGTTGTTGATCTGAACTGCAGAGCCTGACCCAAAACCTATAGAGTCGTAAATAGAGCTGAGAGAGAGCAGTAAGTGGTGTACGGGTGTACGGGTGTTTTGTTGTATTTGTTGGTTTTAGATGACCAGGATCTGTGCAGTTTTTTGTGGCATGTGTTGCGACAGATTAAAAAAGATTATCAGCAGTAAATTGGAATCAAATCACATCCATATACGTCTTCAGAAATACTAAAGCTGTCTCCTGCCCTCTGTGTAAAAACACATACGTGCATTAGGGACAACTTTTCCAGTGTAACAGGGCAATGCCTGCAGGGACTCTGTACAGGAATCTGATTAGAATCAGCAACAGGGAAGAAAACATCCATTATGGCAGAGAGGCTTTCATTTAAGTAGCTGCATGTTCTCTATCCTCACAGCGCCACTGAACCATCAAGCGCAGGGTACCAGCACTTGGCTAATTATTGGGTCTAATTCACAAACGGCATCGCCCAACACCTTTTTGTTGATGGCTTGTCATGCCTTCATGAGCGTCAATGCCATTCTTCCGTAGCAGCACGGTTCACTGGAGCTGCACTCTGCTGGTCTCTCCACAGGCCTCTCACTTGTATAGCCTGCAATATAATGTTTACTTTTCCTTTCCCACCCCCCCATCCCTAATTTGTGGTTGGGGTATTACTGAAATCAGAAAATGTGAGCTGAGCTGTTTCCGTGCAGGTCAGCGGAGGTGGGAAGCATAAACACACAAATAGGGTGGAAGTTGGGTGTCTGCATAGGCTCCTCTCGCAGGGCTGAGGGCTCCCTGATGAAGGCATTCCTTCCGCTATTAGGGAGAAATACACTTCCTGAGAAGGTGGAGATTTTACAGTAAGTAGGTGGTCTTTGAAGAGCACTCAGGTAACTGAAAACAACGAGGGAAACCTTCCTCCGTGCAACCACCTTGGGGTTTGAGATGTAATTTCTGCGCAATAAGAACCGGATGGACCTGTATGACTGTAACATAATGTTCCTGTCCGTGGCTGAAAAGTTTGAAACAGAACAGGAGATGTTCATAGAAGACATATCAGTTAATTTATAGATGATATAATCAAAAGCTGCTTTTTTAGTTTTATCTGGTGTGGCTGTTCAAATCCTGTCTATTTAAACTACTATTTATATTCAATTACATTTTTTTTATTTTAAATGGTTTACCTGATGGCTGTTATATCCTGGCCAATTTAGCTGCTATATAGAATACATTATATTTATTTGTTCATTTCAAGTTTTTTAACCTGATGGCTTTATTTTATTTATCCTATCCAATTTAGCTTCTATCATTGTTATTTTTTTTTATTTTTGTATTATTGTGGTTGGTGTTGTTATTGTTATTTTTTACAGTTATAACAGCAAAGTGTTGTGTGTACGACCAGGCTCACCGTTAATCCAAAATTCAACCACAGTCACTGTCACCCAATGTGTCCATTCATCTCCTGGGTTGTTGTTCTCCTCGTGCACCTTAACCCACTTCTTCAGCTCACACGCTTTGCAGACTTGGAGCCACTGGCTCTATCAGCTGCCATGATACAGGACCCACGTTAGCCTTCCTGCAGGTGCCTTAAGATAGTGTGTGATTTGGCGCTATACAAATAAAGTTCAATTGAATTGAATAACAAAACATCATGTGTAGGTGCATTAGAATGAGGTCAGACAAACAGTAGAGGCTTGAGCACATGCACTCTACATGTCATGATGGGACCAGTGCATCCATGCTCCTATATCCACTCGCTGAGGTCGCGTCTTGCTGAGTGTGCCACACACAAAGTACAAAAACTACAGTGAAGCAGCTTCCTGTAATTATGCAAAGATTTGGAACAAACTCCCACTATACATTAGAAATGCCTCCTCATTTGATATCTTTTACTGTTTTAATATGTTCTGTTTTTAGCCTTCTGTTGTATATGTAAAGCACTTTGAGCTGCATGTTATGCTATGAAAAGACCTATATAAGCACATTTATTATTATTATTATTATCATTATATGATCTAGGAGAATAAGCTGTCCACTTAAATGTAGGATCTATTATTTTAGACAATATCACCCCTGATCTGCACAGACGGTGTGTCTATGTAAATTTGAGATATTTAAAACTTCAACAACCTTTGTCCTGTTCGTTTGCTTTGACACAGAGTCAATAATAGCTTATTGTAATAACTCCTCTAGAAGACTTTATTACAATACACAAAATAATAATTTCCCTCAAGCAGTAGCTCACTTTGTCAACTGAATAATTTCGTTATTCATGTTGAAACGAGCAGCTTTACTTGTCAAATGTCCCTGCAGACAAGAAGAATGTGTTTCGAAAGACTGTTTAAAGAATGTACATGACACCACTTTCATTGATTGTCATTATCCCACCTAGTCTTGGCTTGGTAAAGACTTAGTTCACTGAAGCAGTGTATATGTCAATAAGCAGCCAAAGCCACAGGCCTCGTTCAGGCACACAGCACCAAATCACAAACAACTTTTCATCTCAACTTTAAACTGCATTCAAATGAGCTTAAACATGATATTTCCAATGGTCACAGATGAAGGTTTATTGTTCTTTTCTTTTATTATACAACAGAAAATATTTTCTTTTTCCTTCCTCCATACGTGTAAACAAACTACATATACCCACTCAAGTTCAACAGACAGCATAAATACAAATAGGCATGTTTTATTTAATTCTGACCCTTTATTTACACTTCGGTGTTATATAATTAATACACATATTGTCATAGAAAAATTGAGTGTGTGTGAAAACTATACATTTTCTCCACTGTCACTGAGGCCAGCTTTGGATTCTCCATCACTGCTACCCTCTGTCCTCTGCGGCCGTGGCGCACGGCTTCGCTTGTCTCCAAATGTCTGCATCTCCTCCATCCCGGACACGTTAAAGTCCAGCAGGCTCTGCATGTGTTTGATATAGTCTATGGCCGCCCGCAGAGTCTCCACTTTACTCAGCCGCTTGTCCTCAAGCTCCTGCGGCAGATGCTCCCGGAGCCGCGCGTAACCCTCGTTTACGCAGCGCACCCGGTGCCGCTCCCGCTCGTTCCTCTTGCGGATGAACGCGGGCTCGAAGGAGTAATCGCACACGCCGAGGGCTCCGTGGAAGGGGAAGTAGGACAAGCGTCTGTAGGGCAACATGTGGCCGTGCACCGGGTCCAGGTATGAAGCGTCCAGGTGCAGGGGCAGCCCGAACCGGAGCGCGTCTTTGGTGTAGTGCGCACCGCTGTCCTCCATGGAGAGGCCGTGCAGAGCCAGCGGACACTTAGGGAACATGCTCCATTCACTCCTCCCGTGATCAGACAAGTTACTCAAAAACTGAAATAAAAAAGAAGATGACAGTGAGGAAGAAGTAAAATAGTTTATAAGCCAACTGTTCTGCACCAAATGATCCTGCACTCACCGCGTCAGAGTCTCCTCACAACCATGTGGCTCTTTGTGGAAGAGTCTCCTCTTGTATCTTTTATGATTAAAGATGTCTGGATTTAAAAGTCCTCTGTCTCCGAGCAGGACACCGTCAGTGGCAGCTTGTTTGTGGGGTTTTCAGGGTATACACGGCAGGGAGGGTGTGACCCGGGGCGGGGATGTAACCGTGAGTCTTCCTTCCTGCGACGATCCAAAATACAACAAATCACAAAATATGAAGACAAGGTGTCCATCCAATCAGAAACGAGCCTTGTGGCCAGTATACCTTTTATTTAGAAGTTAAAACTGTTCTGCAACATTTGTGCTTATGATTTCCTATTTTCTATAAAGATGGTAAATACAATATAATAAGAAGTTTTACATATTGCAAATGTTACTAATGTATATTATGTTATGTTATGCTGTTTTGTATTGGCTTGTATTGTATTATATTGTAATATGTTATATTATATTATATTATATTAAATGAGACCATGATCAAATGCTCCTCCACTATTTGTCGCTCTTGCGCATGCGCACTGGGGCGGTCCACTGCCATGGTCCCGTCCAGGGACGTGTTGTGCTGGTATGTTGTTGTTTTTCAGGCTTCTAACTTCTTCACTATTTAATATTTAACAACGAACTCACACCGACGGGTATAAATAAGAATGTCGCTCTTTATCAAACTGAAACCCGTCACTTTTACTTGTTTTGACGATGTATGGAGACGTAAGTTAGCAAGGCTAACGTTAGCATCGTGTTAACACTGGTTGACAGTAGCTCAGCAGTCGTTTAACACATCTCGTGTGTTTGTGCACAGGTTGTGTTATAAACATGAACTGTGCCTTTGGCTGTTTTCATACCGGATCTTTTAATTTGACAGGCGGAGTAATACACAAGCAGAATTCAGCAGAACACTGTTACTGATGGACACTAGCTGTTGAGTTCAGGTAAGCTAACGTGGCTAACACTGCCTACGTGTGTTTCTTTAGATGCTCTCATGAAAACCGAATATGAACCATGTCCTCGTGATAATCTGCTGCACCAGTTACAATATATCTGAGGCAAAGACAACATCGTGTAGTTGCAGTAAAAACAGACCTAAGATCGTGATGTAATAATGTTGTTTACTTTGTTTGGTTGTGTTTCCAGGATGAACGACATGAACCTGAGTCCTGTGGGCATGGATCAGCTCAGTGTGCCAGTGAGTGCCGGACACCTGGTTCTGCCCACGTCCCCCACACACAACCCCATCGCCACTCCAGGTATGGAAGACATGAACAGGAGGGTTGGCCCGAGACTTAATTTAGCCCAAACAAATGTTAAAAGCCTTATTCAGTCACTCACCCATTCAGAAAAGAGTGATGGTGAGACACAACACGTTCAGATTATATTGTAAACTTGCTGAAACAATTGGATCATTTAATCAATGTGTCCAGATTCCACCGGCTATATTCCTGAAATGTTTTGGAGGGGCTGCGTGTGAGAACGCAAACGTCTGAATCAGATGCCCCGCACATTTTCCAGAACTTTTCCAGCCTGCCTCTTGTAACATGTCTGATTGAGGTCACGTCAGAATGTGACAGGAAAATTCCCCGGCCAGTGAGTGTTGATGTTTCCAACATGTGACAGATGCAAAACAAAACAGAAATCCAGAAAGAATTAGTAGAAGACGCAGACACTGTTGGTTTTGCTGTAAACACAAATGCTTGATTTCCACAGCGGAATTTATACGTCATTTCCTGCCTCCTTTATTTTGCTTTTGTTGTGAATGTAAAAACTGTTTTTATAGACAATACTTTTACAATCTATAATGTGTTGTGCAATATCTTGTATAACTGCATCGTAATCTATTCTACGTTGTATTCTGCCCTCACTGATCTCATTATGGTAATTTTGGTGTAGGCATGCCAGTGGCCATCCCCAGCCTGGGTCCTTCCCTGGGCTCCCTCCCTTCTGCCCTGTCTCTGATGCTCCCCATGGGTCCACTGAGTGACAGAGGAGTGATGTGTGGCCTGCCGGAGAGGAACTACTCCTTGCCACCCCCTCCATACCCCCACTTGGAGAGCAGCTACTTCCGACACATATTACCAGGTCTGTGTGTAAAATATATAAATCATTTCTATTGAAAATCTAAAAGCAATGTATGATATTCTTGTAGTGTGGGTCCTTGTTGAATCTGGATTTAACCCAGATGCTGTTTGAAGGGTACACATTCGCATGTTGCCCTTTTGAGTTAGTGAAACATGCATGTTCATTGCCTCTCTCTTCTCTCTGTAGGTATCCTGTCTTATCTGGCAGACCGTCCACCACCTCAATACATTCATCCCAGCAGTCTTAACATGGATGGGACCCTGTCAGTGGCCAGCAACAACCCCTCCGGTCTGGACCCCTACAGTGGCCCTGGAGGCCCACTAGAGCAGGGCCTGGTGCCCATGGATTCCAGACAGGTCAGCGGGCAGGGAGACCTCCACCAGACTGGTGCTCACGAACTGGACTCCACAGGATTGGCCATGGAGTCACGTGTCAGCAGCCCCATGTCCCCTGACAGGATGGGAGAGGAGCTGGCCTCTATGGATGGAGGAAGGCAGCCTCAGCCGCATGAGGGTTTAGCTGGGGTGAACTCATCTGGTGGTGTGTTGCCTCTCCACGGGCCTCCTGTGCTTGAGCTACCCGTGGTAATGGAGCCAGATCACATGGGGGGCCGAGTTGGAAATGCTGGGGGAGGAGGACTCAGGGAGCAGCTCCACTCGAATGGGGAGATGAACTCTGGAGTTGTCAGCGTGGTGCTCACTGGCTCCATGGCCAGTCAGGGCCAGCTGGAGCCGGTGGCTCTCCATGGACACTCTGGGATGGGGCTGGAGTCGGTGAACGTGTCCCCCATCACTGCAGACGTGTCACTGGGGCCAGAAAACAACCTGGTGTTGGTGAACTCCACGTTGCAGCTCGAGGATTCTACCTCCAACAAGGAGAACATGGTCACTGCCTTCACCATCTGTGAGTTTGGATTTTAAGTCCAGAAGGAAAGGAAAGAAATCATATATGGCTACAAAGCTTTAAAGAATATTCAGAAAAAACTTACACTAAATTGAAAGTTGAAAAAATCTGTCATAGAACTAAAGTGAAATGAAGATTGTGTACAAAAAGCAAGATCTTGTTCCTGTAGTAAATTTTGTGCTGGTTTGTCGTCTCCTAGGGTGCACACTGTGCGAGCGCTCGTACACCTCAGACTGCCCAGAGCACGGCCCCGTCACCTTCATCTCTGACGCACCCATCCAAAGCCGGGCTCGCCTCTCGCTACCACGTCCGCTGTGCCTTCGCATCTCAGTGGCTGATGAACCACTTGGTAAGATAACACACCCATTTAAACACTGTGCCTGTTAGAGTAGGAAAGACCTTGGCCATTATTCTGTGGACTGATATCCGATCTATATAGTAAGGACAGAATGTGACCCCTATTCTCATTACTGCATCATTTGTGTAACTGAGTAATGTTTTATGCACACAAACATGATTATTTTAACAAAGCAAAGGCACATTAAGAATTAATTCAGAGGCCTTATATTAAGGAAATGTGAAAAAAGGGTGGTGATAAATACACAAAGTTAAGTAGACCATCATGGAAATTGCTGATGTGCCCACTGTAGGAGTTTTTGCACGAGACGTCATTCCTCCAAGGACTTGCTTTGGACCAATGGTTGGCCAGCATTGTAGCAACGTGGATCTGTCTGATTGGCCAGAAAAGGACACACCACAGATATGGAAGGTCGGTACCAGTGGCTTTTTGTTTTTAGCGTGAGATTGTCATAGTTCTAAGGAGTTGAAGATGTTGAGCCATTTTCTCTGCCGCAGATGTATCACAACAATGTGCTGGAGTTCTACATCGTGACAACAGACGAGAACGAATGCAACTGGATGATGTTTGTCCGCAAAGCAAGGTAAGAGCCAGAGTAGCAGCCGGGCTTGTATAAAATGTAAATGGTTTAACTCTAGAATCATGTACAATGTAACTGTATGGTGGGAGAGAAACCTGTGTACAGCAAAAGACCATGTAAGATACAAAAGTGCAGTTCAAGTCCCTGCCAAAATGATCAGCGTTCTGATTGTTGTCGTGTTATTTCAGTTTATCCAAGAAGTTAATTAAGTGTTCTTTATTTGTGTGTATTTAGGGCTCGTGAGGAGCAGAACCTGGTGGCGTACCCTGCCAATGGTAAACTGTTCTTCTATACAACCACAGAGATCCACCCGGACCAGGAGCTGCTCTTCTATTACAGCAGAGACTACTGCAGGAGGATGGGTGAGATGATAGATGAGTAAAAACCTCAACCTCACCCTCCCCTTCCAAACATGAAAGAGAACCTGTGGTATCCTTCAGCCTCCAAAGGTGTTTAGTTTGTCCAGTCTGAGCTACAGTAAAAACATGGCGGCTTCCGTAGAGAGGACCCGCTCCCGATGTAAATATTAAATATAAAGGGCTCATTCTAGGTACAATTTAGATAAAACGCACTAGTGAAAAAAAATGCTCAATTATATATAATAATCAATTACAAGCATTACTGACCCTTTTGTCTTTGCTAACAGCTCTTTCTGCATGTTACAGTGATACAACCGCTTACCTTTATGTCTCTTCAGGTGTTCCTCAGGTGCCTGAGGGTCAGATCTGCCAATGTGGCAAAGAGTGCTCCTCCTTCTCAGAGCTCAAGTCTCATCTCAACAGCCATAACAGCAACCACAGCCATAATCCACCTCCACACAGCCACAGCCCATCACAGCCGGACCACTCGCAACAGCAACAGCAACAGCAGCAGCAGCAGCAGCAGCAGCAAGAGCAACAACCTCAGCAACAGCAACACACTCACCAGGAAGAGAAGCTGACCAACGGGACCTCCAGCTCCTCCTCGTCACCGTGGCCCTGCCACGCTCAAGCTGCCGCACAAACAAACAGTGACAACAACAACAGCAGCAGCCGGGGCAGTGCCAATAGAAACTCTAATAACGTTAACTCCAGAGCAAGAGGGCAGGGTCACGTGCGGGAGAAGAAATTCAAGTGCAGTATGTGCTCCCGGGCTTTCATCACATCTACCAAGCTGAACGTGCACTTCATGGGACACGTGGGGATGAAACCCCACAAGTGTGAATACTGCAGCAAGGCCTTCAGCGATCCCAGCAACCTCAGGATGCACCTCAAGATTCACACAGGTACGGAGAGGAACAATGGAAGTGTAAACCGTCTGAATCACTGTATTTGAGCCGCCATATGAGCCCCATGGTTCTTCCTACGTTATTCCAACAGTTTTTTTTCTAAAGCCTTGTCTGACAACGTGCAACAGGTGTTAAGCATCACAAAAGAATAGAACATTTAAAGAGAAATTCTCAGCACACTTGAAATATTTTTAAACATTATCTTCTTAAAGGAATAGTTTAACACTTCAGATAAGAAGAACAAAACAACTGTCACATCTGTCCAATGTAGAGTGCTGCTTGGGCCACACTTGGGCGAACCTTTCTGTTTTGTGTCTGAAACTGGCCCGAGCTTGTTGTTTTCGCCAATTCCAGGCATGTGCAGTGTTAAAAAAATGAAGGTGATCACTCAACCAACTCAACTGAACCCGACCCAAGCCCAAATATAATTTCAAAGTTTTTGTCTGAGGTCACGATGGCTCCTGACGGTCTCAGGTCAGGTATCCACACTCTGGTCCAGTGAATACTTTCATTTGAAACGTGTTTTAAACTCTGCAACTCCTTTTCCGACTCACAGGTCAGAAGAACTACAGGTGCACAGTTTGTGAGAAGTCGTTCACGCAGAAATCCCACGTGGCGTCACACATGCTCATCCACACCGGAGCAGAGAAGCTCAAGTGTGACCTCTGCGAGCGGACCTTCATCAGGAAGCAGGATCTGAGACAGCACATGGTCTCTCACTCGCAGTACGTAACTTATTTATTGTTCTCTGCACAAAGCTCTGGATTGTAGTACTGCACGTTTTGTCACTGATAACTGACGCTTCATCGTTTTCTTCCACAGTGAGCGGCGGATTCAGTGCCCGAAGTGCAACAAACACTTCATCAAGACCAACCACCTGAAGAAGCACATGAACTCTCACGAAGGCCGCAGAGACTTTGTCTGCGAGAAATGCCACAAGGCTTTCCTCACCAAATACCACCTCACCCGTCACCTCAAGATATGCAAGGGGCCCAAGACGGAGCGAGCGTCCCGCAAGGAGCAGGAGTTAGATGAGGAAGAAGAGGAGGAGGAAGAGGAAGATGATGACAGCAGGGGAGGGAGGGGAGAGAGACTGAGTGACTCGGCCAATAATGAAGACTGTGGTTTAGATGTTGGAGGATATAACTCAGAAAAATCCCTGTCGCCCCCTCATTGACAACACTGTGCCTCTTGACATGTCTTGTTTATTTGTTTACTACAAAACTGATCTTTACCTCTAGGTTTTGCCAAATATCTGTTACTACAAACCTTTTTTTATAACATTAACACAATCAGTTCACTTTAATTTCCACATTTTGCATCATTAACATTAAGAAAACAGATATTTTTGTTTCTTATGAGCATAACAGTGCTTCTAAAACACTCTTCATATCATAACTAATTGTATTTCTCTAAATCTCTTTTTTCACTTAACTGAATCTGTGCAATATTATTGGTTGATGGGATTCATATTCGCTGTCATTCGATGTTAATCAGATTTTCCTGGTTCGATATATTTTCATTTGTAATTGCAGAGTAATGTCAGCTAAAATTTCTGATGCCATATATTTACATAGGAAACCTGATCATGTGTAATTTGCTCAATTGCCTTTTACTCTTTATTTATTGAAAGCATTTTTTTTATTATTATTTAAACTGTGTGAATGGAAGTGAAAACAGGAGTCTGGGCATTATTGTAAAAAGACCTCACTGTGTGAATGTTGACTAAATGTTGAAATAATGTTGTAGCTCCATCCTATCTTTTGCATAATGTAATAAATGAACTTGTTTAGCTATTTTATGTTTTTTGATATTCATATGATAGAGTTTAAAACATACATTTGAACCTTTTTGTGACCACAGTGGTTTTTATCATGTAAGCTTTGTGGTGTGGTCATAGTTAAACCAATCGTCTTCATATTCAACACATGGTCACACACGTCTCAAACCACATGGGTAATTATAAACTTTGGAGATAGCGCCTCTTGTGGCCATATATATATCTGACTACTCTGCCTGCCTCCTGTAAGCCACCTTTTATTTTTATGAATAACATCAAATTGCGTTGAGTTGTAGCAAATTTTTGCTCCTTTAGATATATTTTGCTAAATTTTGTTGTGGTTCCTTCAAAGGTGAAACTAGATAAAATTATCTGAGAGTAAAATGATTACTACAGGGTTTCAAGCCAAACGAATAAGGAACAAGTTTATTTATAATGCATTACATTTAATAATAAAACGTAATGTGTTTTTATAATACTTATTAGTTTTACAAATTAGTGTAGGTGTAAGATAAGTGTTTTGAAATAAATTTGTAGACTATTTTTCCCAATGGGCAAATCATATCATAATTTGTCATAGCAGCAGGTGCAGAGATGCAAAAATAATAAATACAAAAAATTCAAAAAATATAGTTAAATATGAATTATACAAATGATAATAGGAAGTACTGTGAAAACAAAGTATGAAATAGAAGGCAAGTAGTGTGATATACTTGTATTTACTTGGATACATGTATCTACAATATTAGTCATTAGTATTTCATTAATATATATTTCTCCAGCTGTATTAACTGTAGGTATCTATGTGATAAAAAGTGTGGGTAGATTAAGCTTTGGCTTTTTAAAATTGTAAGAGAATTAGCACTACACCTAGCACCTCCTGCTAAGGGAAGTAGATACTTATGTTTTCTCAATTCTTTATTAGGGAGAGAATGAAACAGTACACAAAAGATAATAACCACAAAAAAAACGGTGGGGCCGAGAATTTGTTACATACAAAGACATTCAAATAAATATGTATGTAATTGGTTTTAATAACCTTTTTGTTAATAGATTTATGTATCAGATTTATATATTTGTTTAACATCAGATAACAAGAATAAGTTGTTAGTACTAAATTAAAATTGATGGATAAAAAACATCTTCATGATCAAAAATATTTATCTTCTTATTCTTTCATGTAAACCAGAGATTGTAGTGCACCCCAGTCCAGCAGGTGGCGGCTATGCACTTGTACGCTGGTTTTTCAACCGCCATTAGACCAAGAAGAAGAAAATCCTGCAGCTTCCGGTTAAGTACAAATTATGCAGCGCTTCAGTTGTTATTCACTTCAGCGTGGTAAGAAATATTTAAATGAAAATGTTGACCATTTGTTCTTAAGTTGTGTCTTCTTGATAAACACTGTATTGAATGATGTATCCTATGAAAGTAAATCTAAACTCACCCAAGCGCTCCCCGCTAATTCTGTGTTTATTTGTTAGCTTGCTAATTTTAGCCCAACGTTAGCTGTGCTCTCAGTCCAGTTGTTGTCAGGCCACACAGTCGCTCCTCACATCGGGTTGAAGAGCAGCAGCTCAACAGGCCGCGTGTCAGTGACTCTATTCAGTGGGTTGTCTCGTCTCACGGCGTTTGTCTCCTCCGTGTCTCAGCCTGAGCAGACAGGTGGCGCCATGTTGACCCCACAGAAGGAGGGGATGCCCAGTATGATCGACAGCGCGCTGAGGATGAGGAGAGAGGAGCAGGCTCGACAGGTGGTCCTCGCCTGGGCTGTGCTCAACGTGTCTCTGGCTGGGATGATTTACACTGAGATGTGAGTCCCGCGTTACTCCTCAAACACTCAACACATTCAACCGCAGCACTGCAGATCCATGTAGCAGCTTCTATATCGTACATGGACTTTAGGGAGAAGTTGGACCAGAGTCTAGACTAAGTGTTGGCTGGTGGTGGAGGAAATACCTCTGTGTTTACTTTAGGAAAATACACTACATACAGGATCACAGATAAACAAACAAGGAACGCTTTAGATAATCAGGGCCCTTTTGTCAATGAATTTACAAGATTTATCTCATATTGGATGAGTCCGGGTAAAGTTTATTGAAGCTGAATCTTGAATACATAGATGGATATAGATGTACTATATAGATGAAGAGAGCATTATGAATCTTGAATATTTAGGTATGTTTTTCACAATCTATGTAATAGAAGTTTATGTAAGGTAATTCTTTTTTATTATTTTAACATTTGTTTGTTCATTTTATATAAAATATGTCATAACATTACAACATGTACATGAGTTAATTTCATTTAATATTTTTTCTATAAACTTTTGATAGAATAAGAAATGTAAGTTGGTTTACATTCATTAAAGTCCTTTCTTGCAGACTAATATAAGTAATTGTTTGTAATGTAGCACTGATTTACGTTCCCTCCATCTCTCATCTCTCAGGCTGATGATGGATGTGTGTCTTTCTTTTTATCTCTCAGGTCGGGAAAATTGCTAAGCCGATACTATAACATCACGTACTGGCCCATTTGGTACATTGGTGAGGTCCCACAACACTTTCATTTATTATAAGTTTGCTGTTGGTATAAAGTCATAAAATATCTCAGTATAAGTTGTAATAGCAAAAAAGCATGAATAACTAAAAGAGTACTCTCTTATATCATCAGACCTAAAATCTTAAACAGTAGAGTAGGTCTACTATCAACGCCCAGGGTTTTTATATCAGACACTGAAATTTAACCTGACTATTTACACTTTGTCACAGGAGACCCTCAATGATATGTCTTATTTTTTCTCTTTTCCTTCACAGAACTGGTGCTAGCCTCCCTCTTTAGCCTCAATGCTCTTTTTGATTTCTGGAAATATTTCAAATACACCATGGCTCCATCCACCATTGCTGTGTCCCCCCATCAGCATCGTCTCCTGGGGCTGAGGAACACAAGTAAGGATTTTTTTTTTTTACCAACAGACCTTTAATACTTCAGTCCTTTTGCTTTATTGCCATTTCATGCATGTACATGGACTCATTAAGTACCATCAATGTTGTCTGGCTGTCTTGCAGGTATTCAGGCCTCTCCGCCACAGAAGCCAGAAAAAAAGGAGACCCCGGCTCCAGACCAGTCATCTCCCCTGCAGGGGCAGAGCGTGCTGAGTTTCAGCCCCTCTCGACCAGCCACCACCAGCCCCAAGTTCTCCCCCAGTTGTGTACCTGGATACAGCCCTCCCCTCGGCAGTCCGTCCACCCCAAACAGCGCAGGGGGACCCTTTTCCCCCTCTGTGGCCTTTGGAAAGGTACGTTCATCACGGCACTAATATAGAGTGTAGGATAATCTCAAGTACATTTCGATAACTCCATATTCTGTTATTTCTGTCTCAGGTGTTGAACTACAGCCCCTCCCCTTGTTCCTCTCCCTACCCTAGCAGCATTGGTCCAGCAGAGGGCTCCAGCCTGAGGGCTCGATACCGCACTTCACCCTCAGTGTTTAACTCCCCAGGAAGCAAGGAGGACTACATGGAGGATCTGAAAAGTCTGGAGAGGTTCCTCCGCACAGAAGAGGAGAAGGGGCACCGCAGCCAACTAGGTAGAGCTTTGTAGGAACTCCACTGCAATAACTAAATGTTTTTTGTACTGGTATATGAGTCTGACCAAGGAATTGCTTTTAAATATGATTTAGTAATAAAGACCAGTTATTTTCTCCAAATGTGGATGTATATCGTAAAGAAATAAAACCTTTCAACTAAAGTGTTTAACTGATGCCCTGTGTAGGAAGTCCAGAGTCTGTGTCTCCGAACCACAGTCCAACATTTTGGAACTACAACCGCTCTGTGGGGGATTATGCTCAGAGTTTGAGGAAATTCCTGTACCAGCCAGCCTGCCGCTCTCTGGCCCCGTCTGCCCACAAGGATGAGACAGACCTGGGTTCCAAACAGGCTGCAGAGGAGGTCTGTACTTTATCATCGTATGGGAACCTGTGTGATATCTTAATAACAAAAATGTTGTTTGGTGTCTAAGTCTGTTGGTGACAGAGTGGTATGTATGTTTAGCATGAATTTACATCTTTCTCCCTTCCTGTTACGTAGGTGTGGGCCAGAATCACAACCAGTCGCCCGGTAGTGGACCGCATCGACAGCTGCACAGCCAAGCTTAGGAATGTGAGTTTCACACACACACACATATATATATATACACGTTGAAGACACTTAATTTACGGTCACTTTAAAAACACACAGAAATATTGCATAAATTATATTTGTGTTAAGAAGTATTTGTTTGTTTTGCAGTGGATAAGTGACACAATCTTGGTCCCTCTGGTGAAGGAAATAGACTCTGTGAACAGCCAGCTCAGGAGGATGGGCTGCCCTGAGCTCCAGATAGGAGGTAAAACATCTGCAGAGAACATGGATCATGGCAAATATATGAATGATAAACTGCTGCGGTATATACGGGACGAAAGAAGGAAAATCAGTGTTAAACCATGTAGTAATTCAGAAATCTGATTACTCAACGTGACAAATTGATATGCAATTGATTTTCTTCTAATGAGACAGAGCGCATGGATATCTAAATGAACATGCAAAGTTTATTTAGAAAACTATTACACAATTACAATTTTATACAGTGCTTTTCTTCTTCATTTTGGAGTCTCACTAGTTTTGCTCCCTTCCTCCACCAGAGGCCAGTATAAGCAGCCTGAAACAGGCAGCGGTGATGAAAGCCTCGTCCATCCCCACCATGAACTCTATTGTCCAGTACCTGGACATCACACCCAACCAGGAATATCTCGTGGAACAGATAAAAGGTACGTTTAACTATAAAGATTGCTGATGTGTGTTGATGTGCCTAAAGTCCCTTTGACTAATATGCTGTCGTGTGCAATTGTGTATATGTCTGTTACATTTATTTCTTATGTACAGTGAAAGCCACAAGTACTTAGATCGTTTGCTTTTTGTTATTCAGGCTCAGATGTAATTGGACATTTGGCGACTAAATGTTTTATGTGCAGGTTTATGTTTGTTTCTGTGTTAGTCCATGAATTAAAGAGATTGATGTGTGTGGATGTATGTAAATCTGTTCTGTCCTGTTAGAGCTGGCTCACAGCGGCTGCATGAGCTCCTTCCGTTGGAACAGGGGTGGAGATCTGAAGAACAGGAAGTGGGACACAGACCTCCCCACTGACTGTGCTGTGAGTACACACACGCAAAGACACACACATTTACAGATCTAGTAAGTTGCTAAGTTATTTTAGTCACTTCACAGGATCAGCTGAGGTTTATTTTTGTTATCACTTAATCTACTTATCATTTTCTTGATAAATTGATTGTTTGGCCTCTAAAATGTTAATATTATTCCAATTGAAAGTTTCCAGAGACCAAGGTGATTTCTTTAGATGCCTTGTTTTTTCTGACCTTGTGTGAAAACTCGAACTCATAAGATCCTAAGAAAACAAAAAAAACTACATCTTATTACTGAAACCAGCAATTTCCTTTAAAACATTTTTTTATGAAATCTTTTTTTGTACTAAATCTAATCAATTAGCAAATGTGTTGATTCATTTTATGCTGGTTAAATAATCAATGAATTCATCTTAAAGCATAGAGGTCTCACTATCTCTATTGAATGCACAGGATGAGGCTTGGTTGGATTGATGCCTTTCGGCTGATGTTTTTTCTTTTTCAAGATTCAGGAATATAAAATTGAATTATTTACTTATAGTTATTCATTTCACTTGCAACTGTGAAAAATCCAAACAGTCTTATTTTTTTCCTGTCAACAGAAGGACAATGACTGGGGTTAAAAAAAGACCAAAAACAAATATGAAAAAGAAAACGTGCTCTGCAGGTTGGGATTAGACAACAAAACATACAAATGACCATTACACTATGAAAGTCGCTGTGACCTTCATTGGGTCTGTTGACTGCGGGGTCTCTGCTCCAGTTGTTACATTTACAGTCTGGGTGACTCCCTTGTAAAGTACCTTACACTGATCAATACATGCCTAATATTTAGCCCCTATAGTCAGGTCACTGTGTTTGTCTGTTCCCTCAGATCCTCATGCACATGTTCTGCACATACTTGGACTCCAGACTACCCCCTCATCCAAAGTATCCAGACGGGAAAACGTTCACTTCACAGCACTTCAGCCACACCCCAGACAAACCTGGTAAATACACATAAACGCACATGAAGGAAGAACAATCAAAGATTTGTGATTTCCTGTGTATGCTTCTTATCTTTGATACATCGCATCTACTTGCTTTTCATTATGTTATACTTCACCTACTCGCAGAGTTTCAGTTTTTGTGCCCTTTTTATACCTCTTTGTAGATGTAACCAAAGAGAACCTCTTCTGCGTCCACCAAAGCAGCACCACTCCTCCTCACTACCAGCTCATCTACCAGGGACACATCTACAGTCTACCCAAGGTAAGAGACAAACACTCAAGCTGTTTTCAGACATGAACTTTGCCTTTCTCACATATAAAGAACACAGCAGGAGAT